>NW_027526295.1:105113753-105645842 GCF_048455015.1 Haemaphysalis longicornis | reverse complement strand
TCGAAGGGTTCTGTCTCATGCGCTGCAGCTCCATTCCCAAACTTTGCCTGCGAGGCTGCTCGTCATGTTCGAGCATCACTTCATTACACCGCTCTACGGTATCACTGGCCGCGCCTACCTCGTCGCTCCTCATCCCAATGTGCTTCTCCGCGCGTTCGACATCGGCGGAAATGCTAGCCTCGTGTAGGGAGTCACGGCTGTTTGTGTTGTCATCGCAATGTACAACCTCCAAACACTGGCCGGAATCATTCAACTTCGCTGTTGCTATACAGCTAGCTGGGTCCGTGCCCCATTGTTTCTGCTCGCGGGTGTCCGAGCGCAAGGGCGTCTGCCTTCTCCGCTCCAGCTCCAGCTCATACCTTCGCAACCGCTCTTTAGATTCGAGCTTCAGCTTTTCCATGCGCTCTTTAAATTCTTGCGCTGCTTTTCTCTCTCGTTCTGCCGCTTCGCGCTCTGCTTTCTCCTTTCGCTCTTGAAACTCCAATTCCATTCGCCTAATAATCATTATTTCGGACTCCGCTTGGACCACCCCTCCTGCTGCCATGCTCGCCAGCGTGCTCCGCGTGACTACCATGCAACCCCGGACTCAGCCTACACCGCCACAACGAAGCGCAAGAAATCCCACTCACCCGCACCTTCGGTGGTCGGCTGCCGCGTCGCTGGCTCCGTGCGCTGGCTTGGCTCTGCCGCTCCACTCCGCGCGGAGCTCGGCTGGTGCCGATGAAGACGGGCTTGCGTCCGCTTGCTGCCCTTGGCTGTGGCCTGGTGTTCTCTTCTGCCAAATCCTGCCGACTGCGCCAGTGAAGATCGTTTCCCCGAAGTCCGGTGTCGATCAGGAACCCAATCGCCCGGGCTCCGGTTGATTTGGCAGGAGGCTGGCTGGGTGATGGTGTTGAAGTTCCGGTCGAATTGACGAACTCGAGGCGTTGAAGTCGATTAAGTACAACGGAAGTTTATGTACAGCTATTTACAGTATGAAAACTGGGTACATGAGAAATGAAAAGAAAAACTTCAAACTTCAGCTAGAAGCTAGCTCCGAGTGCGCACAAATCACTCGAGCTCCTCAACTTCGTCTAACTCTTCCTATTCTCGGAGCGTACACAAACCGCTCGAGAAACAACGGCCGAGACCCTGTCTCGCCGCAAGATCCGTCTAGTTGCCCGGTGCGGCGCTGCACCCTTAACCTCCGACGCGATCTTAACCTCGACTAGGGGGCTCACAAATCCCAACCTAGCGCTAACGGTCGAGACTCCTTGTCTCGCCGGGAACTGCCAGCTCAGCGCTCAGACAAGAACGATTTCCAACGGCCAAGTTCGGCCTTATAAAACCTCGAGATCACACTCTCTCGGGAACGCCCCTGTAGCGTTCGTACACGCGTATGGGCGTGCCCAAATACACGTAGACAGCTGTCACTCAGCATGCCACGGAATATTCATTGAGGCGCCGCCACCTTCTGGTCAACGGCACGCTCGTAGACGAGCAAGTTCGGGCGACCCCGCGGGAGGGGGGGGGGGGGGGGGGGGGGGAGCGGGAAAGACAGCGACCGTGCGTCATGCTTACCAGGACGCGACAACAATAGAGACACGCCGGTAATCCCGCCACCTCCACGGGTCCGGCAGGCGTTCCTGGAATCCGGCGCCGCCGTCTGCCCTCTCAATGGGGGATCATCCTTGTGGCATGCGGTGGGCCAGACAATCCGTCTCCCGCGCACGCCGCGACGAATTAGCGGTGGTTGCAGCGCAGTGTCGTCAGTGCTACGTCGCCAGACAGAGCGGCGCGTTCTCACGCGCAGGCCGGGCGCCTGGCCGCTAATCTAATAAGTGGACCTTACAATTAGCTTTGCGAAATACATTTCTTTACGCCAAATAAGTGCAGGGTAATCGCTTCTGAAAGGACTGCAATGAGCCGTATAAGCTGCAGCTGTGCCCTGCAGTAGCAAAGCCTTTCCACACTAAAACAGATGAGTGGTGTCCGCACTGTGGGGGGAGGTCTCCCATACCTTCCGCATGGTGTGGGCATGTCAGGAAAACCCAACTTCATTTCCCGACCCGGAAACAGTAAGCGATTACACCTACCTTGGGCAAGTCTAAAGTGATGATCCTAATCATGAAAAGGAAATACCCGCACAATAAGCGTGGGGTGGGCTGCTTTTAATAAACATTCTGATATCCTAAATAGTAAGCTTCCTCGGTCACTCAAAACGCTGGTATGTAACCAATGCGTTCTCCGAGCAATAACGTATGGGGCAGAAACTTTTGGTCTTACTAAACGACCTGAAAGGAAACTTCGATCGGCCCAATGAGCTCCCGAAAGAGTAATGCTAGGGGTCACGCTCAGAGACAGGAAAATGGCTGCGTGGATTAGAGAACAAACTGGTGTGGGCGACACTATAGCTCAAATGAAGCCATGAAAATGAGAATGGGCGGGTCACGTCATGCGCATGGAGGACAACAGGTGGACCATCCGTTTAACAGAACAGACCGTAAACGCCATAGTGGTCGGCCAAAGACTCGACAGAGGGATGAACTACGAACGTTTGGGGGGAAAGGGTGGACACAGCTAGCACTTGATACACGTATGGCTGGAAGTTTTTTGGGGTAGCCTTCGTACTGCAGTGGACCAACCTGGATGATGATGACGATGATGATGATGATGATGATCCCCTAAGCCTTGCACTACCAGAGAGGCATGTGAGGCAGCCCTGCCTAATCGCTCGGGAATGAAGTCTCAAAGGCCTCTAGCTCAACGGACGAGAGCGGCGGCCTCGACCAGTGGGGTCAACGAATAGGGACTGCACCTGAGCTGTGGGTCACAGGCCCTAAGGTCCGTATTCTGAGTCCCATCACCACTCAATTTGTTCCCTCCACGCGGCCGAGGTGAGGATTCCGCAATACTTATGCATGGGAAAATAGGTTTGAAGGGTCTCCTCGACCGGAGGCTTGAGGGGAAAAAGGATTCAGAATACCAGGGTAACTCTCTGTTATTTTTTTCATAGAAAAAGTTTCACTCCTCTTCCTCCTCCTCCTCCTCCTCCTCTACCCCTGAAACGAGAATGAACCACTCTGCCATAAGCCCTTGTGTTCATGGAAAGAGCGAGAACGGGCATTACAAACGACATTACGAGGGCATTACATAATAAAACAAACGAAGGAGCGAGGTAATGAGCATATACAATTCATCAAAATTCGGTTAAACGCATTCAGGCGTTAAAAAGAGGGATCAAGTTGGCGAATTGTTGCTGGGGAATATAAGAAACCGCTTTAATAAACACGACTTATTTCACCAAGATGGCTCGGGATGCCTATCTTGCTGTCGACACCGCGTGAGAGTGCACGCTGATAAAAGTTTCAGTTGCATTCAAGTTATGTGGCCTCCTTGGAGGCCTTATAGGCATAATTATAGCCTGCATGGCTCGTAGATTTCAGCGTATCTGAAAACAAGGACACCATAACCTCATGCCGTCGCCGTTCCGGACCTATAGGCCTTCGCACGCAGGCCACATGATTTATAATTGCAAAGCAGACTGGCCAAAAGGGGGCAATCTCTGTACACTACTAGTATATCTAGGCTGTTGAAGGGCAATCATACCCCGATCAATACTCAGGCGCATGCCACATGTTATGAATGCACACACAACGCACATACTATGCACAGGCACATGGCACACGCCCATATTCGATTTTTTTTTCTCGTTTTAAAGGAGCCATGAAGAGAAAATACAACTTCGTGTAATTTGAAAGAACTAGGATTCAGTATCTGACTCAGCTCCATTACAGCCCCAAAAGATGTTTTTTAACAAAAAAAAAACAGCAAGAAGTATTTAAAAACTTTCAAATTTTGCGCCACAGTGACGTGTTATGAGCAAGAATGACGTCATACGGGCCAACAAGAAAACATAATTTTCAGTGCGTTAACTGCATGTTAGCATTCAAGTAATGCGATCAAATGGAACTAGAGGCCCTATTACAGACGTCCAGTCATGTGCCGTCGCGACAGGTCAGTTGGGCGGCCGCCGATCGCACAAACAAGGTTCCGTGACGTCATGGAAAAGTTGCGGGAAATTGGCTAGGGGGTCGCGACTGCTTCACACGTTTTCTTTAATATCTCGGTTATTTGTTCGAATATTGCGATGATATTGGTACCATTGTTATCGGGACTAAGCAGTCTTTCTAATAAACCCAACTTGTATTTTGTTTCCATGGCTCCTTTAAATACAACCACACAACTTACCGTATGAAGTATTGTCCTTGGAGGATCAGTGGGATCACAATTGTCAAAGATAACAGGTGTCGCTGTAGTCTGTGTCGCCTGGTTGTGGTCGTCTGTGAATGTTGTTCTGTCCGAGTTGCTCACAGGGCACCCAATTGTATTCTTTTTGGTGAACCATGCAACTGATTAAAATCTGCTATCCCATATCTACTCTTCTAACTGCCCTGAATGGCTCGAACACATGTATTTGAGAACTTATAAGAGTTTCGTGATTCAGCGAAAATCCTTAGTCACATATTTAAAATTGTAAATTTTACGGGCCCAATAAAAGTTATATGAGTCGTAAACATCGGTGCGCTGTATTTAGCAAACAAAAATATTGCAGCAAAAGCATGTAAACCAGTATTTGACTTAAAACGTTTTAGGGGATTAAGAATTCTGCAAAACGTTCACTTCCAAGGCTAATTTATGTTCGCGTTTGGTATAAAAGATGGCACTAAAATTCTCGGAACTGTTTAGGCCCCTCTCTAGAAATACTGGGCATTACACGCGGTCTCTTCATTTACGCACACGAATGACTTTTCCAGAGCTGACACCGCCGGATAGGAGACTACTATGTTGTTGTAAAAATGAAAATATTGAAACGCAAGGAAATATTTTTAAAAATTGGGGGAAAAGATGTGCGTATGGTAGGATCCGAACCCGCAACCTTCGCGTAAAGCGTCACATGCTCCATCTATACAGCTTCAGGGTTGATTGTGTTCCCCTGAATTTTCTGGTGCATATGTGCGTAAGTGTGTTATGGGCACCTGGCTCAGTTGTCAGCGACATTCCACGAACCTCCATTAAAGTGTCCTTGTTTGGTGCACCCCCCCCCCCCCCCCCGCAGTTACTCGTACGTCTACAATTTCGTGGGAGCAGTCGACTGGCGATCTGCCTTATGTCACGTGTGACACTGAGTTTGCTACGATGGAGCATACAGCTTGTCATCATTGGGAATGAAGAGGACCGTTGAATGTACGCAGGAATAAATTGTCAAGGAGGGTGTAAGGATTGTAGTTACGTTCTTCATTTATTTGCGCGAAAATTAAAATTTAAAGCGTGCGCGCATGCGTGCGCGCGTGCGTGTGCGCATGCGCGCGCGGCGTGAGAGGGTGTAAGTGCACTCACGCTGAACGTTGCACTGAAAATGAAGAAAAACTCCTCCCTCCGAACCTCCCTTATTTCGCAACGACTCCAGCCTTGCGGAGCCAAAGCAAGATTCAAAGCCTTTGTAATGTGGGTGCTTTTCATTCAAATTTAAAAGTTTCCACGGAGATTTTACTTGTCGAAGCGACGCCTGGACTATGCATGTGCGCTGTAGGGGAAGGATAGGGATTAATTTAAACCGTGTATTTTTTTCTATGCACCGACATATTGATATCGTCGACGTTTCCACTGTTAGCACGCATCAAATAAACAGGCACCGGGGCCAATAATCGAAAGCGTGACCTCTTGCTCGGTAGCACAACAGCGCTTTAGGCACTGGGCCACCGCTGCCGGCGTTGATCAATGTTTTGGTCACTCGGGTAAGATACGTGGCGCTTGGCTCCATAGGACAAAACACGTAACGCGCGAGGGAGCTGTACAATAGATCTAGTAACGTTGGGAGCTGTAGTCACTCCATTTAGATTAGAAACTCGTTAGTGTCAAAACTACAATATCTTATTCTTGAGGGCTACTTAACCGACGGTTCGGCACCCGATCTGCGTCGCGTAGTGGTATCACTAACCGGTGTGACGACTCCGCGGTTACGATCCCCCGCCGCAAATGGTAAGTCGGCAACACAACTGCGACACTTTTCGAAAGTTTGTTGTCTGCGGTTATGGCCTACATAACGATGTGGGTCCCTCCTCGGGCGTGACGTGGGAGATCATCGCATCGCTCGCTTCTGGTGCACTTCTCAGTAACTTGACGAGCGAAATTACGGTCCCGTTTCTCCCCCCGACGCGCACACCAGTTAGCAGAGGGGTGAGGCGCCGTTGGGGAGCCTAATTATTGTGCGCAAGATGGCTGACACACGCCTGCTGGTCTGCCTCTATCCTATCATTTAGGGACTGTGCTGACGCCTGCCGGAAGACGGCCTCGTCATCAACGCGCTCCCACTCGTGCTGCCTCCGATTCAATCCCCAATTCCCTGCATCCCTTCGGAGAGGACTACGAGAAGATAGCGAAAGAGACATTGGTTTATTGGAGAGTTGAGCTTCAACCGAAAGACAAAATGGCTCGTCCAACTTTGATACTGGCTGTTCTGTCACTGGAGGAGCTGGCTTTCCCAAATGGTACAGTGGCTGTCTTAAGAAAAGACAACCACTGGATGATCCTATGCACTCTTAGTGCATGTACGTACGTTTAAAGCCGGTTTTTACATGCACAAAAGGACTTAAGGGTGAGCGGTTCACTCCCGCTTCAGGAGTAGAGGAGGAGGAGGTGGAGGAGTGACACCTACACACACCTACATACACTAGCAACATGTCCTTAGCATGTATGCACCTAGCATACACGAATCCAACACTGCCAAGCTCGGATGATGTTGACGCCTGCGCTATTCTTAATAGCACCCATACAAGAACGGCCAAGCGTGGGAGATCCCCGCGCATGTAAAGGAGAGGTTCCAAATTAGTCCCCAGTAGTACCCCCCCCCCCTTCCTGCAGCCTGCGCCTCATACCCCCCCCCCCCTCCGTAAAATTCGAAAGGAATTGAAATTGCAAACCCTTTTTCACTTCCACGACGCGTTCTGCGACCGATTTTGTGGCGATTTGTGGCGGTGCGGAGGCTGTAACACAAAGCGGAAGCGATGGCGCTCGCCTGTGACAGGCCGATCAATCAGCTTGGAGAAGGCGTACAAGTTAAGTCACTCAGGCAGGTCCTTCCTACGGAAGATCGGAAGAAGACGGAGTGCTTTAAACAGGCAGTTTAATGGTGCTTAGAGAAAGTGGCCATAGCGTGATCCTTCGCCCAAGTAAGAAACGAAAAAGCGGCACCAAATTGGCTTTGAGTGAAACGTTATTGTGGCGAACTAAGGCTTTGTACTTAGTAATGTCTAAATGGGCCATTAAGACAAAATACCACTTTGTTCCGTTTGAAGGAACTAAATACCTAGCCTTTGGTAACTCTCTAAACTCCCCCTCAGCTGCGAAAGACTTTTCTTTTCTTTTACCAAAACAACGCAAAAAACTGTGGTTGATTTTTCTGTCATAGGAATCGGTAGTGCAGGAAAGTGAAATGTGCAGCGAAATCTGCAGCTCAGCATGATTAGCGGTTCGGTGGATGTCTTGTGGGTGTGCTTGGCGAGCGACGTCCTGCTGGCGGGTCACTTCGGCAAAGGTGTACTGGCGTCATTTCCGTGGCGGATATGACGTCAGTGAAATCTTGGTGGATACCGGCACATGAACACTTTCGTGTTAAAATATAAAACCAGAAAACGAACAAGCCCAAGTATAAGGTACTGATTATGATGATGATGATTGCTTTTGGTTTCCCCTTTGTAGCGGGGTGATGACATGTCATCTTACCATAAAGGACTAATATACCTAAAGAACTATTTAGTACTAAAGGTCGCTTCCCCGCAAAAAGACCCTGTGTGCAGGGGTGCATCCTTTACAGGCCGCTTGCTTCATTATACTGGCGTCATTGCCGTGTAGGATATCACGTCAGCTAAATCTTTGTAAATCCGAGAATAAAACACTTTCGTGTTAAAATAGTGAAAAACTTGAAATTCGCGCTGCAGTGACGTATATTGGCAGTTGTGACGTAATATGGGCCGGCACCACAAACATATTTATCAGTGCGTTAACTGCGGGTTTGCATTCAAGCGATACCGTCAAACGGAAGTAGCGGTCACATGCAACCTCCCTGTCAAGTTTCTTTGGAGTCAAGTTTCTTTGGAGGCTTAGATAGGCTACCGCCACTCGCAATATTTTCTGACGTCATAGAGAAATCAACACAAGATTTTGCGACGTCACAAGTAAATCGCCGGAAAGTGACTGGGTAGTCGGAATTGCTTTATCTGTTTTTTTTAATATCTCGATTATGTGTTTGAAGTTTGTAATAAAATTTGTATCATTGTTATGTGGACAAAGCAGTCTTTTTAATTAACCAATCTTCATTTCATCCTCATGGCCCCTTTAAAGCTAAGCGCGGTTCTTGTCTCGTGTGGTGGCGGTACGACGCAAGAAGCCAAGTACGGGGGACGCTAATGAGCGTTCTCTAGATGTGACGTTGGTGCCTACGGCTTCCAAATGGTCTTCCCACACGATAGTTCGATTTTAATGCGACAGTATTCTGACTACGAGAAAGCATTTGACTTGTTCGAAACATCAGCAGTCATTCAGGCATTACGGAATCAAGGTGTACACGAGCTTTGCGTGCGAGTACTAGAGGGTCCACAGCTACAATGTAGAGAATACGACAATGGGTATAGAGCTCCCATCGTCCTATATGAGGAGAGCAGTAAAATACCGATAAGGAAGGACGTCAGACAAGGAGACACAATCTCTCCAATGTTAATCACAGCATGTTTACAAGCGGTATTCAGACCTTTCGATTGGGAACAAGTGGGAGTAAGGGCTCATGGAGAATACCTCAGCTGATGATGTTGCCTTGCTAAGTAACTTGGGGGACGAATTACAAAGGATACTTACCACACTGGACAAGCAGAGTAGAACCGTGGGTCTGAAAAGTAACATGCAGGGAACTAAAGTAGTGCTCAATAACCTCGGTAGAGCACAGCGGTTTGAAATAGGTGGAGAGGCAGTGAAAGTGGTAAACGAATATATCTACGTAGGCCATGTAGTAAACCCGGAGCCCAACCATGAGGCAGAGATAATTAAAAGGATAAGAATGGGGTGAAGTGCATTCGGCAAGCTTTCTCAGATAATGGATGTCAGCCTACCATTGTCCCTTAACAAGAAAATGTATGACTGCATTTTACCGGTACTCACCTACGGGCAGAAATTTGGAGGCTCACTAAGAGGGTTCTACTTAAACTGAAGATGACCAAGCAAGCAATGGAACCGAAGATGATGGGTGTAACATTAAGGAAGAAGAAGAGAGCGGAGTGGGTCAGGGAACAAACGCACATAAAGGGCATGTTAGTAGAAATTCAGAAGAAGAAATGGACGTGGGCAGGGCATGTAATGCGCAGGCAAGATAACCGTTGGTCATTAAGGATAACAGAGTGGGTCCCTAGAGAAGGCAAGCGTGGCAGAGGGCGGCAGAGGGTTAGGTGGCCAGATGAGATCAAGAAGTTTGGGGTATAAATTGGTGGCAGGTAGCACAGTACCGGGATAGTTGGAGATCTATGGGAGAGACCTTTGCCCGACAGTGGGCGTAGACAGGCGGATGATGAAGATGACGATTCGGAGACAGGTTCATTCGTGCTCTGCGTCATTCATCCAGGAAGTGTCCCCAATCTGACTACTGAGACTTCCAGAACTGCAAACAACGAAGCGACTCCACCCCATCCCAATCCCAATCCAAATAAACGATGCAGGTAACTCCTCACAGTAACGGAGCGGGCCACATAACAGTTACTTTCTCATTCTTGTGCTGTTAACAACTGAACAGAATTCATGTATTTTATTATCCCACTCCTGTTCGTAAAAAACTTTCCTGATTTGAAGTTTTTCCCGGTTTCAGTGCGCAATACGGGGATACAATAGAAAATTTACCGGCAGATAAGTCGTAATTACGCAGTATGAAACACTCCTGGAATACAGCCGATATAACTATACATATACCTTACAACGCGTAATTAACGTTAAGTACAGAATTTCGGTTAATCGCAAAAGTCACGACTGTAATTATATTAGCAACTGTATGTAGGCGGGTAAGCAAGTGCGAAACTGTATTTACGTGCACTCATGGGAAAATGAAATGCGAACACAAAGTATAAACTAGAACACGGAAAATTGAAAAATACTGTTGGTTGAGGTCCAGTAATGGCGGGCTAATCGAATATTTGGAAAGCCCTATTTCCCAACTGTATTTGTAACTAAGCCACGCGTCATTTTGACTTGCATGGAAAGAAATCGCGCTATTTGTGTGTTCTGGTTCAAGTTTTCGTGTTCGCGTTTCATTTGTTTCTGACTGTACGTCTCATTTGTGTTAGCTTCACCCACACGCACACACACACGCGCGCGCGTATGCGCCCGCGCAGACGCGCTTGCGCAGACACGCATGCAGACAGACACGCACATACATACATACAGATATGCACAAGTAAATAATATTTATTTTAAGTTTTCTGCAGAAGTAAAGGAAAACGGAGGATGGCCATCGCGTGAGTTTGAACTCACAAACTTCAGGTGGCAAAACAGTGTCGAATCGCTTCGGGTGTGTGGAACGAAGAGAACAGCTCAGAACAGCGCGAAAAGAAGGAAACAAGGCAATAGGGCCTACTTTGTGCGGATCCCTTTTTTTTTTTACCCTGCAATTCCAATGTTCTCTTCAACAAAGTACATGTACCAAGGGACAAACTCTACTGGGTTTATTATTTCGGGTACATCAGAAAATGTTCAAGCACTCACAAGGAGCTCAGTGCTTCCGGATGGCTTGCAGTAGGCAGATACAGTGGGTTCGTTCTCATGTCTGCACTGAAGAAACCAGAAACGTCTCTTGGTTGTACCAGAGGCTGACAGCCCAAATAAAAACAAAAGGGCAGACTCTAACCCTGGCTTACGCATTGGGGGGTATACTCATCAAGCGGCTGCTGTCAAGAGTCATAGTGTGCCCTACACGGCTCCCTCTCCTAGGCGCTTATTCCGTAATATATGTATGTATACATAGAAAATGGCACGGAATATAAATGAACCCTATTGATACAACGTTCACAGCGTTTACGTAAAGTTTAATAAATATTTTAGATTGCTTCTGTACACTGTAACTTGCACTTAAACACCACTTTGCTCGTTTCGAAGAACACGTTCGCACGCATTAACTGACCATTCGGAGCACCTTCGATGGCTTCTGCAAAAAAATGACGCACGTATCCGTTTAACGACGGCAATAGCTGAACGCGAAGCTTTCTCGTGACAGATGCCTCTGTTGATACGAAAACCTAAAGCAGGCTTCACCTGTGAAAGAGTATGTTTGAGGCAGACTACGCTTTACAGGCAGACGTTGGCTTTTCCGCATTGGGCTTTGAGGGGGCTACAGTCGCCATCAGTGGGACATGAAAAGCTTCGCTTTAAAACGGCTCGGAGAATATTTCTCCCTTATTTTCGCTCGTGTTTCTTTCATCATCCGAGTACACGGTGCCCTGGATGGCAAAGGCTGTTGCCGCCAAAATAGCATCCAGCAAGAATTTCTATAACCCAATCAGTACTACCCGAATTGTAAGGAATGGGGAATCACGTTCGGATTATTATGCGCTCTTTTTACACTACTACTCCGTCTTTTACTACAGCGACGAAGACTGCACTCTCGCCACCAGGGGAGGTCATGCCGAGGAGCCAAATCAGGGGCCAGAGATTTTTGTTATCACCGCAATGTTGAATCATCCACTCCCAGGAATTACGGACATGCGTGCCCGTTCGTACGTAGTATCGTTTAGGGTGCCGTTTGTAGCGTAGTAGGGTTTAGTATAGTATAGAGAGGTACAGTCAGGCTCTCAGTCTCCCACGTTCCGGAAAATCATCGGACCTTCCACTGCGTTTGATCGAGCAATGTACCCGGCACGGCTGTAGGGGATGAGCACTTATTAAATGAGTTTCCTTCCGCACACAAACCCACCGCGCTGGAAAGCCGCCAAAACAGATGACGATACCGTGTAATCACCCGCCTGGGCCGGCCAAATCCTGTGGTATTAAGCCCTTTAGTGATTCAAGATAGTAAATGTAAAGCACATATTTGAGAATAATATCCGCTTTCAGTTTTATCAGATGATACTCTTCTCGAACGCATTGTAATCTATCCACTTCCCAGTGGTCTTCGCAAAGCAGTGTAGAATGGTCTGACAGCCTTAGTAGGACCTGCCAACGGACAACAGTGTTCAGGATTCCATGAGATCCTCAGTGGGACTTTCGCTTCCTCTTTCCTCGCATCCCAATAACCCCGCGGGGCCTCAGTCTCTCTAAGGCTTTCCCATATGTGTCCGTCGTTTCGAATTACGTACGGTTATCCAGCCGCGGCATCACAGTGAAACTGCCGGTGCCTTTCTTAAACGTACGTGCTAGTTGTATGATCGCTGGCTAGGTTGTAGAGAAAAGAAAACGCTCGAGTTCCAGTCCTACATTTGTCTCGTCGCTTTCTTTCTCGAACACTCTTCGTGAGTTTGCTACGAAGCTGGTAGCAAAACGGACATGATTATTCACTTGCCACATCCTCGTCAACATGGAATATTGCTTCTTTCAATAGCACGAACTATGCGCACCACGCTGTCTGACCATTCCTCGCGCACTCAAACGAGCACGGATAACATAACTAATTCTTGCCCTGTATTCACGAGCGGTAGCGTGCCAGCGTCTGCTATCGACAAACCACGCTTGAGAGCAATTTTCAGTATTGACATGTACATCCGTACTATATCAATGTTGTTGACATGTCGAATCCTAAACTAGCGTTGCCGACGTGTTGCGGGGTGATTACATTAGCTACATGCTCCGCATTGTGCTTTGGTTCTTTTGAGCTTTTGGGCTACCTACGGTAACAACACGTAGCAGAAAAAACGAAGCGAAGACCGTCTAACACGTGTCTCAAAGTCAGTTAACTATATTCGAACGTCTTATCTTTATTGTTAGAAAAAAAATTAAAGTATTACAAAATCTTCTTTCGTAACAGCGGAAAAATATAAAACGGATCAAGGGCCAAACCATTCATATAATGACTGATTACCTATCGAAGCGGTTTCTGATCTATTTGGTTGCCCACATTCCCAAAATAAAAGTTCGAGGCCACTAAAGTGTCCCTTATCGGTTCTAAATGCAACAGCATTAATTTCCAAATAAGCCCCTCAGGCGATTTAATTTCGTCCCGCGTTCTCGAAGGTCTGCGACCTCTTGCCGCTTCACACGATTTGCTTCGCGATCCGATTGCATCTTACGATTTCGAATGGCTTCGATCTGTCTCCTACACTTTGCGCTGCTGCTCGTTCCTGCCTTCCTCCGTTGCGTTCCTCCGCTCCCTTACTTTACTTGCCGTGCACTCGCGTGGGCGACGGCTACATTTCCCTACTGTCGAATTTAAGCCTGCGCTATGGAACGCCTTGCGCTGGGGAACGCTTCAAAGACACGTGGTCGAAGAGTCGCTTTTTGCCCGCCGCCGAATTACCAACTCATGCTACCCATACTTTCGGGCTGATATGTGTTCAGCGTTGGTGGTTGGTTGCGAGACGGGGCTGTCCGCACTGCAGGGAATTCGAGAGGAAAAATTTCGTTCGCGGCATTTAAAATTTCCCTCGCAATTACTTCTGCTGTTCGTAATAAAGATAGTAAATAAAGTTAGTAAATATATTACTTTGGTCATGACTATTATTTTTCGGAAGCAGCTACGTTAACCATTAACAGCCCCAACGACCGCTAGAGCCCAATTGACGCCGACCAGACACTTTTGCCGCGCTCGGTCGGGTGACGCTGATCGAGGGCGGTAAATTGAAAATCAGCCTAGGGGATCCCGCGCAATTGTTATGCCTCTTTAACAGTGATTTGCAAGTTTCCCGCTGTATGAAGATGTCGGATATCTAGTTAAGATGATGATCGTGACAGTGTGTTCGAATGACAGGACGTCGCAGGTTTACTTCCAACGTTCGGAGGGTGTTACAAACTACCGTTAAGTAATGAATTTTTTATTCTCCCTTTGTCTACAATGGTGATATGGCGATGTAAACATTGCCTAATATCAGCAATTCTTTTCCAATTTTTTGTTTGTGCACCCCTCCTACCAAAAATAAATAGAACAAAATGGGAAACAAGCCCGGCTACAGCAACGCTATGGCAGGTTTGCAGCCGATTAAAAACAAATGAACGCGGGTAATAACCCAAACATACTTTTGCTGAAAAAGCCAATTATTAGAATGCAAAAACTAAATATCCACACATATTAGTTCACTTTCGGCCAGTTCATAGCAGTTCTGGCAGTTCGTACCCACATGGTAACGTGCGTCCACACGCGTGCGGAACGTGCAAATGGACACACACCATACCGAAATACTTTCGGACGTGGCACTAGAACACGAGAGGGGTGACCGATCCTGTCGGGCCCACCCGAAAAGACGGGAACACCACTTTTGAATCGCGAATGGCACACAGTGCTTGACCACGTGACAGCAGGAGCACAGCACTGAGGAGCAGCCCCCGGAAGAACCACGCAGCGGATGACGCACAAACTTCACAAAAGTTGTAGATGAACATGAGTTTGTAGGGAACGGCCGGGTCACCACCCATAGGGGACGTCCGGGTCACCACTTGTAGGGAACGCCCGGACGTTCCCTATATGTGGTGACCCGGACGTGATGGTAGGAGGTGGTGTGTATGTGGAGTACTCGCAAGATGGCAGCGAGAGCGTTGATCAGGGCGGATTGGAATTGACGCCCGTGACCAGTGGTGACAACAGCAGGGCAGCCGAAACGGGACACCCAACCGCCAACAAATGCTTTTGCGGCTGTTTCCGCCGTAATATCAGGGATCGGGATTGCCTCTGGCCAGCGCGTGAAGCGTTCCACGCACGTCAACAATCATTGAGCCAACATTTAGTGTGTTTACCTTGGCATGAACGCGACGGAACAGGAACAGCATGAGAGGTGAGCTGGAAAGCGAAGGGGGGCATTTCCTTGGCAAATGTCTACAAAGGCTATCGTCTTTTGGCGACATTTGCAACGAAAGGAGCAGATACGCGGCCAATTTTTTATGTGTATTTCTGCGAGCTCTTCACGTGGCGCAAGCCTACACGCAAGCCTGGCCGCCGCCCGGCGCTCTTCACTAGGCACACGCTCACGTCCACTCAGGCTGTCGTATTGGTGTGTTTTTTTTCTAGTAACGCTGTACGGCCGAACTCCCTTTTAGTGTCCTTGGGTCTTCCGCTTTCTAGAGGACTAACTCTAAGTGACGTGCTAGGCCCTTGGTCGAACTCTAAACGAGCATCTCGAGTGACAAAAGCTCTATTGTCTTTCCTGCGAAGCACATGACTTGATAAGACTCTTTAAACAGGACTCTATTATGAGCGCATCATCTTCATCACAGTCATTTTCATCACCTCTTCATCGATCTCATTTTTTCATACATCTGGTGTAGCAAGCTAGGCGCCTTGGCCAGACTAACCTCACCAGTATCATTAACGCCTATTCTCTCTGTCTCTCTAAAACAGCTCTTCTGTTAAAAGCGATGTTATACAAATTAGCGATGTTAGACAAATTAGAAAATACATGATCTCAAACATACATTTGTATGCACAAAAATATATGTGTCAATCAAGAGATAAACATGACATCCTTTGTGGTTGCCATTGAAACTATGCAAAGTGAGAACATATGATGTAACTCCCATTTGTAAACTCACAAAAAAAATTGGCCGCGTATCTGCTCCTTTTGTTGCAAATGTCGTGAAAAGACAATAGTCTTTGTAGACATTTGCCGAAGAAATGCCCCCTTCGCTTTCCCGCTCACCTCTCATGCTGTTCCTGTTCCGTCGCGCTCATCCCAAGGTAAACACACTAAAGGTTTGCTCAAGGCGATTTGAATTTACCGCGTTCCACTGCTACAGGCGGGGTTCCTCGATACCAGCGCTGCAGTACGGCGGAGACGCGCGTGAATCGAGGCGGCGGCCGACTTCAAGGTTTATAGACCCGCGTTGCCGTGCTCCACGTGCGTTCCAAGAAGAACGTGAAACCTAGCTAGTAGAACCTTTCTTTTATGTTGCCGCGTGATTTCTCATATGCCGCCAGGAGGTGGCGCGGGCAACAGAAGGCGGTACGCGTTGTTCTGCAGTAGATGTAGAATATCGTTTTCTATAGAAAAACCAAGTATCCAGGAATTTTTTTAATGAAGGAACACTGTAAATATATCTTGTGTACTAATTTCCTGTCTTATATTCGCGTAATGTCTTGTTCTTGTTCAACAAAGTTGACAAGTATGAACATATAAACCGGGCTTAGACATTTACATTTGGCTGTGAGTATATAAGACTATCGCGCAGTAAGCATTTTACTTTGACCGGGTGGCTGAATCGAGTTACAGACAGACAGACGGACCGACAGACAAACCAAAATTACTGGGTTTAAGTAGCCCAAGAAAGACTATCGTCCTTAAAAGTTCAGCATCGGCAGAACACGGCAAAAGGAAACCAGAGAATTGCATTCATTTACACTATCCGTGAGGCAGTTGTTTGTAGCCCCTTCGTTCGATGTATGTTTTCTCTGGCGAAGAATTTCTAGATTCATTATGAGGTAGGAGGAGAAAATCTTTATTCGACTGAAGAGCTGGTAGGTCGGCGGGGTCTTTAGTCCAGAACCCCGTTGGTTCTAGCCGCCGCCTTCGCCCTTGCGGTCAGCCGTAGCTGCCCAATAGGGTCAGAGCTGGCAAGCTCACTCTCCCACTGCTCGTCGGTAGCACTGGGAATGAGATTCAAGTCTGGGTTATTCTGGCACTCCCAGACCATGAGAGAGAGAGAGAGTATCGCGTTGGTCGCGGTGTTTGCACAGGGAGGTACATATAGAATGTGGGGTGTATGACGTGCAGGCTGGTGGGGTGTGGGAACGTGTTAGTTTGGAGATGACGGGGGGTGATTTCTTGTTCCTTTGACAGCGGGTCTGCTCATGGCGGGTAAGTGCGTCGGGATAGCCTGTAGTGTTGCGTGATGTCGCTGAAAGTAGTGAGAGGGTGATCTGCCCGGTCGTCATCCTCCAACAGTGCCCGGTTTGCAAGACCTCAACGTACGCATGGACAGCTTTATTGCCACGGAGTAACGAATGTCTGCCCATTCGTTATGAGGTATTGGCGATATGACAGATTTAAATAACTTGAAGTGCCTTCTGATTTTAAATATCGAAAAAAAGCAGCAGAAAATTTCCGTCGCCTTGACATTCGGTTCTCAGCTATCATTGCCGAGAAGGAATGATGGCTGTCTCGATGGCTGGCCGAAACTGCTGCTGCGTTCGGGACGCCGCCCCGCAAATTACATGGAACGGCTGGCAGAATATCTGGTTTCACTCTTTCTAGAGCCACGTGTGTGAATTCAAGTGACGTCGCATGGGCAGTTGTTGTGGGTGTCGTATAAAGCTTCGCTTTCCAACCCCCTTCGTAGCGTGGATTGGAGCCAATTTTTTTAGGAAAACAGGAATTACTTTGGCATAAAAGAAGGTAGCTATCAACATGACCGTCCTAAATGAAAAACTAAAGAAATTCGCCGCTTGTGCGTTTACTCTGCTGATACGCGGTCGACGAAAAACGATAGCTTTCCGCCGCCCCTGCCACATCAGTGCCTCTCTTTTTTCCTAGCCCTCCTCTCACGCTTTAGTCTCCCTTTCAACCTTACCACGATAAACACAGCGGATTTATGGCTCACCTCAATTCAATTTTCGCGCGTTTCACTGCTCGCACGCCGTCTGCTGGAACCTTTTGTTAATCTTAAACTTTGAACGCCGCCATGAGGTCCAGCTTCGCGCAAGCGCTTTTTGTATTTTCGGTTCAAAACATTTTTTCAACTCGTATTGTTTATTTTACCATCGCAAAAATCAAGCAGTCATGTATATTTAATCAAAAGAACACTGCGAAGACTACTTGTATATTGACGTATTGCCTGAAATATGCCCGTCTTAGTTTTCCTGAACATTGTTGACAAGTATGGAGTGTGTTTCAAGATTTAGTGTTTTGGAAAGGTTTCGCCTATGTAGACCTGTCGGGAAAGTATTTTGGCCTGAAGGCTGAATTGAGAGCCATACATACATACATACATACATACATACATACATACATACATACATACATACATACATACATACATACATACATACATACATACATACATACATACATACATACATACATACATACATACATACATACATACATACATACATACATACATACATACATACATACATACATACATACATACATACATACATACATACATACATACATACATACATACATACATACATACATACATACATACATACATACATACATACATACATACATACATACATACCGGCATTTTGGGTTTCAGAAGACTCGTCTTTAAATAACAAAGTCCAAAACGTATCTGGCTTAATTCTTTACAAACACGAGTTGTCTAGGGAGGGCACTACAGCACCTGCTATTGCGATTACAACATGGCTCACACGTGTGTATTTTCATTTTATGAGTATGTATGCGCTTCGAAAATTTTCCGGGTACGCTGGTTTTTGTGCCTCGCCCTAAAGATATACCTTTGTTCGACAACGTGTGTTTCTAGGGTATTCTCAGATAACATTCGGTGCCATTTTTCCTTATTATTTTATCTAGGTGATCTAGTTGATAACAACTTTCTTTCACGCCTCAATGATTCGTGTTTTCAGTCCCTGTGTCGTCCCTACTCTTTTTGCCTCGTGTTGCGTTTGCGCTGGCCATCTTGAGCACGTCTCAATTCGCCCGATTTGCTACTCTATTAAATTACACACACTTTTGAGGCTTTTTAGCGCTAAGATAGCAGAGAAAGAGAAGATTGGCCGGTCGCTCGAATAATCGATGCAAGCTTCAAGTCGATTCTTTGTAGCAATTCGCAGCACTGCTGCTTCTGCTGACAGCTTCTTGCGTCCAAAAAAACTTGAGAGATCATGTCCGTGAATGATATAGTTTATGTATTCCGTGCCTTCATTCGCATCCCACTCCGGGTTCCCATAAAACAAAACAGCATGATTTTTTATAGGGAGGTTAAAAGCGCACAAGTAACGAACGATGGACAGAAGGAAGCCAGCGAAGTGCCTCTTTGTGCTTCTTTGACCATTTTGTGTTTACCACCATAACGGTGGCGAACTTCTCAAAGAGTCGCCTAGACCAAGGGTAAGAAACCCGCGGCCCTCGCTTTGACTTTAGAACCCCCGCCTCCCCTGGCCACTTCCTAACTGAAGGCTCACATGGCAGTTTTTTCCTCAAATGGGGTTAGACACGAACAAAGAACGATCGCTTCCAGTCGGCATTGTCCGCAATCTTCACGATTAAACCAGATGACTTCTTCACTTCCTTCGTTTGCACAGGACCAAACAAGGGGATAAACTACAAACCTCAAAAAAATATTTTTTAAAAATTGGGGCTGATTCGTTCTAGTGGCACGAAAGCTGGGCAAACTGCGAAGGTGCCGGCCCTACCTAGCTGATTCTTGATACGGCTAAGTTTATGCGCGATTCTGCTTCGATACTTCGTCAAGTTTTCGGCATGGTGTGGTCGTTAACCCCCCATAGGGCAATGGACACTCGGTAATTAAGGTTTGTACAATGTATGCGTGTCCACCGGCTTTGCGATGGAGCTCCAAGAGTAGCGGAGGGAGCAGCCGGCAGAGCATTTCCTCAAAAGTGTAGAACTCATTCTGTGGCCACCGTTCAACTAAGACTGGTGTGTGGGGCGCTAATTAAGAAGTTGATTAGCGTTATCGCTTTTCGACCTTCTGGCCTTTATTTTATTTTGGCATTAATTCTTCTCTTTGCACCATCAAAACTGCGCCACTTGTCATAGCAAGCGATAGAGCGAGCCACCTGGCGACGTGTTTCCAAAGCCGTGTTTGTACCAGTTGTATCGCGCCTCCGACAGGTGGCGACACGAGTCCGGCCCGAGCGCGGTGAGGAAAAGCTACTGTGAAGCCGTGCCGGCGTGCGCTATGACCTCATCGCAGTGCGAGGTTTTCCTGCTCACGTTCGCCAGCCCAACCACCAGTTTAAACAGCACCGCTGTTATTAACCCTTTCGGCCCTGGTGGCGTCAATTGACGCCATCACATTGTAGTTCGTCTAGCGCATAGATAACGGCACCAAAACTGCTGTTTTGGGGGGGAATTGTCCTTCAATGATGCCATTTGCAATAGATATCGCTGTTATTTTATTTTAGTGGAGCTACTCGCTACAGCAAAGAAAAAGCTCCGGTGAAGTCGAAATTATGACACTGAAACTGAAAAAAATGGCGGTGTCGGTTTTATTCCCAAGCTTGTATATCTATAAATGCGTGCACTACGAAGCTGAATTCTTGTTTGTAGGTTCATGTAGTCCTAACGTTTAGGAAAATGTGCAAAAGTGATGTTATTGCTCTACGCAAAAGTTTTAGTTGCCAGATGTCTTAATTAATTGCCTCATTAATAAATCTGTTATTACTTTTACTTCCAGCTTTATTTTTCATTTGTGGGCTTACGGGGCACTAAAATTTAGGAAACCACACAGAAAACACTGTTTTGCTTGGAATAAAAAAATCAGAGCCGACAGGGTTAAACAGGATTTCTGTTCTGTTTTGTACATTATTGTCAATTCGCCGAACTTTTTCTCTTTGCCTGGAAACTCTTCCCCTCCCCCACGCTATCCCGTCCGGCCCCTGCCGTGCCGACTTTATGCAATTCGGCCCTCCGCCTCGAAAGGTTGCCGACTCCTGGCCTAGATCATCCTACTTCACATCACAAGACGGACACTATTGCAGTGCGGGCGAACAGCTATAGGGTGCGCTTCGTTATTTTGCCAACAACATGCGGCACAAGCACATTTTATGTGCCATAAAGAGAGACGATCTTTATCACAAAGAAAAACGCAGGGGGGGGCTTGCCGGCATGAAGACGTCGCCACTCTATCCTTGAATAACGTGATGGGGAAAAAAGGAAGTGAGTGTAGTAATCAAATGACTTGTAGGGAACAAATAAAAGGGATAAAAAAATTAAAAGTCCTGTTTCGAGGCATTGAGGGAAAAGTTGTATCTACGCATTAAGCGGGTGGCTGCAATTCTAATTTCCTCAAGGTACTATGCCATTGTGACCGTTTCATAACGCCGAGGCAACAGCTCTCCACCACACTTCGCCGACTCGATGACCACCCCTTTATAGCACAGACAATTTTGTGTCATAGGCGTTGTCCGTCACAGGCCCAAAAGGCTACAAAAGCCTTACTTCGCTTTTTGAAGGACACGGGCCTGTCTGAACGATTGTAGGGACATTAGTACAGTGCAGCGCCGTTAGTTCGCCAATTTTATCAGTGTACCGCCTTAGTTTCGTGCATTTTCTGGTTTTGTGTGCGTCCTTTGTACCGCCTTTATAGTTGTCTTGTCACGCCTTGCGTTTTTCCTCATGTTATCCTTTATTATATACCGCTTTCCTTTCTTTCCCTTTCACCTCCCGTATCCCCTCCCCCCTGAGTAGGGTAGCCAACCGGACAGTATCCTGGTTAACCTCCCTGCCTTTCCTGTACTGTTCCTTCCTTCCTTCCTTGAGGTACTGTAACAATGCGCATATGGCTTCCCGCTGAGAGAAGAGAAAGTGCCACAATACAAGTACCCGCCTTAGTGGGAATAGTTCAAGATGGAGGCATTAAATCTTGCTGAAAACAGGACGCTGGTTGGGTATAAGCGGGAAACTCTAGTAATACACTTTCGACGGTTTTTTTGACGAGTCGTAGTTGTCACAATGTCGGCTTGTAGTCTGGCCTATACGATATGAGTAGGTGTCTGTAAAAGCTGCGTTAAGGTTCGTTCTATGATGCAATGTCTCCAGTCAGCAAAGCAGTCATTCTGGCAGCTTCGTTCCAATGTATGCGTTTACCAAATGTAGAAAAGGCTGATGATAATATAGTGCTTTTCCAAAAAATGCCAGAGTTGCCTGGGTTATCAATCAGTTTTACGTATGAGCGATTTTTTCCGAAAGACCGACAGATTCCAGGTTGGAAAGTCTAACTGCAATGCCTGCAGTCCTTGAGTTGGGATTGCTTATTGCTTGTCCAAAAGTGAAATTTCAGTTTTGATCTGCGATACGAGCCGGAAAATGGCTTCTGTTGCATAAACTACGCCTCAAATGAATTCTTAGCATTTCTTGCAGCCATGACTCGTCCAAAGGCGGGCAGTCGGCTTCAGTAGTTGTCCCAGAACACAACGAACCTTTAGGAAGAGAGAGACAGAGAGAAAAGACTTTATTGAATTTTCGCCTGCAGGAGGGACGAGGAAAGGCTCCGCGGAGCCACCCCGTCTCTCGACGCTGCCTAGGGCGTCCTCGAAGCATTGCCCCGCAGGCGTCCGCCAGTTCGGCGCGCGAGGGGCCTTCGGGGATGTCCCCTCGAGGCCTCCGTCGGCGCCTCCCCGGGCTTCTGCCTGGCGAGAGCCGCCTCGAGCTGCTGGACGGCTTGCAGCTGCTCCGTCAGGTCCGACGATGCAACCGCTCGTGCGATGGGATCCGGCAGCCGCCCCTGTGGCGCGGCCGCTTCCGTTGGGAATACCTAGGCCTTTCCTCTGAGGCAGTTATTCATTTCCGCTTCGAGCTGTATTTTGCTTGTAGAGGAGTGTTGCTGCTGGACGGGGACGCTGCAGCGCGAAACGCCATCAACACATGCCTTGAAATACAGCCCTATGCATGGAGCGACAACCACTGCCCGAGCTGGTGCCACAAATATACTCAATAATTTTGAACGCTGTGGGAGTTACCGCGTGCAGTCTTGAACTCCGGGGCCCAGGAGAGGCGTCTGTCTATTGTGAAACCAAGTTACCCCTGGGTTCGTATGTAATGCCGAGGCCAGCCACCAAAAAAAAAGGAAGATAAGTGTCAACGCTTCTGTAGGTTATCGCTGTCGCGACGCCCTTTTTTTAAGGTTGAGTCATTTAGGTGCTAGATGTGGACATATTTTTCAAAGTGTATTATCAATTTTTTTTGCGTGACTCGATAGGATAACAATGCACTCCCAGTGCAGATATCGTCCGCTTAGAGAGTAATTTTGACGCAACAGAAGAGAACTAACTTCAGGTAAATGAGCGTAAGATTGAATAGAAACAGGCTTAGGACAGCTCCTTGACGTATTCCTCTTTTTACTTCATAACATGCTGTTGGGTTTTCTGCTGTGCATTTTAAAAGTACCCGTGTTTCAACATAGTTCAAATCTATGCGCATAAAATTCCGCCCAACCCAAGTGCAATAAGGAATGCTAGGATTGCATATTGATAAACACAGTCGAAAGCTGACCTGATGTATAAAAGCACCGCAACTTCGATGTGTCCGGAATTATTATGTTCTTCTAAAGATGATACGAAAGAGTCTGGCGGCGTGTCCTACCACAGGCGGTTGCGAGTTGAGCGTCCACCGTGGCTGTGGAAGGCACCATGTGCATTCGTGTGCCTTGGTGGCGCCGGGCACCTACCGGTAACATAAGTAAAAGCGACTCCCCGGCCTGGCGTTCGGCCCTTGTACGGGACTACAAAACTTGGGAAGTTGGCCCGGCTTGCACGGGAAATCGCCCCTGCGGAATGGAACGGCTGCAAAAAATCTAACTCCTTTTTGTTTTCAATTTTGCAACACGTTTTGCAACTTTTTGTCCTTGTTCGTACTCTACCATTTAGCATGGCCTTCCGTACCCACTGGCGTTAATAAGGCGCAACTATTTCATCCACCAGTGTTTCTGTAGAGCGTTGCGGATCGAGTGGTAATTGTTGCGGGTCAACAACCCGCAACGAGCTTTTTGCCTCCAACTTATCATTGCTATGGGTTAAAGACGCTGGTCGAGACCCGGAAAAATGCTAGAAGCATAAAGTTTTATACTAGCATATACTAGAGGGAAATCTGACGCCACTGTCTAGGGGAGCCGCGCTTCAGCGAGCGTTCCGGCATGTACCGTGCAGGCACGTTCCACTTGTCCTTGGCATGGCTCATGAACAGCCTTAAAAGTTGGCTCTGGCTGCAAAAAAAGCAACAATATTACTATAAAAGTTAATTCAAATTAGTTTTGTTATTATAAAATTGAAGTTTCGAAAAGATTTATGTTAGTGATTATTTATAAGCTTCAGGCACGATGAACTAGAAACAGTTGTTTCCCTTTTTAGCTGATCTTCGCTTCGAGATAAAAAAAGATGTGGCTAGCTAAGCCAAGTAGGCGAGGAACGTCGCTAGATGCAATGGCGCCACCCATGGCTGCCCGCGATTGCAGCGCCAGATTTTCCTCTAGTATATATTAGTATAAAACTCTATGGCTGGAAGTATACATGGTGGCTACATCTGTTCTGCACGCAGGAAAGTTCAATAGTTACCGTACGGACACGTTCTCGCGGGATTCTCGTGGCGCTGCGAATGCGAAGAGACGGCGCGATGTTTTGCGATTTGGTTACATGGTCCTTTACCGCGAAAAAAAAAAAATAACGTTCGCAGGCTAAGGGTAGTGTTTCGCCGCTCCTATGCCCTGCTTTAGTGTATACCCATCGAGGCATCCGCCAGCGGAGCGAACGCTTCAAGTTTATAGAACGCGTTGCGGGCGCACACTTCCAGAGCGGAGGCGGCTGTCAGTGGCCGTCAACGATGTAACGTCTGTTGTGAGCACACAAATGCACAATTTCTGAAGCTATCACATTTATTTGTTATAATAGTCTAAATGGATGCAAAAAAAAAAGTAAAAAAGAAGAACACAGCAATAAGAAAAACTGAAGAAACTAAAAATGAACTAACACATTCACAAATGTGTATGTTGTGCACCAACCTAACTCAATATAAAAATAAAAACCAAGAAAAAACAAAGATTCATTAAAAGACCCCTGCCATCTAACGCCTTGTGTCAGTGCAAAATGCATAATTAGCGAAATAAGACATGTAACCGCTTTAGTGGTTTACCAATACTGTACTGTAACAATAATGTGTACCAATATATTTTGTTCTGCTTTCATGACATAAACTATCGCTTAAAAAATGGGGGTCATTCGTAAAAAGAATTCAAAACAACAGATCCTATAACCAAACGAAACCCAAATGCGATTAGTATAGCCTAACGTATACTAAAACGACAAAAAGTAACCACATTTGGCTGCTGCCTGAATATATAATCTATTTATAATTTATAATCTGCAAAAAAAAAAGCAGATGCGGCGTAAGGGTGCTCACGAATTTGTAAACAATTCTAGAAAATTCTCAACAGATTTCTAAGTATCCTTGCGCAATTCAGTCTTTTCGTACCTATGGGGAGAGTGCTTGAAAATTAAGTATAACTCGGCACACGCCCTTCTGGATGTCACGGGTTCGACTCTCGGAATCGACAGTTGTTACTCTCATCGAGGCGAAACAAAACAGCAGCACCCGTGCCTTGATAAGTCAGCGCACGTTAAAAATCGCCCGTATGGTCTATTCTTAGGACCTTCACTACGACACGCCTCATGAACCGGATGAGGTTCTGACGCGAACAGATCGAATATGGATAATATCCCTGTACGTAGTTTTACGCCGGCACTTGCGACTGTGTGTGAATATGACAGCAAAGCCATCGATAATTCCAAGACCTGCTGGCGACGTCTCCGAAAAGAGTTGTAACTGGTATTTTCTAGACGCAGTTGAGGCGTACAGGACACAAGCTTAACTATAAGGGGCACCCGGACGGAGGCAGCAGCATGGGCGCATTTTTTTTTTTTTTTAGGTGCGGAGTACCTTAGGACGTCACAATGTCCGTCCGCGTCCGTGCGCATAGCATTTACAATCACAAAAAATCACACAAGCACCGGAAGGATTCGAGCCTGTGCCTGGTAGACCCGACAGAGTTACTGTCAGTCGTCTTACCCATTGGGCTACGACCGTGAGTTAGAGCCCGGGAGTCAAACACCGTGAGTTAGAGCCCGGGAGTCAAACGGCTTACTCCCTCGCCTCTAACGGTGCGGAGTATAGGACCTCCCAATGTCCGTCTGCACCCATCCGTGCGCACACCACCATCAAGCGGAAATCAAGCGAAATTAGATTTGAGCCGCGAGTTTCAGTTTCATTTAGGGAATAATCAAGGTGCAACTCATGGCTCAAATCGAATGACGGTCGCGGTGCAAATTGGATGTCACTCGGTGAGCAACTTGGATGTCATCTCGAGTCAACGTATTCCGCACACTCGCCATCATCCACGGAGTGGAGATGCTGCCATTTTTTTTTTCCTGTTCAAGTTTAAAGAAGCATTTACACTTTTCTCACGTAGCAGTTTTCTGTTAATAAATTAACCTTATAGGTCTTAAATAAGGACAATAATTACGTTTTTATAGTCCCAGGCAACTTTCGGCTTGTTGTAGAGCCACGCTAAGTAAAGTTGGAAAGCTTCTCCGCGGTACACGACGGCGTGCCGGCTGAAGCGCGCGGCTAGGCTAGAAAATAGCGCCAGATTTCCCTCTAGTTTGTATTAAATGAAACTTTGTGGCCATATATGCATGGGTATGGGACTGGAGCAGTAAAGGCATATTGTTTAACCTTCTTATTTTCAGTTGCAACGAAGTTTACGTAATTTTGTCCTCCTCTTTGGACTTCAAAGACGCCCCAGAACGCGAACACAAGACCCGCCCCATAACTTGTTATCAGCGAAGAGTTGTGGACTAATAGTTATTATTTCCGCTTCAGAAGTATAGCGGCCTAATTTTGATCCTCAGAAATTCTCAACTGGCAAAGGAATTGAATGTGGTTTATATGCTCGTACAAAGACAGAAATATGCGGAGACAACAATACGTCCAGAGTCACTTGTAATAAAGCTGTTGCTGTGAAATCTGTCCATACCGGGGACAGTATTCTCAAGTTTTGTCCGTTGCGTGTACGTTCCAAAGTGTACGTTTAGAGCGAGCCCTGATTGGATAAAAGCGAACAACCGGATGTGACGCAATGCAAGCAGGGCAGACCTACTCGGTTGCACTTCGGCTTCTTGGAGCAGACAATTTCGGCAGTTTGAATATGAATGTACAGGTCACCGCCTTGTTGTTGGCTCGACTGCGGGAACAGGAGGGCAAGAAGTATAGTTGATTCATTTTAAATGGCTGCATAAGCACTCCACCTCTCAAAGAGGACTGTGCGGTGGCTGTGTGACGAGGTGCAAGACGAACTTGGCCGGCAGCAGCGCGGCCTATAGTGCCGAGGACGAAGTAATACGTGCCCGTCGTTTCTTCGCAACCGGTGGCTTTCAGTCAGTGGTCGGAAGCCAATAAGCGATATCGATGTCGCAGCCTTCCGTGAGCCGGTGCATCCACACCATCGCCATCACACGGTGAAATAAACAACCGCCTGCGAAATTCATAGTTAAGCAGTCGACCAAAATTACACAAGCACTAGGCACGAAATTTATGAAATTTTATTGGTACTTTACGAATACACATGCCAGCTTAACGTTCGTACACTTGACGCGAAGCAGACACACGTAGTTAAGAAATAAAAATGCCGACTTAAGAAATAAAAATACCGACTTCTCACACAGTTTTTCACTCAGAGGGTACCACAGAAATGTCAGCGACGTAACGAACCATTCGAGGCTCTTGGTAAAACTCGCGTCAGCACGCCGCAACGCGTCGGTGCCGAAATACGTAGCAGAGGGTTAGAACTTTTCTACACGGTCATGGTCACGGGCATAAAAATCGTGTCCCAAGCGCGAAAAAACTGATTAGCCGTAACATTGCTTACGCTTCACCACCACAAGAAACAGCTAGTTGCAGCTGCCATCTTGCGAAATCCATCCGTTTGTGGTAAAAACGTTCAACTTCGTCACGGAAGTCTTATCATGCTTAGGTTTTCAAAACACGTTCAAATGAACACGTAAAAGATAGTTTAAATGGGTTTAGTTGATTAAAGTGAATTTTGAAAAACAGTTGCGCGAAAGTCAACAGAATGTCCGCCTACAACCGGAAGTACGTTACTATGAAACGGACGCGAAACTTGCGTTTTCAAAACGCACGAAGTCCAGGATACCGCCTCTGGTATACACACGCCACGAATCATTCTGTCACACTGCATACCACTTATATACTTTTGTCGCTACGGTGTCTACTGTCGTGGCTGATAAGTAGGACTAACCCGGTTATAAAAAATAAAGAAAGTGGCAATTCCTTCTACTGGGCCACCCCATGTCAATACACGGCTAATGTGAAGCCATGACATTATACTCCGTCTGACTATCTTCCCGCTCCGCTTGGAAAGTACAGCGGCCATCAGCCAATGGGAAGCGTGGACGAACCAGCTTCAGTGAATAAGTGCAGGAGGCCCACTGATTTCAATGTTGTTCCTTCCTAGCGACGACGTACAGGTCGTCTGCTTCTATCAGGAGAAAGCAGACGGCGCACTATTTTTTTTTTCCGCGGAGTGTTGCCAGCCCCTCTGTGTGCCTCGCAACTTCTACTGCGCTGTTAGACGGATACTCAAACGAAGCATAGCAGCGGGGTTCAAATGCGCCGGACGCATATTGTTAAAGTGGACCGCAGCGCTTGGGCATGTTTCGCGAGTCCGAACGCGCGCAGCGATACGAGCTCCGCTTACGCTGCTTAAACGGCAGTAATAAGCCTGCCACATTTCGAGAAACAACGCGAATGCACTTCGCTACGCTCAGTAATATTGCAGATTAGCAGGAAGCGCGGCGGAAAAAGAATTTCGGCGGGAAATGGGGCTTCAAACCATGACGATCAGGCTTGGCAAAACAAGGACTGTCTCTATGCCACTGCCTGTTGCAGTCTTTTTTTCAAGGCACGTTATTTATTACCCTGCAAGACAGCGCAGGTAATTTATTAACACGAACTATTTACAACTTTGTGCAATGCAACTTTGGTTGCGTTGAAATAAGAGGAAATAACAAACGAAAGACGCACTCTTAGAGATCGCCGTAGGTGGGCTCCACCACAGCGCTTTATAACGACCAATAAGTGTGGCCAAATGTGCGAATTTAGCGAATAACGAAGCTAAGCGTGCGATTAGAGTAAAAAATATATGTCACAGCGCAAGGCGTGCATGTGCGCTGTTGTCACAGCGCAGAAACGATTTTTTACTCTAATCGTACGCTTGGCCTCGTCATTCACCAAATGCGCACATTTAGTCGCTCTGATTGGTTGTTCTGGAGTGTTGTGGTGAAGCCCACCTACGGAGATTTTTTAAGAGTGCATAACTGAACACAATCACACGGCAGTGCAAAGTGGGGGCAAGCGAGAACTTCTAGCAAGCATGGTAAACAAGTCCGGGCAGGAGTCACGTTGGTTAGGCACGTATTTATAGGTTATGATTGTTTGGCAAAAACGTGATCTGGTAGAAACCACCGGCTCAGCCCTACTGTCCAACGCACGTGTTTTGGGCGAGCTACGCACGATGGTCAGAAAATCATAAATGATGAGGCGCATCATCGTCCCTAGATGAAATAAAGTACCTCATACTATAAAGTATGCGGGTGGTCAAGCTAAAGTATTTAATATTTCTTGAAAGACAACAGTGAAGTTTGCAGCTCCATCCTTCCAACACCTTTTGAGTTATAGCGGCAGCTGAATTTCTCGCCTCTCGCAAAGACGATCCGGCATGCCCACACGTGTCCACCACCGTGACCCACCGGGCGAAGTTGCCACGATTTGAACAGAAATCATTTGTCACGTTTATTTCTACCTCTCCGCAAATTATTGTTTTCGGACTCGGGTCTTCGATTTCTGAATATCGACTGGGGTCACAGAGAACAATGCGCCTAATCTTGTTCGTATTATGAAGAAGGTTTGTAACGAGCCCTATAAATGACGACGAAATAAGAATAATGATGCCTCGTACCATAGCCCGGTGTCAGGTTGGCGTTTGCCGGACATGACAGGAGCACGAAGAAGTGGGAAATACCGTTGATCTGTAATAGACAGAGTAATCTGAAGGCGCGAGCATAATCCGTAGCCCATGACTATGATCGGACTATGATGCAGTTTAGATCCCACGTGGCGCGTAAAGCCTCAACTTTATTTGGAAGCAAAATAATGCACGAGAAAGCGTGTTTCTGTCTACAAATGTTGAAGGCCATTGAACATCGCATATTGAATGTCATATGCTATGTCGGTACACTACGCCAAAATAAAAAGGAACTAAGACACAGGAACCGACAAAATCTGCGGAGGTACGTCAAAAAATCCTTCACAAATAAAGTGTCAGTTTTCAGATTTTGAGCGAAGCTTTCTTCGGCTCTCCAGGCAGATTCGAGGAGGCTGCTGCTGCTGCTTTCTAACATCGTGCCTTGCTGGGTTTCATCTCACGCTAGGCTATCCAGCCTCCGCTCATCGCAAGCGCAGGTCCTAATAGATGACTGGTGGGGGGAGACTGCGTGGCGAAGTTACACGAGATAGCGCTCGCTTCCTTGGCCCGCGCCCAGAGGGTCGGATGAGGCAGCGACTTGAGGGGTAAGGGGTTGGGGGAGGGAGCGCCTGCGAAACCCCAGTTCCTGCGTGTATCGCGTTCTCTGCGCTTGGAGCTGGTGGCCTCTTCGCCGAGCAATTGAAACTTCGAACGCGTCTCTTTACGGGTCGTATTTCTCGACATGCACGCCACGGCTCACCTTTCTGAATAATCAGCAACTACGCCAAGCACAACACCGCTACAAGAATGCCACACACCTGTTCATTTCAACCCAGGTACGCAAGGATGAAAGTTTCGTGTTGCATCCATTCCCACCTCTCCGCGGGGTCTGCCGTTTTTTCTCTTGAGTACCTACTAGAAAGATACCGCCGTTAAGACTGCAAGGGATCTTCTCGACGTTTTTTAAAGAACACTGAGAAAGGGCATGGGCATCACGCCATTTTAAATACGATTTTTCCGTTTCAAGTACACTGGCGAAGCACCCTATTACTACATGTCTGTCTTAACTGCCGAAGAACAGCGAAGAAAAGCACATGTAACAAGAAGAGGGCACGTGCCCTCTCCTATTCTTGCGCCGTGTGCGTGTGTTATTTTTTTTCTTGTCGTTCTTAGGCATAATGTGCCAACTTGCTCAATCGCCCGTTCTCGCCATATTTTCCTACATGCTCTGTATGGTCTGTGGCGATGTCCGCTATTGACAGGACCACCGCTCCACCGCGATTCAGGCCTAATTAGACGCGTTTGTGTACAGTGTGTATAGTTCCTTGGCCCAATTTCTTGTTCTGTTCTCTCTCTCTCTCTCTCTCTCTCTCTCTCTCTCTCTCTCTCTCTCTCTCTCTCTCTCTCTCTCTCTCTCTCTCTCTCTCTCTCTCTCTCTCTCTCTCTCTCTCTCTCTATCTATCTCTCTCTCTCTCGAATTATTCCCTGTGATTGCCCAAGTTTCGCTGTATTCGTGTTTGTCCCATTTGTTATGTATTCATCTGCCTGCTTGACCATGTAATCTCCTCGCATGGTGGCTACGTTCGGTTGCGTTGTTCTGTCTACTACAAAGAGAAAAATACCACGTCGGCTTAGAGGTAGTTTCCCTTGTTTTGGCGCCAACAGCTTGGGTCGGAGCACCCTTGTTTCTAGCAATACTTTGTGGTTCTCTGACTCCTTTGATCATAAACGGCTTCTCTTATATTCGTATCTTCTCTATCGGTTTACGTGTGCGGCGCAGCCTATCATCGCGTAATGCTCTGAATCGAACCGACGTGTCAGGCTTGTCATCGGAGGACAGAATGTCACATCGGTGGTGCTAGCTTTTGCTATGGAGTTAGCTTGCCGCAAAAGGATTTTCTCGCTGGACGCCATGCTCTCCACTGACAACCTCTTGACATTGCAGCTACAGCGGCATTGTAAAATGGTGACGCTAATTAATATAGCACGAATTCATCTACAAGAGAGAGGAGAACGATGACTGGATGGGGGTTTCAGGTAGGGAACTTTGGTGGCAAAAAAATGGGAGTCATACAGTACAGGGCATGAGCATTTGAATGTCAATGGGAGAGGCCTCCATCCTGCGGTAGACCATCTGCTGTGGTCCTGTCTCGCTTTGCGGTCGACGAGGATGCTACATCTTGCGGCGACAGGCCTCCGCAAGGACGACGCATCCGCTTACGCGGCATCGATACGGGGGCCCCATCATCGTTCCCTCGTAGACTTCATCTGTGAAGCGAACATTTTCATGTTCGTGTTAGTGTGGTTGTTGTGTGGAATCAGGCGTTGTTAGCCTGGCCAGATATGCCGGCAATTGCTCCACCCCAGCGCAGCCTAATTGGTCAATATTGGAATCCTTTCACCACGAGTCTGCTACTTCCGTCTCGTGAAGGAAGCTTAGAAAAAGGTGCGACACCTCCCTGCACAGCATCTACTTTTCTCATCATCAGCTAATCATGCCCCCTCGTCTATGCCCTGCGGCAGAATAAACGCGGTGAAAACATAAATAGGCTGATGATGACAATGATAATAATGACGATGATGGTGATATTAATTATGATGATGCTGATAAGGTGCACCTAGGGTCACCTGTTAGTCCAGTACACTCTATGCAGGTATGGCGTGACATTCCGTTCCCTGAAAGGTACAAGCGCGGCACTTAATTGACTGAATAAACTTTATTGAAGTAAAGACGGAGTAAAGCGGGAAGGGGAGAAAAGGATGGGAAAATCAGAGGTGGAACCGTTTGTCCAGGGCTCCAGTGGCTTCTGCTCCCGTATTCGCCCGGCTGATTAGGTCCTTCTGGATCTGTAAGTCTGGGCTGATCGCCAAACAACTACAGGCACTTAATTTGTGTGCGCACCTCGCGCCATCTACTGGTTCGCTCCGAGCACTATTTCTGTCCTTTTCGGCGATTGTTTAAAGAACTCCGCTGTTCGGCTTCAGTAACACAGGTGTATAATCGCGGATCTTAGTGCACACAACATGGGTTCGAGCTACAGCAAGTGAATGTTTTTTTCGGGACCCGTGATTTCTTTTTGGTGCAAGATGTTCTCCTGACCGAATTCCGCGCATTCTTTTGTAAATAAGGGTGGTTTGGGCACCTCTCAGGCCCTTTTAGAGGTGAGATTCGGCGTATCAAAACGTTTATTTAACGTTCTGAATCGCACCGAAGCCGCCGGGCCTGCACTGATCTTGGAACAGAATATCGCATATATGCACATGGCCCCGCTCAGAACTGTAGGACATACCGCGTGAAATGTTGTCGCGGATTACCATAGTCCCGTGGCCGTACGTCAATAGCCGCCGCTATGGGTATTGACTTGGGGTGATGAGCCATGAAACTTTCATTTCTCCTCGACAACGTTGAGCGGACCTTGGAGTGAACTTATCAAACTCTTATGTGTGGCTGAATTCTGGAGCTAAGCTTACGCCCTTCTTTGCATCAGTATTAGGGGAAGTTTACAGCCTCGGTTTACGTTGAACGCCCACAAGAGAGGCCACCGCGCGCCAGTAGCGACACACTCGCAAACTACCACAGTGACGTCAAAGTGGGTGTAGAAAGAAGGACGAAGCGGGCGTGAGCACGCGCCACGATCATCATCGGGAGTGGTTCGATGACAGCGAATAAAGAAGCACGGATCGCTCCGTCTAGGGCTCTGGGCCGTGACTCGCGGTAGCTTCCGCGACAGTGGGTTTTACTGGGTTTGGTGCTGTCCTCCTCCTCCTCCTCCTCCTCCTCCTCATCATCATCATCATCATCGTCGTCGTCGTCGTTGTTGTTGTTGTTGTTGTTGTTGCAAACTTTATTAGAAAGAAAGGCCAAAGGCCAGGGGGGTGGGGGCATCATCATCATCATCATCATCCTACTCAGGTCCACTGCAGGACGAAGGCTTCGCCCATTGACCTCGAACCGCTCCTGCTCTGCGCTGCTCGAGACCACAGTTTACCCCGAATTTCTCTATTTCATTCCTCCATCGGATTAATGGCGCTCCCCCTCTTCTAGACCCATTTCTTGGTATCCAATCTGTTACCCTAATTGTCCACCAGTTGCCGGTTCGCCTCACTACATGGCCAGCCCAAGTCCATTTCTTTTGCTTTATTTGAACTATATCTCCTTATCTAGTATGTTCTCTGATCCAGCTTGTGCTGTCTTGGTTTCCTAAATTTCGATTTACCTAGTTTATGGAAAATATTGAGTATGAGGAGTACTGTGCAGGGAAAGCGCCACTTTTGAATGTCCATTACCACTGAAAAATTGCCCGTTTGTGTTCCTGAAAACTTTGAAGTTTAGTTACCTACACGCTCTTTACTTTAAACTGAAAAAGTAATGAGACACTTTGTTTTTTGCTCTTCTTTGTTCTCTAAAGTGACCATTAGGGCAAAATACGACTTTCTGTCCTTAACAAAAACTGCTTAGGCGCTAAGCCTCACAAATGAAGTAGTAAGGGTTCACCATCCACTTCCTCGTCCAGCCCTTATGACCTTGCAGGCTTTTATTAGTGCGGGTGGTGGCCGCTGACCGCAGCCGTCGTCTATGAACATGACTGAGCAATTTTCGTGGTGTGTCAAGTTCCGGTTGCTCGTACTACTTTACGGCCAACACTGAATTGACACACTGTTAACTAGGTTTTCAGTATTCCCCTGATTACGTGGCTACTGCCACTGTTCAGCGTAAAATTTGATAGTTTTTCAATCTTTCCTTTTTTGTGTGTGTGAAATAACGTCGTTCTGTGCAAACATGAAGTTGTGTTAGTTGCCGACGCTTAGTTTTTTTTTATTTTTGCAAAACCATGTTGTAGTTAGTTTCCTTGGCCCATGTTAAAGCTCAACCGCACTCAAAATTTCATCCTCTTCAATACGTGATTTGCGTATAGTGTACTCAAAAAGACTGCAAAATACAAAACAAAGCAGCTGAAATACGCGTTTTCACGTCGAAAACGACCGAAACCGAAACCGAAATTCAGAACAGAGCGACCATTACGGCCAGGCTGAAGTGACGTCCCAGACGGTACATCCGGCGACCGAGGGGTCGCCCGCGGCCGGCCGGCAGAAGCAAACCTGCGCACGTCGCTTCGCCCTCGCGGCAGCCTTAGGAGAAGCGCGCCCAGCGGAGCTCGACCGGTTCTCCTAGCTGGCCGTAGGAAAAACCGAAGGGCCGGCTGCAGCGTCACATCCGCTTCATGGTTGTTTGCGCGATCCGCCGGCACGAGCAGCGTCGCATGCGACGTAGCTACTTTCAACGTTTTTTAACTAATTACGACACATTTAACTGGTCTACCAGTCATGTCACAGTTGGTTTGGTGGTACGTACAGTGCGTTCAAAGTTAATTTGTCCGAGGGGAAATTTGAGTGCAGTTGGCCTTTAAGGGAAATGAAAGGAGGAGCAGAAGACCAGTGAGCCTGTGTGGGTGTAGAATGGCCACAATCGCAATGTGTGGGTGAAAAGCTGTCGAGGGGCTAGTTCGTCAACTATTGCTATGTTGCTGCGCTGCGGATTTAGAATCGCAATACTAATACCACACGCTCTTTCAGTTTATACCCTACTGTTCCCGTGCGAAATTTTTCTGCTGCAGAGAGCATTGTAGAGAAACAAAAAATTATGGAAAACAAAAGTAACAAACGCTTTGTGGGCAAGTTCCCTACTGTGTTCATTGAAAAAATGACGCTGCTTATATACAAAACTGAGAACCGCGAGACGTCATTGCACGTCAAATTCGTAAAAAAGCTATTTTTTAGATGCAACGCATCTCTTTAACTCGCCTTGTCCCGCGTCGTTGTCGCGGCGTAGTCCGCATCCCTGCCCCATTGTCCTCGCCGCGGCAGCTGCGCGCTCCGTCGCTCTCACCGCAGCGCAATCTGTGCGTCAGCGCGCAGCCTGCGCTCGGCTGCGCTAGCTCCCGTCGCCGTGCCAGCTGTGCGTTAGCGCGCAGCTTGCGCTCGGTTAAAAATTTACACCAACTTCCCGCGAGGGGAACCATGGGGTAGATGCGACGCATCGGGGGTGAACATGCTGCGTAAAGAGGATACACAACAACAGCAATCCACACGCTGGCATTGCTAACATAACGGAAACGCAACGGCAACCCCCGATGCGTTGCATCTACCCCATGGTTCCCCTCGCGGGAAGATGGTGTAAATTTTTCCGAAAGCGATATCGACGGAGCACTGATGCAATTGTCCCCCGCCTGCTTGATAAAATAAGCTTCAGTAATCTTGCACTTAAGCATATCGCCTGCCATCTGCAATAACTTTGTGTGATCTATTAGGGCGGTGAAATTGAATCTTTTTCTGTGCTCTGAAGGGTTCCCACCTGTATTTTTTGTTGCTGTCCAGTTGTGCTTCTTCGCTCTCTCATTGAAACACCTTCCAGCTTACCTGATGTACAGCCGGTAAAACGCTTGTCTATAACAGCGATTTCAACTTCACCCAGTTACATCCGAAAACCGCCGAAACATACTCGTTCCAAACATGTCGGAGGGAAAAGCGAAGGGCTAAGACTTCAGAATTCCGCACTAGTTTTATTCAAATCCCGCTCCGGCGGGGCAGGATAGGGCTGACAGTACGAACGCTGTGTTATAGACAAGCCTTTTACCGGCTGTACGTTTTCTTACCGCTCAATGGAATTTTGTACACAACCCCCATGCAGCAATCAGTGAAGCGAACAGCGTATTCCCATTCCCTCTGATGAAAAATTTAAACCCAATTCCAACCAGTGTGAATTTTGCTGAAACAGCGGATCTCTGGTTTTCTTGTGTCGGCTTGAATGCAAACGGGCGCTCGCCCGAGCGCCGTCACCGCACAAATTCTACGTTTCGAGCAAAGCAATAGCAAAGCAAGAGCAAAGCAATAGCGAAACGACAGCAGCCGGAGGCTCCCTACCCTGTACCTCCTCTAGCGGTAGGGAGAAGAACTCGCCCCTGCAGTACCTGCAGTGGATTCGGAACCAGTTTCTGCGAGGCCGCCGGCGTGTCTAGAAACCTGCTCCTACACCTGGGTGACGCACGACCTACAATAGATGGACGAAAACGCTCGATCTACATCATCTCCGCTGGTAAAAGAAAGAAACCGCACCCTTGTACCAAAAAGCACGCTGTTCACTGCATGATTGCGACATGGGGGCTGTCTTCTTCAGCGACAACATGGTGGCTTATGTTTCAATTGAATTTTTGTTTCTTATACATGCTGGTTTGGTCGCCTCTAAAGTTCAGTCCACTGAAGTGGAAATAGCTACATTACGCCATTGGGATCTGGAAGGCCTGCTGTCACCGCCCCTCATCTTCCAGGATAGTGTGCATGGAGTTGGAATTATTTTTCTAGTTCCCCACTACAAACATACATTTTGCGATAATGTAGCAAAAGTAAAGGTACCTTAGTGTGCATGTTTTTTTACGTAAAGAGTGCTTTACAAAGCCAAAGAATGATAGGATTGAACTTAAAAGTACGCTTGTCTTCATTCCGACTTAGCGAGCATCTGAACAAACACGTAAATCACGTTTGTCTAAGCACAACTTCGGAGCGAAATTATCTAGTAGTTTATAAATTGTATATAGCAACGCAGGGAAAAGAGCAATCCTTCCTGGAACACTTTAAGTTAATTTACCGACAACACGAAAGTTCAGCGTGCCCTAATGTCTGCGTAAGCTTTCATTTGTAACACGAAAGTGTTTTATTCCGGGATTCCCGAAGATTTCCCTTACGTCATATCCGTCACGGAAGTGACGCCAGTACAACGAAGTAAGCGGCCTGTAAAGGGTGCTCCCCTGCACACAGGGTCTTCTTGCGGAGAAGCAACCTTTAGTACTAAAGAGTGCATGGAAAGGAGTAATGGCGCCGGATCTCACATTTGCGCATGCTGTACTCTACTTAAAATCAGACGTTCTATCAGGCCTTGAAATGAACCAGAAAACAGTATGCCGTTTGTCCTTAGGCGCGCATGGAAAAATAACAAACGAAGCAGTACAGGGAGATATGGGCTGGGCGTCGTTTGAAGCTCGAGAAGCACAGAGTAAAATATGTCTTGAGATGAGGTTGAGAGCAATGGATCAACGAAGGTGGGCAGCTAAGGTTTTTAGGTACCTATACTAGAAAAGCGTGGACACGCAGTGGTTAAGGATGACTAGACTGCTAACGATGAAATAGGGAAAGAACAGTGGAGAATCCACAGCAGCCGAGGTAACCAAAAAAAAGAGGCAAGGCAGATTGAAACGAATAAATGGAGAGAAACTATGGAAGCTAAAACGTCATTAGAGATGTACACGGCCTAGAAATTGAATATCAGAAAGGAAAATTTCCGCGATAATTCCCAGGGCAGTGCTTTGCTTTTTGAGGCTAGAACAGGTTGCTTGCGAACTAAGAGCTTTGTGGGGAAGTATTCACAAAATGATGGGGTATGCGTGGTCTGAGGAAAAGAAACAGAAACTATGCGGCACATAGTGTTAGAATGTGAGGATATCCATCCAAATCTACGTGAGGGAAATATTAGGGTAAGGATTTAAGGGTAGCACAAAGGAAGTTAACTTCAAGGCTGTCGAGGCGACGAAAAGAAGATTACAATGCTGGTGGACGAAAAGCAGAGAGGGGAATGTTGCCTAAGACAGTTACCACCTATAGCAGAAAAAAAAAAGTATTTTGTGCCTAGTACGATTTTTGTGCCTGCACTAAGCAGCGCTAGTATTCAACCAAGAGTATAAAACAGCTATATTAGTTCTTTTTGGTAAGATTACATGTCATCACCCCGCTACAAAGGGGAAACCAATAGCAATCATCATCATAAGTGCGTTTAACTTCTGGTTGTTCGTTTTCGGGTTTTATATTTTAACACGAAAGTGATTTGTTCTCTCATACATGAAGATTTCACTGACGTCATATCCGTCACGGAAATGACGCCAGTACACTTTGCCGAAGCGACCCGCCAGCAGGACGTCGCTCGCCAAGCACGCCAACAAGACAGCCGCCGACCCGCCAATCATGCTCAGCTGCAGATTTCGCTGCACATTTCCCTTTCGTGTTTTACCGATTTCTGTGACACAGTAATGAGCCACAGCTTTTTTTGTAACAATACCGATCAGCCTGTTCTTTGGCGCCACTAATTTTGTTAGAATAAAGCCGCTTACATTCCCTCAGTATTTGCACCTCTGCTCAGAACAACTAGTCAACTTAACTCAAAAAGGAAACGTATGAGTTACATGGGCATGAAAACAATTGGACCTGGAGGGCTATTGTCCAGTTCTTTTTTTCATGTCCAGATTTTTGGGCAGTAATGTCTGTATTTTCCCGGGATGTATTAAACGGACAGAGCTTTAAAATACAGCCTTACTGATCAGTTATCGAAGCACGAGACGCCCCTCTGGAACACTGCATTTGTATAGAGAGCAACTAAAACCAGTACAACCACAGTTATAAAGAAGGCAAGACCCAAATAGTGGCATAATTATACTACCGCTGATTTTACCGCGAACAAACCTGTTACTTGCAGCGACAGTTGTTTTCAACAGGAAAGTAACGTTACTGTGTTTCTGAAAGCAAACTAAATTATTCAATAAATTGAAGAGGAAATAAAAAACCGTGAGCCCAGTACACTGGGTGTAGTGCGTTTTTCATCGGTATGCATTTCATTATTACAACGACAGGAATTAATAAGTTGAAGTTGAGCCAAGGTTTACATTCCCCGAATCGCCACATGTAATTTCGCGAAGCGGCTGGGCCCTCCATTGAAATAAAAAGTAATGTAGAGGTTCCATACAACTGCGCTAAGACACTAAAGTCTGGAGGCCTTCATTCGTTGGACAGAAATCCGAAGCATTCGCCCACATGGCGTGGCGCCATTCAGTGCGCGTGCACAAACCAACGACGCATTGCGCGGACGTTTTATTATCGCGGGTATGCACTTTCGTCGATATCTAGCGAAACGGCTACCATACCTGCGCAAAGGCTCACGAATAGTCGGTGTGCGCAGTTCCCGCCTCATATCAACCGGTTGTGGATGATGGCTGATAGTTGAAAGTTGAACACGCGTTGATGACATTGGTACGGTTAAGTTAAATGCGCGAATACAACGTAGCTTCGCGGGCTATAAGAATGTAGTGATAGATCCTGATCGTATCATAAATATTAGACCTATTTCCCTTGCTGCTTGCTACTTATGCTACTTATTTACCATTATTTTTTTTGCATAACAGTAATTGGTTTCATATTCCGAAACATACCTGCTTTTCTGCCCTATATGTCACCCAATGTTGTACCAACGTAAGTTACAAGGTATACGCGTATATACATATGAGTATTCGTGTGCATGTGTGCCGGTGGGCGGACAACTGTGCCGTATTCAGGTATTTTGTTTCTTGATCAATGTTGCTCCGAGCAAGACAAACATGACATGTTATGGTAAAACGCGATTTAAACGGAGTTTCTGGTAAGATACCTGCAGAAGCTATCAATCGGCGACATATATTTTATTCTGACAGTTTTCAAATTTCATTTTTAAACCAAGTGAACGAAGAGAGTTCGAACCTTGCCCTGAGAAGGCTTTTGTGTTAGCCTTCTGGTCATACAGGCGCAAAAAGAGTAACTAAATTTGCTCACCACTCATATGTGTTTTTAAATCCGTGTTTATTGCGACGTAAACCTTGTGGCATTAAATCGTTGTGGTGGGACATTTGCTTCATGTTTGGCACAAGTAGGACATTGTCGAACAGACCATAAGTGAGGCAATGCAACTTCACGAACGTGTTTTAAGTTAAAGTAAAAAACCTTCATCTGTCATTTTAAGCTAATATAACATAACGAATAAGAAGAAAAGATTATAAGTGGGGGGCAAGCTAAATTGCATTATCAAAGCCACATAGGAACGCTAAAAGATTGTTGCTCTCTTGACGTCTTCGGCGAGAACTGCTGGGTCTTGCCTAGCCTGACGTTTGCGCAAGCTCTCGAATGACGTCAACCCCCTTTTCGAGAGCAGCTGCAAACCTGATCTTTATCAGGGACACTTAAAGGTGTTCCCATTGCTCACAGGTGTCTTATCATCCATCATGCGGTTTCGATGCTTGTTTGTGATATTTTTACACCAATACTGAGCTCTATGCTGTGTGTCTTATCATCCTGGCGCATGCGCTCGGTGTCTTGGGGGAGGACTGCTGGGTTGCTTGCTTACAAAGACATGAAATTCTCCGACCAACGAGAGACTAACAGAAAGCAATTCGGCCCAACCTGCTCCAATTTCAGCACAAACAAAAGATAAAGAAAACGACGCCCGCTGTTGTTGTAAAATTTATTATGAATAGGACGGCACTAGGCCTGTTGCGGTGGGAGGGGGAAAATGGAAGGGGATTAAGTGCTTCGCACTATGGAGGCTTCACACGCAAATGTCCACAGCGAGAGTAGAATTCTTTTGTGGTCGCGTGTTGGCCGAAGTCAGTCCTCGTATGTAGCTACGGATGACCGGCGATGTTTGTAACGTGCGTCCTTCAGTCGTTCACAGTCCCACACCAGGTGACTCATGTTGGCCGGCTGGGTGTAACGACAGATGACGCGAGCTGCGCGAAAGCGGGGAAATAATTAATTGACCATCCCTTCCTAAAGAAAGTTGAGAGAAGTGCGAAAGCTAAAAGTGCGTCAAGCCTTCGCTGAAAGTGCGCCTGATCGATCGTCACATCTTCAAAGGCCCAAATTGCAAACGAAGAACGAACCGATGCAACGATCTTTCGCGCGCTAAGTAAAAGCACCTACTAACGATCAAAATGTGTACCGATACGCGGTTTATGAGCTAAAGGTATATATACTATTGTACTCCTTCTTCTTTTATCGCCTGGTTATGTCTTCTGCAGGACGAAGGCCCCTCCCAAGGATCTGCAGCCTGCAGTGCCTGAAGGCCGATAGCGTGATTGTCACAGTGTAGACCTTTTTAACGTCTTCGTTCTGGGAGCTGCCGTTTTGTCAGTGGGCTGTGCTAGCGGCCCTCTAACTGACGCATTCCACAGGAAGAGGTAACTGCGCATGCGCAACCCAGCCCAGAACATGTCCGAATCTTATTACAGATTAACGGGTGAACAGGTTTATATATAGTGTAATCACACTATCAATGGGGCAATGGAGCGGAAGATGATGGGTGTAACATTATGGGACAAGAAGAGAGCGGAGTGGGTCAGTGAACAAACGCGTGTTAAGGACATACTAGTAGAAATTTAAGAAGAAGAAATGGGTGTGGGCAGGGCATGTAATGCGAAGGCAAGATAACCGTTGATCACTAAGGGCAACAGAGTGGATCCCTAGAGAAGGCAAGCGTTGCAGGTGGCGGCAGAAAGTTAGATGGGCAGATGAGATCAAGAAGTTTGCGGGGATAAATTGGTCGCAGTTAGCACAGGACCGGGGTAATTGGATATTAATGAAAGAGGCCTTTGCCCTGCAGTGGGCGTAGATAGGCTGGTGATGATGATTAATCACACTATCGGCCTTCAGGCATTCGATAGTCGAGGTTGCAGATCCTTGGGAGAGGCCTTCGTCCAGCAGAGGACATAACCAGGCTTAAGATAAAGGTAAAGACTCCTTTTTCATGATCGATCAGTGTATTGTCTCACCTAGAACCGTTCCCTTTTCGCGATTTTCGACTAGCAGTTTTCCCACAATCGAAGCCTGGCTTCACGCACGCGCCGCGTGTCCAGAGATCTCATCAAAGCTTTTCGGTCGACCGACCGGTCTATGGGGAAATGCATTAATTTTTTGACAGAACGCCATCGGTCCCACTACAAAAGCTTTCGCTCTAATAAACTTGATTGCAAAACGTATGGGCTGAACCCAAAGTGGAGAAAGGGGAGGGTGGGATGCGAGGGTGTCTCAAAGGGGGCGAAGAACATCTGCAGAAGGGAACTGATGATGATTATGATAATAATAATAATGATGATGATGATGATGACGATAGATAAGACAGGCGGATGTTGGCAAGCAACAGCCTACATCATGAGGAGTGCCTAGGTGACGACGTAATTCTTTTCTTCCTCTTTCCAACGCAGGGCCGGCGCACACCTGTCAAGAACCGGCGGGACCAGCGAGCGCCTCCGGGTTCTCCTCCTCTCGAGGGTGGCGGCCAAGTCGTGGTGGGCGCCACCCACGCCAAGCTTAAGCAACAGCAACAACGAGCCGGCCACCACCACGGCGCGCCGCCGCCCACCAGGAAGAGGGAGGGTGGGCGCGGCTCTCCGGGTTTCCGGCACGCATTTAGGCGCATTTACCACACACTCAAACACACGCGCGCGCGCAACACACACACATAGCCAACGTTAAATCGGGTGGACGCGTTCAGACGCCGCTACATGCGACATTCGGATGAAGCCAGGCGCCAAAAGAACCTCATCGCTGCCGTTTGTTGCGCCGCCACTCGGGAGAAGAAGGAGTTACAGCGGGAAGATGGCGCTCTGCCGCAGCAGCATAAGTAGCGGCGAAAAATAGAAAGTTCAGACGAGCGTTTATTTTGCTGCGCTGCATTCCCCGCCACTAGTCGAGGGATTTGCGATTGAATTAGTACGTTGGCTCGGCTACAGCTGGCGAGTTTTTAATATGCACGTCGTGGCCAAAAAGCAAGAATAAAATCTAGGTTAAACAAAAGTAGACCGTAAATACAAGGCAGCGGATGTCCGTATGCCCTTTGGAAGTTGGGAACGCACGTCTAGGACCAAGCTCGTTCTGTTGACGTCGAATTGTTCACTAAAAGTGAGTGGCATCCTGAAGATACGGACGCGTAGTTGAAAACACGGAGGCTCAGAATGAAATCCCTCGTGATCATCTCCGCAGCACTTGTTCGAAGAGAGACCGATGCGAAAGACAATAGCGTACCTGGTGAACAGTCCGTTCAGCTACACTTGTTATATGCGCACGTGTTATATTGTAGCCAACAAATCTTGTTCGGCGCGTATGGCCTTAATGCCCTTGGCGAACTCCCGTGCATTTAGTTAAGTAGTGCTGCGTGCAGAATATATATATTGAACAAACTCTTGCCTAGGTGTCCTTGGGGCAGACACGAACGGCGCAGTTAATGTACGACATCTCTGAATGACTAGGCGCGCCGAAATGCACGCAGAACCTCGGCGTTGCGTTCTCAGGCAGATTGATTTATCTACCGTCGTACATCTGACTGCGGAAAAACCGAGCGCCGAAAACACAATCTAGCAACACGCTTTGCACACAGACAAAACCAAAACGCGAGCTTAGAACAACGCAGCATACCTGATGAACACACACACGCACACTAGCAGCGAGAACCTAAAGCGAGGGTCGGGTGGGGTGGGTAAGAAACGGGAAGAAAGCAGCTTCTACTACAACGACGGAGGAGCCATTGTCACCGTTTTGTGTTAATTTCTCCGAGGTGGGCCAATCCCAGTGCTTCCTTCGCGCGACGCCGCCAACAACACACAGCGCGTCGCCGAAAACGCTGTGCCGGAGACCCGCGGGACGAGTGGCTATGACGACGACGACGACGACCCGTGTGCCTCCACTCAGCCACCATTCACCGGACGGGGCAGCAGCAGCAGCAGCAGTGCCACAAGAGAAGTGCGAGAACAGCAGCGGCCTCAGTGATGAGCCCTGCGGCACCCCTCCGATAACTCTTGGGAACGATAGCTGCAGGGGAGGAGAGGTCTGGCGCTCTGCCTCCCTATAGGGCTCAAGACTCCTGTGTTTTCCACGACCCCGGTGACTGCTGGGTGTGTGAAAAGGGGACAACCATATACATATATATATACTTATATATATGTGTGTGTGTATATGTATACTATACAATGCGCGCGTTGCAGTGTCGGGCGCGAGAAGAAGCCAGACAGCTGTGGCGACGAATTCCAAGCTAGGTCACTCTTGCCATTGCTTTTTTTGTTATTACACGATGAGCATACACACGTTCACACGCACACATACATGCAGTCTGGTGCGCAGCGCTTGCACGCGCACGTGCGCACGCACGCGCACACACTTTCGTCGCGGCGCATGCACTGGTATACCGACTGGCGCGGTGAGGGTGTTCGCTTTGCTGGCTCGTGGATTACAATCTCCGACAATGACGGTGGAAAGTTTAACCACCATTAGCTAGGGCCGGGTATTGTTGAATTTTGTGAAAACAAGGATAGACGCTCTAGAAGCTACGCTTAGACTTACAGCTGTTGAATGGAGTCCTATCGAATGAGCCCTTTCGCCTATCGAATGGACCTATCGAACGAACCATGTTCGCCCAGAGCAACATCACACCTAACAAAAGTAAGCAAATCTAACCAAGCTGTCGTCCTGGGGGGCCTGTTTACTATAGAATATAGGTTTGGAAATAAATCTCCCTGACTTCTTTTTTTTATTTGACACAGGGCAATATGCTAGGGACAACTAGAAAATTTACAGTCTATACAAGGTAAAAATTTCAGAAAATCGTGTGCAGCAGGCAAAATCAACTTGACGTGACGTGCAGTCGTAAGGCATTAGTAAATGATGTCGATTACACTCAGGTGTGTTCCCCACTTGTAAAATATACAGACTGTAGGAAACGGAGATAATGTACTTTCGCATTCGCAAAAATCATTTACTGGGCCTCCAAACGTGCGCGTCCTTATCTTTGTCGTTTCTAACCGCTTTCCCAATTGGCTCACAAGAAAACTGTTCGGATGTTCACATTGTTAATTAGGTCGGAAACCCGCATAAGTAGCGCATTATTTCTCATTCAGCGACGATTTAAAGCTGCGACGAGGCGTCTCGGCCGAGTCAGCACTCATCCGGAAAGAGAAAACTCCGTGACGCCTGAGTCAGTGCTAACGTTTCGTAGTGGCCTTGAAACAAGACTTCCGCTTTTACTTGCAACTTTCGTCCTTCCTACCTTCGAAGCAGCAACACGCACGTATCATGTTTTAACAAAAAGCTCTGCTCAGCTGTTTGCCGTCGCCTTCCGTAACGGTTGAGTGCAAAATGTTCCCGCTGACAAATTTGTCGGCCAGGCTTCAGAAAACGTCAGTGCCTGAACCTCGGGTGAGGCCTGGTGGGCCAGGAGGATGCGAGTCAAAAACCTAGATGTTCAAGTGCTTCGCTTAGGTCGCTGTGAACTACCTCAACGGGAGTTCAGTTTTGCTGAAGGAGTTAACTAAGTTTAAATTCTCAACAGCTTAACGAGAGAACTAGTGAGGCAACACAACCATTACATTTCGCATGGTTGGCTGGGACACTTCATGTGTTGTGCCTCAAAAATTACTACTTTTTTATTATATCCCGGAAGCGTGAGGGTCAGGCGATAGGGCGACACAAAAAGAGTCACGAAACTAACGATAAGTTGACTGTTACAAAGTAAAAAATACGGAGCGAGACGGAGGAGCCGGTTTCAGCGCCCCCTTGAGGCCCCTGTCGGCGGCCCTGCATATTCCTGGCGTGAATCAAGGATGACGTCACATCGCGCGATGCTGGCTGCCACTTTGCCCTACGTGCGAACAAACCATACAGATGGTTTCTTTTCTTTTTGTCTTTTTTTGCAAGCTGCGGAGCTGAACTTCGGCCGTAGATACAACCACTCGACGAGTGTCTTCGAGCACGTGTAGTACTCGAACGTTCACTAAAGGGGGAAACCAAAATTCTTACAAAAATAGAACGGTGAAGTTCGAGACCACTCTAAGCCAAAACAAAAATGTAAAGGCCGGGAAAAGAAGCAAAGAGTGTCGGGGGTGGGTGCCCTACAGAGGGCAACCGGAGAGGAGGGAGTTAGGGGAAGTCTCCTCCGAGCAGGACGCTGACGACGACGTGCAGACAGCCGGGCAGCCGGCGCGTTTCTCGGACGTGTCACAATAACTGTCACTGCACACACATCGCGAACGGGGGCAGGCGTGACGACGCTGCATGCAAGAAGGATAGGGGAAGGAGGGCGACGCCTTTCCCCTGCAGCGTTTCTTCTCGGCTCCTTGATCGTTTCTCGGCCGCCTTGCTGTTGCCGCGCGGGGAGCATGCGCTCAGACTGACTGGCTCTCCGTGGGCGCCGGCGATTTGTCACTGTCCGGCGCTATTGGTCACCGTGGCGTTAACGTGAGCGCGGCCGCCGGAGGCGCCTGTCTGCGGTGCCGCCGCCGCCGCCGCACCAAAGCTGCGCGCAGCAGCAGCAGAAGACTCCATCGCTGGGGCAAGAAAGGGGATGGAGAGGAGGAGGAGTAGGAGGAGGAGGAAACGAAAAGAAGCCGATTGCGCGGAGGAGGCAGGACGCGCACAAAAGGAAGGAGCTCAATTGGAGCGGAAGAGAGGGAGCGGTAGATAAAACTCGATCGGCGTGCCTATGCGCGCCGCGCTGGGTAGGGAAGGGTTGGGGAGTAAGGGGGGAGGGAGGGGGAAAAAAGGGGGGAGGGGCCCTATTATCAACCAAATCCGGGCGCCGCCAGGAAAGCCCGTCTCGCGCGCGGGCGGGATGCGCGGGGGCCCCTAAGCGGACCCGAACGGTCGGCCCGGGCCACACAAAGGCGACCGAACCGGGCCGCTCGCGAAGAAGCTCTGAGCGATTGTGACTGCGCTGCGCCCGTGGCGCAGTAGCCGCGCCGCGCTGCACAAAGGACGGGGCGAAAATGAAATAAAAAAGGGGCAGAGCGCGAGCTTCCGTCCTGCTGTACCGACTGACTCTCCGCGTGCGTTTTGTGCAACCCGCGTGGAACGGGAGTGACGTCTCTCTGTCTTCCAGTCGCTGTCGTCGTCCAAAAGACTAGGAACTGCGTTCGGAGTTTTCTCCTCTATGGGTCGTCCTCGGTGCAGGCACTCCCCTGTCCCTAACCCCGCCTCTCTTTCTCGGCTACTTCAGGCTTTGGGGAACAGCTCGGTCTTGCAGTACCCGATACACAGATGTTGAAATGTATCACGCTGTAAAAGCGCGGACGTTGCGAACTTTAGCGGCCATTAAGGACGCATATAATTGGCTAAGGTTGTGGTAACAATCTGTTTGCAGGCACAATATTGGCCTACTAGCGGTGAGGGGTCGAAAGTAGTTATTATCAGCCTGATTTGCTCTGGAATAACTTATTTCGTGACGATTCGCCTGGTTATGGTTCCCGGCCGCGGCGGCCGCTTTTCTGATGGAGGCGAAAAGCAAAAACGCCCGTGTGTACGAGATTTCGGCGCACGATAAAGATCCCCAGGTGGTCAAAATTAATCCGGAGCCCTCCACTACGGCGCGCCTCATCGCCTGCGTTGCGTCGGCGCGTTAAACCCTACAATCAATCAATCAATCAATGGTTATGACAAATATTTGGGAAGTGAAGCGAACTGCAGACGTGGCGAAACTGATATCTGAGACTTTTGCTTTGTGCGCGTGAGCCAGCAAGAAGAAAACAAAAATTACGACAGCAAGAGATTATGTTTATCAATTGCGATGTAACACCGGTACATATTTTGAGATAAACTCTTATAGGCGGTGAAAAAAAAAAAAGAAGCGGGAATGGTAAGCAAAAACTATTTCCTGCTACTTCTTCCTGTTTACTTCGGGCTTACATGCTTTCTCACCGGAACAACGTCCCACAACACATCCGGACTTTATAACGTTGGCATTCCCTACTAGAAAATATCTTGCTTGAATGAATATCACAATTATCGTGTTACATGTTTTTGCAAGTACTGAAAGCGAACAAGGTATAGATTTAGAGCATCGTTACTTTGTTTTTCAATGGCGACAAAGCTATGGCAATGTCTAGCTGCTAGTAGTTACTAAAGACTTCAGTGTTCAAGGCAAAATTTACCGTATCACGTGTGATTAAGACTTGTCTATTGTCATCCACACCGGAGTAACAGCCAGGAATTCAAAATTAATCGACAGCCGCAATGCCCACGTCATGGCGCCATAAAACGCTTGCAGCGACATCAAGTAGCTGCAAGACTGTGCAGCGCTCTGACTTCATTCGCTGAACACCAGGTGTTTGTGTGTGTGCGCGCGCACGTGCGTGCGTGCGTGTCCGTGCTCGCGGACGGGAAACAAAGACACAGACAGACAAACAAAAATAGCAAACAAATGCAGGAGGGCGGACGACAAACGACACCTTCGCATCCTGCGCATCGCCGTGATGTCGATGCGCCGTTCTTTTTCCAGAAGTAGGAGAATAACCCAGCTTTCTCGCTTTCCGTGTTTATAGTTAACGCGCGTGTCGTGTCCGAGGACGAACACTGTTTCTGTTGTCTTGTTTTTTTTTTTTGGTATCTGGGTGGAACAAAACAGGGGGCGGGAGAGAGCGGTAGCGCGGGGGAGGTGGACACAAAATTTCTCATCATCTGCTTGTGGGATTTGTTAGCCATACAACGTCCATTTATGAGTACCTGATTTCCCTGTGGTGATGGTGGTGGTGGTGGTGGTGGTGGTGGTGGTGTGTCTGGCAAACAAATTTTCCGGCGTGTCTGAGTGTGCTTGTGGGTGCGAAACAGAACAGTAGGAGCAACATGCAGGAGAATCCTTCACGTGTCTGCGTCGTCGAGGTCTCCGCCCCCCAAGACACGGAGAGGACCGAAGTGACGCGAGACCCGAAACTACGACGACGGCGACGACACAGACAAGAAATCCTCTGGACTAGTGGCCGAACGAACCAAAAACAAAAATGGACGACAACGCGCACACAGAAACAAAACAAAAATGCACGCCATGACGTGGACTCGTAATAACTCTATACCGCGACGACAACAGACACACACGTAACAAAAAGTGGAAAAACAGGAAATTAAGTGGGCGCTGCATAAAGCGGCCTGAAAATTTTCCATGTTTTTAGGTTTTCGAAGAAAGAGTTCTTGTATAGTATAATATGTATAGTTTTTGCTGTTTCCGTTTGTTCATTGAGGTATTGTTGTTTCTTCGAGGGTGCGTTATAATCTGCATAGAGGCGTACTGAGCGTGTTACGACGGCGCGCATCGTTTTGGCGTTCAGCGCAGCGTCGCCGCGCCCTCGGCCAACGCAGAGGCGACACCTGGCGGTCGACCTCGACTCATAGAGCCCCGCCCCGATAAGGTCTGGTCACAGCTGCCATGTGACGCAACATCATCATCCCGGATGAAGCTCGATGGAGCTTGAAGGAGAACAAAAAGGAGACTAATTGTGGGACCCTTCTCAAAACTAATAATATAACAATGACGAAAAGCCTAATTGATATGGCCTCATGCTAAACTGTGCACCTTGAAACTCGAAGCTGCATCTTCTTAAGACGACACCAAAACAGTCCTATTCCAAGTGGTTTATTTTTCCTTTTTCGGTGCACGTCGCAATTTATAGCCACAAACTTTTAGCTTCAAGCTATCCCAACAGCTCTAGCAGCTGCACTAAGAAAGCAACTGCAAACAATCAAAATAATACATGCCTTTAAGACGCCTCACCCAAGACGACATTAACGAGCGATCGGGGCCGAAATCTGAGAGAAAACCAAGGCGCATTGACTACCACGTGGTCGTAGTGACATCGATTGCCCAATTGAACCTTACGCAGCCGATTGGTTCCCCAAAAGCAAGCACGGAAAAAAGGCCCATCGTAGTCGCGTACCTGCCAGACGACGTCGCCGAGGGGGTTTGCTCTACGATGACCGGACCCTATCGAGACAGCGGTTCGTCGAGGCCGCCCGGAGACCTCTGATTGGCCAGGGGACGGAGACAGGGAGCACGCGTATAGTTATATCCACCGCTATAGAGTGTTGAATATTCTGCGAGGCGGCGCCCAATCTCCCAGACGTCGGCAAAATAGCGAGCGGGTTGGCCGGGTCGAAGGGCGAGCGTTGACCGCCGAGCTGTGTGCGCAGCATGCTCTCATCCTCAGCCTCTTTGTTTTCGTTGTTGTTGTTGTTGCTGTTGTTCTTTCTCATCCACTTCAAACAGCCTCAATCAAGCAGCCAAGTTCTTGTTCAGCCGCCACTTGTATACACACGCCGTGTAAATTACGCGCGCACATGCTCACCTCTTCAGTCCCTCGCGTACGGCGACGCACAGCCGGGGCCAACCAGCTAGCGCCACCTAGGGGCAAAAGAGAATTGTCCGGGTGCTGGAGTACTATCCCACAGACAGCCAACTGCTCAACTATACCTCACAGGACGTAGTGACAAAAAAAGTGCTTGATGCATCTGGCACGGCAAGTGAAATGCTACTTGTTTACGCAATGACAACATAGAGTCGGAAGTCACAGGATTCAACTCATACGCCAGAACGTGATAAGACGCATTTTAATCTGCGAAGAAGCGTTAGATCTTAAATTGTTCCCCATTGCCTGTTTTAAAGCATTCGCCCTACATAGATCGCACAAAACGGAGAAACTAAATCAGAACTCAAACTGTTTTTCACGTTTCTGTGAAGACATCAGAAAGTACTCTTTCTGTAACAGCACCACGTCACGTCATCCGTATCAAGACATCTTTAAGGTTTCAGATGTCTGGAGGCCAACATGAACTGTTTGATCGTAATTAATAACGGTCAGATTTGTGTAGTACTGGAAAATGCGACACAAAAGAGGAGTTGTATCCGACGCTTAAGGTGCTCCATCAGCACGACCTGGGGGAAACGCCCCTTGACGTTATATGGCAATTAAAACAACACAACATGCTTTCGCAGCTACGGTTGCAATAATTCAACTAATTTCCTCGTAATTCTGAGAATCAGAGCACTGCCACCCTCATTTGCTCCGAATTAAAGATAGAATAACTGGGAGTAAAAAAATGGCGAAAGGTACAAGCACCCGGACACTTATGTCGTATCCGATGTTCACCAGTCCGTCAACCGCCGCCGAGGTCTGGATGATTGGGCGCGGCCCCCCCGAGTTCCCTCCTGCTCTTTTTCCTTTTGTTAATTGAATGTTAAGCGAGAGAAAGAGAGAGAGAGCGAGAGAGAGCGAACGCTGTGTGTGCACGGTGCGTTTTTTCAGAGTTACCTATTGACAGAGCTCTATAGAACCAATGTTTACAAATAGAACGACAACTATATCGAACGAGTTTGCAAACAAACAAAATGAGTGAGTGGGGGAGGAAGGAGGGAGAGGGAGAGAGAAGAGGGGGAGAGAGAAAAAAGAATCACAGCTGCACGGGCCCATACGCAGCACTCTACCGTCTTTACTGCGTTGATGTTCAAAGAGGAGGGGCTACTCTTCCAGACGTCCACAGGTCGCCATGCCCGAAAGGTCCACAGGCGTTTTGGACAAAAAGAACAAAGCTATATTTGATGTTGTTTACATTTACCGTTTTTTGTATCCCCTGGACCATGCTTAAGAAATTATTGCAACTTTTTTTTAAATATCACTACGGGTGTTTGCAGTAAGCATAGTTCGAATAACCACATCCTCTTCACGCATGATTAGTCGAATGTTCTCTTCAACCGTCGCTTCTGCGTTGTTCCTTGCGTACTTGAAATTTAAGCGACGAAATAGTCGTTCGAAGGTTTCCAAGAGTTTCTAGAGGCGAACAGTGCCTGAGGGAAGCGCCGCGTGCCCGCTGATTTTAAGAATGCCGTCAATTCAGTGCCGAAGCAAAGTTCTTCGCTTGTTGTTGTTGATGTTGATGGTGTCGTTGTTGCGGCTGTTGGCACCAGACTTTATTCCGAAGCCACAGGTGAGCTTCCGGTCGTTTCGCCGTTGCCCCAGGTTTTCGTTGTGCCGAGGGAACCGTAGAAACCTGAGCAGCGATGGTGCATGCTGTCGCAGAGTGTATGGGCGAGATAATGGCGCAGCGTAAAGGCGCGTCAGAAAAATGTACGTCTTAGATAAAAAACAAACAAATAACGAGGGAGGTCGCCTGGGTAACCAACCTCCACAAATGTCTACAGCTGCGACCTGAAGGGTCTGTGGCGCTATCCACGGCTCGGTTTATCTTTTAGACACAAGATTTAACGAGCATCAGCTATGCGCAACTCGTGATGGCGAGCTGGCTCATGGAGGTCCTGGCACGCCTGCCCGCCCACTAAGGGTCCACAAGCCAAAGAGCACATTTTAAGCGAATAAAGCAGTGCCGCGCGCTTGTGCGCGCTAAAAACGCGTGGCAGTTCTTAGTTGAACTTTTGGCGGTCTTGTTACCCTTTCTGCGGATTACGCCAATACGAACGAAGGTGGATGCATAAACAGGAAAATACGGGGCAAAGGGAAACCGTGAAGTCACGGGGTCTCGGTGCTGGCTGCGTATGGGCTCGCGCGGCTTTGACCAACACAGTGGTCTTCAGCAATCATATGCAAACGTTCAAGGCGGGGAAAACAAAAGAATGTGAGGTCGGGAGGAGAGAAGTCTGTTATGTATAATGTTCCGGGAAAAGGAAGTAATAAAACCGAGAGACAATGCTACGCTGTGGTCCTCCTCTATATGTGGGCGTGTATGTGCGTTGACACACTTGTTGTTGACTGGTTGCAGACGTCTTGCAGGGTCGCCGACAACAGATTCATCACGGCTCCGTTTCTCCAAGTGGTTTTCCCTACAGCGAACCGGTTCCGCACAGGCTGCAATGTCACCATGATCATGATTTCCAGGGCAGTTCAATCTCTTAAAACACAGCATGGACTCACCACGCTCACCCAGACAAAATCTGTTACCTGTATGGTTTCCGCGTACTCACTACAAATGTTTACAGGGTGCACGTAGTAGTTTCGTAGCTAGCGTGTGTTTTCTGTCTGGAAGGGTGCGTTTGAAATGAGGATGGAACAGAAGTGTGCAACATTGCATTTAATAGAGCTGCAGATTCAAGCATGACACGTTGTAATTCAGTTGCAGAAAACAGCGCAGAAGACGGGACTAAGCAAGAAACGCACAACACAAGCTCTGTGTTGTGTGTTTCTTGCTTAGCCCCGTCAAATGCGCTGTTTTCTGAATCTAAAAGGGACCAATAAGTCTTTAAATACATCCTGCTTTAATATAGTTGCTTATTCACAAGCTACTTCAAGGCTTAAGCGCGGTATCTGTGGTTTTGTTTTGCACGTCCGTCAAAAGTAATCAAGCAGCCCCGTGAACGGTGCCAAGGCGTAATGAGAGGATGGGCGTCCACCCCAGCCAGCGGAATTGAGCACTCGGAGCAGGTTCCTGGATCTGTCCTTACAGGTCAGCACGTCCAGATTACTGCCTGTCAGCTACTGGGGCTGTGTTTGTCAACGAAGATTATTTGCGGAACCGTGCTCAGTAAAGCCAGTCGGCGGTTTGTTTCCAGACGCTGCATGTCCGACAGCCAGTACTACGAGCTTTTATTGAAGTTTGTTGCAGGAACTGCGTGCTGTCTTTACGGACGTTCCTTTATACCTTTGCAAGTTCGATAGCTCTCCTTACCCTCCACCTTTCCTTTTTGTATTCTTCTTGCCTGAAACGTGTGTGATGCGGGCGAGAGAACATCTTGTGTGCCTGCAACCGTTTTAAAACTGAGCAGTTTTACACCCCGTACGTTCGACTTTCTTTAATTCAACGAGTAACTACAGCACCTAAATAAAGTTGTTCTGGCATCTACTTCGGGCCGCCACAAGCTTGCGGTGCCGGACTTCAGGTAAGTATGCACGTCAGTTTGGCCCCAACTTTGCATGATTCAGGTAATTCTAATTCGTCCGAGAATATCGTGGGTGGTGACTGGGCCGCTTCACAGCGCGCGTCAGAGCAGAAAGCCTGATTAGAGACACATGTATTTTTCGGTGGAAGCTCTCACCTCACACGACATACACCACAAAATTTACCTCTTGCAGGGGTAAAAAAACGAAAGGTTGGTTAGTGTTAGAGTACGGCCATCGGTGCACAGTGCAGTGCGTAAACCAGTGCGTAAACCATCGTGCCATCCGACCGCAGCTGGTTCGGACTTCTGTTTTTGTGTAGCATTGGAGGCCAGTGACCGTTCGTTGAAGTTCATCATTGACTCTGTCTATCGCCCTAGTCGTTAGGTGTGGGTAAGGGAGTAGTGTGCATGGCTATTCATTATGCAAAAAGAGAAAAAACCCTCGGAAAGACGCGTAGATCGCGTTTGATAACTCCCTGTGGGTGGCGGCCTACTTTGTGGAGCAAATAATTAGGTTCTTTTGCGGTGCACATAGAACGTTCAAACCAGATGTCACAGCGGCTGATTTAGTCGAAATAAAAGCCGAGAACTAGCATGCTCTTGCGGTCAGCGAACGAAGAACAGGAAAGCGCGAGTTGGACGAAGTGTTTTTTCGGCCTCCATAGCCAATTTACGGCGGCCACCGAAGATAACCACAAGTAAGTCTAATCAGGTGGAGGAGCGAGTCCGACATACCGAACGTAGCCCTGTGTGATGTTGGGCCCAGCTTTATCGTCACGTCAGTGATAACTAGGGGACCCCGAGTACATTCACCGTGTGTTACCATCCACATACATTGCATTTTTGAGGTAAGGAGCCGCGTATAAAAGAGATGGTAGGCGTTTAAAAATTACATTAAATAGCAGTGGAGACAGGACAGCTCCTTGTGGAACGCCAAGTAGGTTGTGGTGCGCGACATCATGCGCTTCGCCGATATGCACACAACAGGTCTGATTTTCAAAGAACACAGCGATGAATTCTATGTCTGCGTGTATGTATACCAAACTGTCGTAGAGAGGGCTGGAGAGTGCGGGATATCGTGCAATTCCTTACGGACATCGGTGCTGGTTGCGATACAAAGGAAAGGTGAGGATGGGCACATTATATCTTGCTGATGTCGGTAGATAACGTTTTGTAGGGCGACATTCATAGAGAAGTTGACGGTGCTCGATCCGCCCCTACAGAAGGCTTTTCAGGGTGCCATCAACCACTTTAAACAGGGAAGACGTGAAAAATGCTGGGCGCAGACTTGTATGGGTTGTTGGCTTTTTATGCGATTTCAGGATGGCGTGACTCAGGAGAGATGCACCCGGAGCTCGAAGAGCAATTATTCTGGCCTAGAAAGACTTCTTAATGGTTCACTGGTACGTTGCAAAGTTGTTTGACGATTATATCGTAGGGCCCAGGTGCGCTATGTCTGTGGCCTCATTTTCTGAAAGGTGAAGGTGAATCTGGACCAATGGGTTCCATAAGGGGATAAATGCGGGTGTAAAATAAAAGGTCGTTGACAAGTGGCCGTGTCCCTGATAACACGTCTGTCACTGTTTCCGCTACTTGTTGAGGTGAGATGCTCTCACGAATGGCAACGACAACAGCAGGTTGTCCCGCTTTTTGATTCCCGAGGAAGGAATGCATATTGTTGAAGAGTGGCTACAGCGTAATCGCATTCTTACGTCTTGTTCAGAAGCTGGAAATGTATTATTTTGCAACGGTAGTATCGACATGGGTTAAAAAAATGAGCGCAGCCCGTAAAAAAACAGCGGAGCTAGGGGTCGACCCAGCTTATACCGGTATTTCTAAGTTTTGCTATGTTTCGCTAGGCTTTACTAAGTTTTGTTAGGTTTTCCGATATTCTGGCTAGGCTGGGCTAGGCTAAGTGTTAGGGGTGAGGGCACGTTTAGCTGGGTTTCTCAAGGCCGTTCCTATCCGTCCCCCACACTGACAGCGAATGCCAGGGGGGATGAAGCTAGGTCAACCGCCGCTCCGCTGTTTGTCCAACCTTGCACCACAAGTGCAAGCTGCGCCATTTTTTTTTGCGTTTGGGTAGCCCAAGAAAGAATATCACCTTTAAATTGGTATAGTACAGGGCGTGCGCCCCTTGTGCTAACACTCGAGCAGGCACGAAAGTCGGCTTCACCGTTATAATACCATATCTGCGGGGGTGCATCCTTTACAGGCGGCGCAGTTCTTTTTCTCGGTACTTTTTTTAACGGAAGAGCTGTTTAAGCTTGAGCTTGGTCCGGTGGCGTTCGAAAAATGTATTCGCAAGAATATACAAAGAAAGAATACCGAGCGCACGTGTGCATGCGCCTCGTAAGGAGCGCCCGGCGTCGTCCAGGCTTGCACGTGGGTGTGCGCTACGTGAGGAGCTCGAAAAAAATTACATCTTCCCGCGGGGAACCCTGATGAGGATGCGAAGCATCATGGGGGTCCCGTGTGGTTCCATTGTGTTGCCGTTATGTTGAGTGACCTGGTGTTTAGTAGCGCCAGAGGGAATTACGCGTCCGGGTCCACACCGGGGGCAAAGGCACGCAAGTACTTTTGTGTTACGGTGAGTAACACAAAGTTCTCGAGGCGCCGAAGCTCGTCCATCATGTTCTGGTCGATGTTGTCGTCTCTGTGGTAGAATCGGTAGTCTCCGTCAGCGTTGGTGAGGTAAAGGTTGTTAGCGTTGGTGCACCGGCTGAGAGCAACGTACACGCCCTCCTCTTCGCAGCTTTGTCTTCTTATCCTTCTTCTTCTTCAGCGGTTCCCCTACGGGATGATGACGACGGTGGTTGAAAGTGAAGCTATCTCGTGATGGATTCTTTGGTTGGCCAATCCGTAGGAGCATCCTGCCACAATCATCATCAGAGGTGCTGCGGACGGGGCGCGGACGCGGGACATCCCCCCGAGCAAGAGATGCTTCGCATCTAAAAAATGCCAAGAATATGGTTCACGTGCGTCCGCGCCTGAACTGGGGGGCAGAGGACAGGTCGCGCTAGAGACCCCGAGATCTCGAAGCCACTGGCCGTGGGGTCTAGCGCATGCTAACGCGGTCCACTTTGGGAGAGATGTGAAAGCCTGCGGACAAAGCGATCCGGGCCTGCCAATCATGGTGAACTTTCAGCGGAAAGCTTGGAAATCTATGCGAGGTGCAGCAGCTGGGTCTCCAATGAAAAGGTAGGAGTCGCTAGCTCTGCTGTTTCTCCAGCCTTGCACCACGAGTGCGAGCTGCACCATTTTTCTGCTACCGTCACCGGACCAAGCTCAAGCTTAAACAGCTATGCTGCTAAAAGGTAAGAAGAGAGATAGAGAGAGAACAGACTGTATTGTCATCCCTTTTAAAGACGAATGCACCGCGCAAGAATGTCCGTTCTCTTCGTCCCATCAGACGGCGGTCAGGACCTCACGGTTCCTGGCCCTGTATTGCATATTTTGTTACGAATAATAAACTGAAACTGAAACTGAGACCGAAGAAGTCAGCCCTGCATAATGCTGGGCTGACCTCTGGGCAGTCATATTTGGATACTTTAATCTCTTGATTACCCATTATCTGATTCACAATTACGTCAGTAAATGCCCTGTTCTAGTTTTCCCGACACCCTAATTCATTTAACGTCACTCTCTGTTACCGCCAACACATCATTCCTCAGGTTGATTCTTCAAAATACCTTGGGACAGTGGCGTAGATAGAAATATATTTTCGGGGGTGTTATACACCACCGAAAAAGAAGTATGAATAGAGACTGCACCGGACGCCCGCGCAGTGTATGTCATTTTTCTGCGAGCATAAATAATTTCGGAGGGTGTGTTGACACCGAAACACCCCCTCTCCCCTGGCTACACCCATGCCTTGGGGTAGTATACACCAGCCAGCTCGACTGGAGTCCGCATATAGCGCTCATTGCTTCTAAAGGTACACGCACTATCGAGAGAGAGAGAGAGAGAGAGAGAGAGATAAAGAAAGACTTTATTTATGGCCAGCAGGGAGTGGGAGGTCGGGATGCGCAGAGCCTCCACATCCCACCCACGTTCACGACGTCTTCGCGACTAGGCCCCGCCGGCGTCGGCGTGAGCGGTGCGCGAAAGGTACTCGGGAGTTCGTTCCTTTTCCCCCGTCTGCGACTCGCTCCGCTTCTGCCTGGCGAGAGCAGCCTCGAGCTGCTGGACGGCTAGAGTTTGTGCGTCCAGGTCCGTCGAATATACGGCACTCGTTATGGTGTCCGGCAGCCGGCCGTAGAGGTCGGCAGCTTCCACGGGGTGCACTGCACAGTCCCACAGGATGTGGGCCAGAGTTGCGCGATGTTCCCCGCACACACTACACACGTCACTGGCGTACACGTCCGGGCACACGTGACGCGCGAGCGCCGGCGTGATCACTGACTGTGTTTGTAGTTGGCGTAGTAGCACTGCCTGCTGTCGTGTTAGTTCCGGGTGGGGCGCCGGAGCGGTGCGCCGGCCGAGCCGGTACCACTCCAGCACCTCCCCGTACGTGAGGAGGGGCTCCGGGTCCCACTCCACGTCGTCGTTGTCGTCTTCGTCGTCGTTGTCTTCGCGTTGGCCTCCCTCTGTCGCGGAGCTCGGCAGGGGGGAAGAGACCGCCGCCGCGCGGTTGGTCAGTCCTCACGCGGCTGCGTCCGCCGTCTCGTTGCGGTTGGGGAAACAGTCGCCCACGTTGCCTCTGATGTTGGTGTGCGCCGGGAACCACCGAAGGTGGGTGGCCGGCACCGCTCCACTGATCACCGCACTGCACTTCACCGCGCGCACTGCACTTTCACATACGTTGTTCTTGGCGTAGTTCGCGATTGCCGACCGCGAGTCACTGAGCACTGTGGTTCACTGCGGATCCGTCAGCGCCAGCGCGATCGCCGTCTCCTCCGCCTGGCTGGCGGACGGCACGCGGACGCTGCAGGCGCTGTATATTTCTCCCGTGGTGGCGCGGACCGCCACCGCTACGTAGGCGTCGGGTCGGTCGGTGTACCGGGCGGCGTCCACGTACAGGGCGCCCGGGTGGTTGGCGTGCGTTGCGGCGAGAGCGCGGGCCCTCGCCTCTCTGCGACCGCGGTTGCGGTCGGGGTGGACGTTGCGGGGCAGCGGGAGGATTCGGAGTCGCCCCATCACCTCCGGCTGGAGCTGCTGCCGCTGCTGTTGCTGCGCTGTCTTGTTCTGCTGCGACGACGTGCCCGCCAGCCCGAGGCGTTTCAGGATACGCCTGCCCGAGCTCGTGGTGGCGAGGCGCTCGAGTTGCGCCGTTCGTTGGGCCTCGCTGATCTCCTCGAGGGTGTTGTGCACCCCGAGCTCAAGCAGCCGGGCCGTGCTGGTGCTATTTAGTAAGCCCAGGGCCGTCCTGTACACCTTGCGGATGGCCGCGTTGATGCGGTCCCTCTCCTGGCGCAGCCAGAAGTGGAACGCCCCGACGTAGGCGACGTGGCTCATCGCGAAGGACTGGATCAGGCGGAGGAGGCTGGCCTCCTTCATTCCGTTGTGCCACGTCGACACCCTCCGGATGAGTCGGGCCGCCGCGCCGATCTTGGTGACGAGGCGGTCCACCGCGGTCTTGTTGCTTCTGCTGGCCTCGATGTGCATGCCGAGGACCCGGAGAGTGGCGACCCTGGGGATGACTGTGCCGTCTCTCGTTCGTATGTGGATGTTCGCACTATTGGCATGTCGAGGTGTGTCTGCCATAGCAACAGGCAAATGCGCCGAGATTCTCTTCTAATGATATACGAATGTAATGTACGTACACCCTATTTTAGAGTTCTGGTGTGTGCTATTCTCGGAGTCTGCGGCATATAAGCTTCGTCGCCTAGTTTTTCTGCAACGTCAGGCTCTTCACTGCTGCTTCAAATTACCTAAGAATGTAGTCAATGTGCTATTTAATTTCGAAGCCCGCGTTTCTTTTTTATTAGACAGGTTTAGAATCCTTACCGTGGAAACGTTTCTGAGAGCATGGCGCTGGGGTTAACAGGTAGCAGTTTATTTTTTGTGGCTGAGCCACCTGCGTTAATGGCGCACCAGTGGCCCAGATCCTATAGTCCCCAAAGTCCTCCAATAGAAAGTTTTCTGTTTCCATTAGGTGTTGCGATCAACAGGGTTATTCCATCTCTTGACAGGGGTAATCCACTATCGACCAATTTCCGGAACATATTTCCCCAAACTGCAAGATCCTGCCCGACTGCTCAATTGTCTCCTCCAATTTCATTTGGCCTTAATTCAGCAAGGTTCTGTGATATACACAGATTGTTCTCGACCTGATGAAAAATCCGGAATAAATATGTTTTCTCCCCCCTTAGCTGGTCCTTTTCGGCTCGTCTTCTGGTTGACTTTATCCCCATATTCTGTGCTTAATTCTTGCCAATTGTCTTGGCCCTACGTAAGTTGGATATATTGACATCGTCTCCAGCCATAATTTCAGATTGCCTAAGCATATGTTCAGCCATATCTTACCCTAAAAACACTCCTCTCCTACGGACGTTCAGACCATGCCCGCCCCCCTCTATTACTGAAATTCACCCTCTTTGGGTTCCTGGGCATGTGGGGATCAAATTTAACGAAGCCACAGTTTAACTAGCAAGAATAGCACTCTCTGGGCCTGCTGTCAACGTCATTGAACTAACTCCTGTAAAACCGCCCTAAGGTACCGTAGGTTGTTGAAGCTTCAAGGGCAGCAAGAATCAGTTTAACTGTCGTTGAGGGATTTCTACCATTTGAAATTCTCGTGGAAACCCGCTTGTTACCCTTCAAGCGACCTAGAGGTATTACGTGCATTTATTGCCCCAGATGAATAGATGTAACAGACATACATCTACACAGGTTTCGTCTGGCGAAAACTGCTCTGGGCAGTTACTGCAATGAAGACGAATCTGTCGACCACTAGCTTTTGACCTGTCGGGGACTTTCAAGCCTCAGATGCCAGGTCATTGAGGTTCCCCTTCGTAATCTGGGGATAGTCTTATCAGTACCGGCTCTTGTATCATTCTAACGGGTTCTGACGCCGGGATGTTTGTTCTGCCTTACGGCGCTTCATTGAAAATTCTGACAGATACAGCCTAATTTGATTCTTTTCATGTGGCGTCTCATGAAATTTCTTCAAAAGTAGACATCTCTGCATGTTTTCCTTTTTTTGTTTTATGATTATAATTTTCTGTTCAAGCTGTGTAGCCTAGGGCATAAAAAAAAACTTTGAAATTCGTTTAAATAATTTTCATCGATTACCGTAATAGATAAGAAGCTTTTTCTCTTTTCTATAACCACTGATGCTTGGCCAATCCCCTGATTGGGTATGCGCCATAATGGAAAACAACAACAACGACAACAAAAGAGGAAGACAGGCAGCAGGGGTCGCAGAAGTGCACTCGGAACGCGCTGCTTCCACGCGTCAGCTACATGTCCGAACGCTTCTCCTATAGACGGTATTCGTTGAAAAGTTTAGCGGTCAATTTCTTCGCTTGGCAACACTAAAAACGGCCACAGACATGGCCGATGCGCCACGGACACGGCGCAGCCTGGGCCACAGCGGCCGCACGCCGAAGAAAAAAAAAGACCGGCGTGCGTCATCTGCTCCGTTCCAACCCGATTCTAAACTGTGGCGCCAACAGAGATGTTATTAATCGCACTCACAGTGAACTCGACGCAATTCTTTGTGTTCGGCGAAGAGTTCGTAACGTGAAACACAGTCATGTGTTTCACAGTCGTGCTTAGCTGGACAAGTGCCGCCAACCCGCGGAGCCCGACGTAACGAGTGACGGCGCACCGTGGCCTCTGCGATCGGCTGCCGGCGGCGCGGAGACCACGGGCGCACTCACACGGTTGCATGGAGGAGAAGAGGGGTGCCTTATCTGCGGTCCGTGCGCACAACGTCGCCTAGCAACAGACGCTTGGCCACAGATATGGCGGCGCACACTTGGTTGCCTGCATGCATTCCACGCAATTGAATACCGAGGATAGGCTTCATATTATGCGATAACCCTGGCGTTGTGAAGGATGTGGAAGTGCTCGGAAGGGTAAAGTATAGTGACCATCGTATGGTAAGATCTCGAATTCAGCTAGATTTGAGGAGGGACCGTAACAAGCTAGTACGAAAGAAGCCGATTAATGAGTAACAGTAAGGCGTAAAGTAGAAGAATTCAGGATCGCGCTGCAGAACCGATACTCAGCTCTTACCGAGGAAGCCGAGCTTACGACACAGGAAGCCAGCGACAACCTTACACGCATTATCCCGGAGTGTGCAGTAGAAGTCGGGGGCACGATGGCTAGACAGGATACTGGTAAACTTTCCCAGGAGGCGAAAGATCTAATTAGGAAACGGCAAACCATGACGATCTCCACCCCAGCTGACAGATTATGGCGCGGCTATGACGCAACTAAATCCAACACAATCCACTTTAATCCAATCCAATCCAAATCTCCCCTGAAAAGTTCCGTATATACGGAAATATGGGAATACGGTGTACTTTCGCAGAATGGCACAAAGCTGCAACAAAACACGAAATATTTTTGAGAAACACACGTGAACGAAATAGTGCATACTTGTAAAAAAATTTGACACCAATTTTATGTCTAAGTTTACTAGAACCGCCAAATCATTGTCCGTATGAATTCTGTATATACGGAATATACGGAAAACATACGGAGCGTCATTTTGCATATTATTGAAGATAAAACACGAAACCTGTGCCAAACGTTTTTATTGCGCACACTAATGTGATTCCCTGTTTTTTATACTAACATCTACTTTTGGTGTGCTTGGGGGCGGCATAATCCGTATGAACTCCGTATTCCCATAATACCGTATATACGGAACGTTTCAGTAGGGCTAATCCAATCCAATCCAATCCAAGCCAAGCCAATCGAATCCAATCCAATGACCCTCGCGAGAGAGTGTTCGCTATCGGAGAGGAGAGAGGGTGAGCGGCGGAGAGCGCAGCTCGCGCGGCGAGGAGAAAGGGGGAGGGGTGTGGACGGACAACAACAACGCCGTATGGAGGGTCAAGGCGAGTGAATGAGATTCAGTAGCATCTAAAATGTCAGCGCGACAGAAGTTCAAACCCAAACTGTTTGCACCAAGAACCGTAGATTCTTTACTGGGGCTGAACAACGGGGATCTTTTAGCAATCACTCAAAACAACACAAGAAATGTTCGGAGCAAACGACTAGATGGCGCTGGGTGCGTACAGGAAGTGCAGGGCTTGCACCCACAGAGGAACGGAATCTCGCTTCAGAGAGCGGTAGCTAAACAGAACAGCGCGCGCTGTGATATCACGCATGTCACGTGGGGTGGCTAATCCAGCTGGAAATAAACCACCCTCAGTGAATACTGAATATTGGAAGAAAATAAAAAGCCACGGAAAAATTCCCTCAATGGGTGTACGTCGGTGTAGTATGTGGAACATGTATAACGGCTGTGTGGAGGAGGAAGGGTATAGACGCGGGCATGCCATCTTTGGGATATGCATGACACGTATAAATCAAAAACTTAGCCTTATCGGTGCCGGTGTCAAAACACACCCCCCCCCCCCAAAAAAAAAGAGAATAAATTTTATCAGTGGCGCATCCCATCCCTTTAGGCCTTTTTCCCAACCATGCTTTTTAACCTTTTCCATTCCTAGGCAAAGTTGGCGCGGCTCACTCAAACTCACTCACAATTTTTTTTCGAATCACCACTTACTCAAACTCAGACTCAATGCTGAGCAGCACATCTGCGCTCACTCAAACTCAAACTCACATTGAGCGCAAAATTCAGAACTCACTCGGACTCAAAACTCAAAATGTACTCAGAACTCAAAATTTACTCAAACTCAAAATGTACTCAGAACTCAAGATGTACTCAGAACTCAAAATGTACTCAGAACTCAAAATGTACTCAAAACTCAAAATGTACTCAAACTCAAAGTGTACTCAAAACTCAAAATGTACTCAAATTCAAAATGGACTAAAAACTCAAAATGTACTCAAAAGTCAAAATGAACTCAGAACTCAAAATGGGCTGAGAACTCAAAATGAATTCAGAACTCAAATGGCCTCACAACTCTCTCGTGCTAGGAATTTACACGGGCTCAGGTGGACTCTGATTTTATTAGCATTCAGTGTTTTCAAATTCACGCGTGGTAGAAATATTACGGGCGCAAATTTGTGAGCTCAAACTCGTGCATTCGGCATGACATGACACCGTAGCTCCTGTGAGGTCCGAAACAATTTTCGTTGCAGATTTAATACAGCTATACCTGCTGCCCATGATGACTAGCGCTGGTTACAAGCAATTGTACGTATATATTGGATACCAAACTCTTGGTGTAGGCTCCGTGTTCGTGTTTATGACAGAGGCGGTCCAGACTCGATGGTGTGCTGGGTCCCTGGGTCGAAACAAGCAAGATTGGGCGAGGGGACGTGCGCTCACTGCTCCGTTCATTTACGTCGAAGCTATTTAGGGTTACGGTTCCGTGCATTCTTGCTCTGCATCCTGAAAAAACGCCTTGTGTCAAAGAGAACTGTCCCCGCGAATCTCTGAAGCGCGAGGCGTTCATAGATTTGCCTTTGCTTTTTTAATGCGTAGCATTCTTTGACGAGTACCCCTCTCCTCCTACCCCCGCCAGGATCGTGTAATGCCGTGCATTTACACAGAATGCAGATATCACGGAAGTTCAACCTGTAATCGTTATAAAGGCGTAAATGTAGACAATTGATCAAACTAAATGTTAAAAAAACTAAAAAAAAGAAATAATAAGAAAAAATGTCGAAATGGGCGAACCGTGTAACACGGGAGTCATGGATAGCCTCAGATTGGGTTAAAATTCAGAGAGATGTGGCGCTAAAGAATGTGGGGTATCAAATTGAGGGTCTCGAGGAGGGAAATCACCTGGGACAAACAGAAAAGTGCCTCGTTGTTTGCTGAGGCACTTGTATTAGTTTTTATTAGCATTTGCTAGGTGGGATGAGCTCTCATAGCTCGGCTCAGCACCACGCTATCGTTGTAAGCAATTACCGCCACCGTACCCAGCTGTTAACTTCAGCATGCGCGCGTGTGTGTGTGCGAATGCGAATGCGTTTCCGCGCGCGCGCGCGCGTGTGTGTGTGTGTGTGTGTGTGTGTGTGTGTGTGTGTGTGTGTGTGTGTGTGTGTGTGTGTGTCGTGTGTGTTGTGTGTGTTGTGTGTGTCGTGTGTGTTGTTTGTGTCGTGTGTGTTGTGTGCGTGTGTGTTGTGTGTGTGTTGTGTGTGTGTGTGTGTTGTGTGTGTGTTGTGTGTGTGTTGTGTGTGTGTGTGTTGTGTGTGTGTGTGTGTGTTGCGTCAGTCATCTGTGCTGTTCTTTCATTGTGTTTGACATGTAGTCATTGAAGAACTGCAGAGCCCGAGTTAATTCTTTTCCTTTACATTGTTATCATGTGCTAGTTTTGATATCTTGCGCTGATTTCTTATTGTAATAAAATCAGTTCGAGCATACACACAAACTGCGCTTGCTTATTTTTCTGAAGTGTTTTCCTTCTGTCGCAATGTCTGTTTATGTCTTGGTGGCTCTGTTGCCTCTCTATCTCCTACACTCTAGCAAGGAGTTAATGTCTCACATATAATTGGCCAAGTCTGGATTCGAGTGCACGTTGGTACACTGTGGGAAGGAAATTACGGACACGAAACGCGGCCGCAAGGCTTATTCATAAACAAATGTGAAATTCGCCTTTCTGATAAGCTCTGATGCCCCCTGTTACCTATGGTCGTTCACAATTTCCACGGCACCATATGTGTCGAAGCATTTGCTTGTTTGTTGGGACACGGGGAAATGGATGAAGTAACGTTTGAATGGCAGTTATTAGCAGAGAGTTTTTGAGTCTGGTGATTTAGGTTCGAGAGCTTGGCATGACTTGTTTTTACCCCATGCAATCCTGCCTCGATGATTCAGCAATTAGACGCCAATATTTCTATTACTACATACCGCATGGGTGGACATCTCTGGACAAGCCTTCGCATGTATATAGCACAACTGCCTTACGGGTTGGCAAGAAATTTTGGTTAAACTCGACCCAGCAATAACTTTTGCTATATCCTCATAACTATAACCAGAAAACATTTTATATTTGTCCCACGTGATCCCCCTCGACGAGACCTTTAATTTTATACCCCGCCCACCCTTGCAGGATCATATGGAATTCATACCAGTCAAGCTAACCATGACTCTCATGACTGTAACCAGGACGCATTATTTAAATGTCCGACGTGATTCCCCTAATTGAAACCTTCAATTTGACACCCCACATGCTTTAGCGGCCTCACTTTGAATTTAACCCAATCTATGACTCATGATGTCTATCTCATGATTAAAACCACGAAGCCTTTTTTTATTTGTACCACGTGATTCCCCTCGTCAAGACAATAAATTTGATACCCTACACGCCCTAGCGGGGTCACTTCGAATTTTAACCCAATATAAGACTCGCCATGACATCTCATGGTTATAACCAGGAAGCAATTTTGTATTTCTCTTACGTGATTCCGCTCATCAAGACCATTAATTTGATACCCATCACATCCTAGCGGAATCAATTTGAATGTTAAACCAATCAATGACTAACCATGACTATCTCATGATATAGCCATACCGCATTTTTTCCCACGTGATTTCCCTCATCGGAACCTTCAAGTTGATTACCCGCACACCCAGTGGCGTCATTGTGAATTTTAACCTAATTTATGACCCACCTTGAGTATGTCATGATAATAATCAGTAAGCACGTGATTACCCTCATCGAGACCTTTAATTTGATACGCCACACGCCCTAGCGTCATGAACTTGAATTTTAACCGAACCTATGACTAACCATGACTACGTCATGATATAACCATAACTAATTTTTGTCCCGAATGATTCCCCACATCGAGACCTTGAATTTGATTCCCCACACGCCCTTGCAGCGTCATTTTGAATTTTAACCCAGTCTATGACTCATTATGAGTGCCTGATGACTACAATCAGGAAGCATTTCTTTATTTACCCCGCGTGATTCCGTTAATCGGGACCTTTCATTTGATACCTTACACGCCTTAGCGTCATCAGTTTGACTTTTCACCCAATCTAATGCGGTCATTATTCGGTCTAAAGGGGCGCTGCCCAGTCAATTCAGCTAATTCATTTGAAACAGCAGAAAAGACAGCCCCCGCCCCTTTTTCCCCCGAATCTCACCTCTTCCTTTGTGACCCCTAGTATATCAAGCCGTTGACAGTAGCAGGCGAACAACCAGCAAGCAAGCGCCGCAGTGTGCTTTCCCACCACCCTTTCCCACCCTCTTAGTGGATCCATCAGGAGGAAAAGTTAAGACAACCCTTTTTTATGATCTCACCAGTCAATTATCACTCAAGCGCCCAGCCGCGAAAACTTCGTATACAGCAAGTGCTTAGAGTCGTGAAAATTCAACAAGAAAATAAAAAAAATCAGATACCCCCTCCCTCCCAACTGATCATACGGATCGCGAATGGTGCCGTACCCGCAGGTAACCTGAATTCCGAGCCCACAGCGACGCATGAAACTTAGCAGCCAAACATGGCTGCCTGCTAGGCTACACATATGTACTCAGAACTCAAAATGTACTCAAAATACAATATGAACTCAAACTCAAAATGTACTCAGAACTCAAAATGGGCTCAAACTCAAAATGTACTCAGGACTCAAAATGGACTCAGAATTCATTAGGTCTCAGGCGTACTCAAACTCAATCGGACTCAAACTCAGTCGGGCTCACTCGGCTCAAACTCACTCAAGCTCAAACTCACCATGCCACACTAGCCTCGCGCTCACTCAAACACACTCACGCGTGAGTTTGAGTCCAAATGAGTCTGAGTGAGTGGACTCATGAGTGAGTTCGCCGACCTCTGCCCACTCCACAAATAAATGTAATTGGGAAACAAGAATAAGATAAGAATAAGAAATTAGGATATTGCCTGCGCGGAGACTACCTTGTCTCATTTTTTACAGGCGGGTATAGCACCCCCGAAAAATATTTTTGATTACGCCACTGGTGTAAAGGTATACATAATTTGCAATAACTAGAACGTTTGGTGCTAATAAAAATAATTCGTGGCATACGAAATACCGTCTATAATGTCAGTGAAGCGAAAGCGGGGAGTGAAAGCACTGATTGACTACATCGAGACCTATGTGCTTAAAGCCGAGGCTAGCGGAAACTATGTACAGTGGTTTGATGCTCGTCGGTGGTTCAATACATTTGAATTTGCACGCAGGATTCAAAACTGTGAAGGTGGACAGAAAAATACGAAGAAGAAGAAGAAAAAGAAGATGAAGAACATGCAGGTTCCTTGGGATTGCTACATTCGGATACACGACACGCAATTGTGCTTACGGATTCTCTTTCTGTTTGCACTGCCCTATCGTGCTCAAAGTCTTCTCCCCTACGCCGGGCCCTTGGGTATTTACTGCCTCCGTTTTTACAAAAACTTCGTTTGGTATGGGTGCCTGGACACGCAGGCATCTCAACGAAGCGGCCGACACTCTGGCGGGCATTGCAGTGGATGGCCCGGTGATGGAGGTTCTACCACCCATAAATTTTGTCACCTCGGCACGCTTCCGATGATTAGGCCTGCTACAAAGCATGGAGGAATCTGCGTACGCACGTCCTGACCTCGAGCACCTTCGGCATTCATGGAAGAGCCGGATTAGTCAGTCACGAGCTTGTGAAGTTACCCTCACCAGCTTTCGGTGTGGTGTCCCAAACTTAAATTATTACTTGTATCGCTGCAATCTGGCCCCTTCACCACTCTGTACATTTTGTAACGAATTAGAAACAGCTGAACATTTTTTCCTCTCCTGCCGCCGGTACTCCTCAATACGAAAAAGATACTTAGAAAACAGCTTTAACAAATTGGACTTCCCACTGTCTGTTCCTCTGATCTTATCGTTCGGGGCGAAGGCACTGGGTTTTAGCCGCGCAGATCTTTGCTCCTCCGTGCACTTGTTCATTTCGGAATCTGGCCGTCTCCCGTGCTAGCCCCAGGCCATGCCGGGCTTCCCTCAAAAAGATCCCTGCCTGTATGATCGCTGCTATCAGTGCCTTCCCGCCCACTGCCTCTCGTTCGCCAGCTTCCCCTCTTGTTTTATTTCTATTCATACTTTTCATGTTTTCTTTCCTTTATTTTTTATTTTATTTTATGTTCGTTTCAACACTTCCTGATGCTACGCCTCATGTTTGAGCAGTTTTTTTTCTGTATATATTTTCCTAATATTTTATTTAATTCCTTAAATGTGTTTCTTTAATTACTTTGTAATTTCTCTCTGTGAGCGCCCCTTTCCTGGCCAATCCCTCTGAGTAGGTATGAGCCATCTCTTTTGGCACCACCACCACCATTGCCTTATCGGTGCCGGCTCTTTTTTTAAAGCAAAGCTTTCTACCTCTACCAGCCAACGGTTCTTTCGTGGCATGCAGGACAAGAACCTCCCAACGCGGCTTGGGATAGGGAGGCCGCTTTTAAGTGCGAATGCACTTTATAAGCGACCCTGAATTCCGTTGACCGCCGTCCGTCCACATAGCAACAGCTGCGGGTGCGCGCGCTCCTCGTCTTCCTTGGCAACGGGGGGAGATGGGCGCGCGCTGCCTGGCCGCTGACATGGCACATACCCACGTAGGGGATTGGCCAGGAATCTCCTCGTCTTCCTTGGCAACGGGGGGAGATGGGCGCGCGCTGCCTGGCCGCTGACATGGCACATACCCACGTGGGGGATTGGCCAGGAATCGGGCGTGAGAAGGGCTAATGCACCCGCTTAAAGGAGTACTGACACGAAATTTCAAAGCTGAGATCCGCTTTAGCAATCAAGTACAACGACAACACAAATAGGTGTCTGTGAATAAATGCATCTTTCTTTCTTTGTAGTTGTGTGTGTGTGTGTGATCTCTCTTTCGCGAACATTACCGAACCGCGCAAATTCAACTCCTGCATTCGCGCTTTCACATTCTTCCCCTCGGGGAAATGCGGGGAAATTTTTTCTTCACGGAGCACAGTGTAGATGGCGCGGCAAATTTGACCAGCGTTCCCCACGCGCTCACGCCGGCGGGCGCATCGGCGCGACCCGGCCTTGTCGTCTCCTTTAGCGACTGTTGTTTTGGGCCTGTTTAGGCGCAGCTCGTGAGGCCTGAAAAAGTACAATGCCTGTGTTTCTTGCCCACCCCGCTTTGGAATCAAGCCCCTTTTCATGGCCTTAATTACTAACAAATGAATATAATCATGTAATCCAGCTGACATTCGTGTGTATTTTGTTTCTGCGGGTCATAATTTGTGAGCGTTGAGAGGAGGTACTACGAATTATCCGACTGGAAACTCATGCCTTTCTTCCTCAATTAGTCAGGTTACTTACAGCTATGTACACCGTAAATTTCAACCTCCGAGCACGTTTTAACGCGTGGGCGAGTAATGTTCAACGTCAATACTAACATGCCTTTAGATTTCCCGCTTTACAACATTACCAGTGAAGTCACTGGTGGTGGATTAGTGAGCTATCTTTGGGCTATCTTTGGGCAATACTCGGGGAGAGAGAGAGAGAAGTCACTTTATTTCTGGCCGCCGGCCGAAAGCTGGCGGCGACGGTGGCGGCTCGGTCAACGAGGAGTAGTTGCACCCCCGGTTGCGAGCTGCCCAGCGCGTCCTCCCACTGCTCGACGCTGGAGATGGGGGAGTGGGTTAAGAGGACAGGCCCACATGGCGTGGGTTACTGTGTCCAGGGAGTCACAGAGGGGACAGTTGGGTGAAGGGAACTCAGAGGGATTGATCTTGTGGAGGAGGGATAGACTGGCGAAGGAATTGGTCTGAAGGAGTCGCCATAGGCGCTCCTGAGCGTTGGTGAGGGATGTGTGGGCAGGGGGATAGCGGCGGCGGGAGAGGCGGTAATGCTCCGTGATTTCTTGGTACGACAGCAGTCGATGGCGGGCCGACCGAGCACCGTGGTAGGGAGCAGGAGCGAGCCCAGCACGGCTGGTAAGTTCTCGTGCTGCTTTGTGGGCCGCCTCGTTGCCTCCCACCCCAGTGTGGGCCGGGGTCCAGACGATTTCAACTGTTGGGTAGGGGGACTTTGAAGGAGAATTTTGAGTGCGGTAGCCGAAATGCTACCGCGAATGAAGTTTTGAACGGCCTGGTGATAAGAGCTAGGACTTTCGCCGCCTCCTCCGCCGTTGCTGGGTAAGAGGTCCGTACGGTAAGGGAGGTGACTGGGGGAGAGTTGGGGTGGGTAACTACTGCCAGAGCGAAGCCGTCCGCGTGTCGGTACTCCGCGGCGTCAACATGCATGGTGGGAGGGAGATGGGGTATTTATCTGTAAGCGCACTTGGGGAAACGGCAACGGAAGTCGCCCCTGCGCCTCTTCGCTGCACTGGCTTTTCCTCTGCGCCGCGCATAGAGTGCCTCAATGACAGTGTTTGTTTGTTTGTTTGTTTGTTTGTTTGTTTGTTTGCTTGTTTGTTTGTTTGTTTGTTTGTTTGTTTGTTTGTTTGTTTGTTTGTTTGTTTGTTTGTTTGTCTTTATTCGCATCTTGCACAAAGTGCACGACACTGGGGCGAGCAGTAAAAGCGGTCAGGAATCGACAGCTTCACAGAGCTGCAAGCCCTCAAACACTGGACAGCAACATCAAATACAACTTGAATACAACTTGAACATTGAACATGAAACGAACCGTTTCCATGGTTTTTTCATACTTACTCTGGTTATAAATTACTGCAGTGACAAAAAATAATCTACGTGAGAAAAAGCAGGTGATGTCACGCATTAACTGCAATCTCCTTTCAAAACACCCGTGCGCGTTGACGTCCGCGTCCGTCGCTTCGGCGGAGTGATCCACCACAATCGCTATTGGCGTTTTTAACTTGCACCCCAATATAGCTATCTATGGCGCAATGAAACAGAATCAGGCGCAGAACTTTTTTAGATGTAACTCGTATCGGCGTGCGCAAATAGCACAAACTAGTCACTTTGACGTCATAAAAAGAGAGCGAAAATTTTCTGGAGAGTTCCCACTCTTTCACGTGCTTTATTTAGAATGCATTCTAACAATCAAACTCGCTTCAAATTTGCATGATTGCAATTCTGGCACAGAAATCTTGCAAATAAAAATAAGAGTGCGTTTTAATGTTCCTTTTAGCATTCATCAGCTCTCCGCAAACCTGAACTTTATCTAGCCTGAGAAATGCGTATCCCATGAGACACATGTATTACGTAGCACTGTTAGAGATCAGCTGTGCAGTTTGCTTGTAGCGAATACTTGAACAGCGTGCAAAGCGACTCAGCCGGAAGCTCACCCGCAGAGACTCCACGTGTTGCAGTGAAGCCCACACAGCGACAGGACTCTACTTGTTAGTACTTTTCCGTAACGCATTGTTCTACGAGACTATATATGTCGCTCCTCAGACCCGCCTGCGCATGCGCGTCCTGCGCGCGGCTTACGTGTGCGCCAGTGATAGTAGTTTTGCTTGCTCGTCTTCGAGCAGACACATGGTGGCCATTGGAACTAAATACTCCGACTCGGCGAGCAGTACGTGTGTCGTTGGACTCGGCTGGAGAACGTTACTCTGCCCGTTTGAGTTCCGTTATAGTCGCACCACAATGAGCTGCAACGTCGTTTCTCTTCCCGCCATAGATTAAGCCGTGAAATATCGCTTCTGGCTAATCGTCATATGAACGTAAGCATCTCTCTTCTGCAAGCCGCTCGCCGGTCACGCTACCTCGATTAAGCGGGTCGTACCATAGTGGACCCGGTATCGACAGTATGCGCTACAACCTCACACACATACTGGTACATTTGTACGTATTTCGCCACGCCAAGGAATCGTTCTGGTGAACTCGCACTGCCCAGAAGCAGAAGTCCTCAGCGGCGGAGTCTTCGTACCCAGTTCAAAGACATTTTGAAAAGCCGTTTCTCAGTGTTGTATGACAGGATTCCAAGAGCCAACGACAACCAAATTCGACAGAATCCGATCCTCTCGTTTTTGTGTCGCCTGCTTTCTTATACGCTGCACTTCTGGGTTGCTCCCCTTAAATGCTGCGCATAAGGGAGCATGGGATTTCTTTTGAGCAGGAACTCAGGAGGAGTACTTGAGATTCCCCAGGCTTTTTGGTTTCTGAAACGGCAGCTAAAACATTGTTTTGAGGTTGACAGGATGGAAATTTGGGCGAGTTGGTGTTGATTCATCTCGACAACAGGCGCGGAAGTGTTTTCAATAAGATGGTTTCGTGTTTTCAATAAGATGGTATCGAGGTGTTGGTGTGAAGAATCGTATTTACTTTTTCCAGTACTTTAAACACTGCGCGTGATGGGACGCTTCGGTTAAAGAAATTAGGCATGGCTGGTTTTGCGCGTTTTGAATACGACCGTAAGAAACGCTGAAGTGACCTTTTTTTTTTTAATTGAACAACGGCGTGGTTGGGGTAGGTTGAAACGTTTGACAAAGGCTATTAACGGCACCGTAACATAGCCGCGATCGACGCCGGTGAGATATTACCGGCGGAAGGAGCGGTGCTGCGTGCCCCGTGTTGTGCGCTACATGGTTGCAGTTGATTTATGTTCACTGGAGGTTGCGAGAAAAAAAATGAAGCATTTATTGTTGCCCGAAACAATGTAAGCCTTTCGAGCATACACGTCATTAGTTGGCGTTAAAGGTAAAATATAGTGAAGGCATGAAGAAACGTGGAGCAAGCCGTACGCTGAGTTCAGCTATGCTACTAGCCATTATGCCGAGGTATGATCCAGTGCAGGGCATGCAAGCGAACGCGGGAAAGTAACCGCATTTGGCTGACCTGAGCGTTAAGAGCGTAATATATTTACCGTACACGCTGTATGCGCTCGTTTACCTGCTCATCCGCTGGAAACTGCAGACGCTAAGTACCTTAGTGAAAACGCGTCTTTATATAAAGTCATTTAGCGGGTAAAGCACAGCTTTGCTCGACGCAGCGTGTAATAAAAAATATTTAGCTTAGGCATTTTCCTGACATACCTGACCTAACGATTAGTGTAAGCCTTAGTTTTATAATTACAGCTAAATAAAACATTAACCAATTTATGGTGAATACACAGCGCAAGAAATACAGGAACAAAAGAGTGGACGACGGCGCAGCGCGAAACTCGCAACTGAATTTTTATTAGAATTTTTACTGAATATTTATACACAAAACTGTACTATCGCGTGAACAGATATCACGGGATATCGGTTCACGGAATACTAGAATCACGGGATTCTACTTAGGCTAACCAAACGAAACCAAGATTTACCCAAGCGAAACCAAGCTTTCAGTTTGCGCATCCAGGATTAGCTGAGCTAAGCCACAGCCATTTTTTCCTTCAAGAAACCTGCGTCATCGTTGGCTACGTGACAGTATGCTATATAGGCGAGAACGCTAACTGATCTAGTTCAATGAATGAATTGCGCCCATTACCGACTGCAGCGCCGCATTTACCCCCCACCACACCCCAACATGACCAGAGAGGACGCCATTGCCCTCAGATAGCTGCAAACTGACACCTACCCCCCACGGAACACCACTCCATGCTATCTACCGAACAACATACACTCTGACTTGTCAACACTGCCCCACACCCAACACTCTCTACCATACGGTCTGGGAGTGCCGACAATCACCATCACTAACCCCCCAACCAAACCCAACACTGGAGCAGTGGGAGGACCAGCTGACCAGCTCACGCCCTCAAGACCATCGACGACTGGTGGACAGGGCCCGCCGGGCAGCCAAGGACCAAGGCTTCCTGGACTAAGGAGGCCTCCCACAACGGAACTAATACAGCTGAATAAATGTTTATTCCTCCTCCTCCTCCTCTGAACGAAACTGGCGTGGCACCATCAGAAACATCCCCCACACCCGAAATAAAAAATGATAAATTATAAGAATAAATATCAGACAAGACTAAACCAGAACAGTTTGCCATCTGATCCTTCTCACAAAATAAAGAAAATATGTAAGAATTCAGGTCCTCCGGACCACCGCCGTCAGCACAGTCGAAGCTCGTTATAAAGAAGTCGTATCGGGACAGTAATTTAGTTCGTTGTATCCGATATTCGTTGTAACAGTAGAGCTAAGAATCGCTTCAAAGCAGGGCTGGGCAGTATTGCGATACTAGGATATCGCGATAGTATCTCAGAGATACGTTTGAGTATCTGTATTTCAGTATCGAAATACATTTGAAAAATGTATTTGTATCTCGGTAGTGAAATACGTTTACGGTGTATCGAATATATCGCGATACTCGGGCGCCGAAAAGTATCTCGTTACATTCATTTTCTTGTCTCATAAGACGTCGGCTTTTTTTTAGGTTGGCGCCACAGAACCTGGCTTCCTTCTGTGGGCGGAAAAGTTAGCCTAGACATTCCGGACGCGGCGGCGATTAGGCAGCAGGGTAGATAATTCACCCCAAGGCACATGTGTTGGTTGTAGCTCTGATTAACCAAATGGTCGCCGCTCCCTTTACATTAAAAATAGGGAGGGCGTACTTACAAAGAGCTTCGTCGCCGCTCATTTTGGTTACAGTGAGGCACTTTCGAGGTATCAGTGAGGTGCAGTACTTTTGCTCGTACACTTCTAGGGACATTTGTTTGCGCTCACCAAGCTTACAAATTGACAAAATATTTTGTATTCTATATTTTGCAGCAATTGATGAAGTGCAGAATAGCCGCAGCGGATCCTACGGACAGCTTCTGCCAACCATCGTCAAAGTAGAAAAAAAGCTGCTTGCGCAGAAAGGAAAGTACGACACGGATCAGTGATGCTAGACACCTGCCTTTCGGGCTTGCAGAAGTGGTTCTCTGGTCTCTTAAGGATGGAAAATGAAGTGGAAATAATTGCATCATGCAGGCACCCATACTTCAAAATGCGGTGGGCCCCAAACGAAGTTCCGAGAGCTTCAGACTTCGAAAGCTTGCTCTTGCGAGCAGCAGAAGCTCATGGACCGGACCATAAGAACTCTTACGACGATACGTCATCAGCTGCGATGAACCACGGCTTCTACGCCTTCGAAGATGAAGACTTCCCGACATCAGGACGGTCAGAGGAGACGCATGTTCGAGCGGAAGTTTTTCGGTACCTTGACGACCCGAGGAAGGATTTCGCTATGCTGCGGGACTTCCCAGCCATTAAGTCTGTGTTCGTTCATTACAACACAAACTTGTGTTCTTCTGCACCGGTTGAGAGACTTTTCTCGTTTGCGAGCCTCGTGCTGAGACCCAATCGACGTTGTCTAGAAGACAGCTTGTTTGAGAAGCTGCTTTTGCTTAAGTGTAACTAACTAACGAACCAACCGCTGAAAGTTCGACTTATTATGTTAAATGACCGAGTTAAACATAAAAACGAAGATGTATTATCAATTTATTCTAAAGACCTCCGCCGCATGATTGTGTAAACTTATGATGATTGTGTATTATTAGTCTTTTCGTTATTTCATTTTCTTTTGTTTTTGCATTTACTTTTACTTGCTGTTCTTTTCTTTGATTTGTTCACAACTGCTTGCAAGTACCTGCACGTCAGTTATACCCTGTCATGTATGTATGCATAGTTTGTATCTGTGTTAGTATTGTAAATGCCTTTTAGAACCTGACGTCGCCGAAATAAAAAAAGTATTTCAGTATCTGTATCTGTATCTTGTATCTGTATTCCAGAATACTTTTTTGTGCAAATTGCGCAAGTATCTCAGAAATATCCAGTTACGTCTAATTTACATGTATCTTAGTATCTGTATTTTAGGCGCCCAGCGCATGTATCGCGATATCTGTATTTCAGAATACATTTTGAAGTATCTCTGCCCAGCCCTGCTTCAAAGCAATCGGTAGTCTGGCTCCCGCAAAAATCCTTGATACAAAACCTCTGGGATGGCACATACCCGCGAAGGGGAATGACGCCACATTCTACGCGAAAAAGCCGAAACTCAAGGCCAAGCGCCTGCTGATGAGTTGGAAGAAGAGGTGAACGAGGCAAGGGCGCAGAGAGCGAGACCCCAGCCAGGGAACGAGGCGGACTGAACGGGGCACGGCTCTGTGCGACCTCAGGGCGAGACGTCTGGTCTACGTGCCACAGTGAGGCAAGGCCGTCGCCAGTCTCCGCTACGGTTCCGGGCGTCGCCGCCAAGGCCCGGGACATCGTCGCCAGCACGGGCCACCGTCGACCGGACTCCGGCGTTCCGAACGGCGCGTGACCGGGCTCGAGGCGGCAGCAAGGCCGTCAGCGGACCCGGCGGAAAGTCTGCTGGCTTCGGAACCTGGGTAGCCAACCTCAACGACGCGGACACCGCTACGAGGGCGACGTCGGCACCCGCGTCCCATACAACCGACTGTGAGCGTTTCCTGCCTTTGGGACGTTTTCGCGGGGACGGTGCGCGGACTTTGTAGTTGCGGGCGCTGGAGCGGGCCGCGTGGGCTGTTTTATTATCTGAGTTTCCCCATAACGCTTTGTGAATTCCCTTTGTCATTGCTTCAACCCTCTGTGCTGTCCAGTCTGTAAATACAATGTCATCTCCTCATCCGCACTAAGAGCGTTCCCTCCGTTTTGTGTGATCCGGCCCATTTCATTACAAACTCACTATTTTTATCTTCGAACCTACTATAAACAAGGCAACCCTTATCTTTCTCCTTGTGGAACTTCAATCTCATTCGTCGGACCCGCAGAATCGACATGAACGGCTTCACAAGCTCGATCCAGAGCGCAAGTTCTGGGTCAGTCATGCTCCTCGTCTTCGCCGAAGTCAAGAGACATTGCTACACAGTCTGCGTCTTGGAGTAGCATTGACTCGTAAGTATCTTCACACAATCGGACGAAAGGACAGCCCGGACTGCCTTCTGTGCGGTTGTCCTGAGACTATCGAAAATTTGCTTTGCGCTTGTCCAGAGTACTCTAGTGAGTGAAAGAACCTTGAAACAACTTTACTACGCTTGGACACTCGCCCGCTGTCCGAACAAAAAGATTTTGGGCACGTGGGCTGATAACAGGAAAAAAAGCCTAGCCGTTAAAGCCCTGCTTACATTTCTTGGTGACTCCTCTCTGGATTCTCGGCTCTAGGTTGCCACAAAATTGAACAGACTGCGAAAAGCTATTGGACTCCAAAGTCTCAAGAGCCATCAGTCTCATCAAGAAGATTTCAACTAAGTATGCCGGGATGAGAGAGCACAACCTGCTCAAGCTTGTCCAATCCTTTGCCATCAGCCATCTGGCCTATGTCGCGGCTTTCCATGATTGGACCGACCTAGAACGCAGAAAATTAGAGGCACTCATTCGCAAAGCGCACAAAGCTGCACTTGGTCTCTATAATCACACCAACACCGATCGGCTACTAGGGTTAGGCGTGCACAATACACTAGGTGAGATCGTCGAAGCTCAACAGACAGCACAGCTCACGCGTCTCGCACAAACTAGAACAGGCCGGGCAATACTGAAAAGGCTAGGGTATCAATCGAGGCTGCAGGAGGGTAGGGACTGGCTGCCGCTTCCGCGGGAGCTACTCCGACAGTTGCACGTCGCCCCCCTCCCCCGCCGCATGAACCCAGAAGAGAATTACGAACGAAGGCTCGCCAGAGCCCGAGCGCTTACGGCCACTCATTCCACCGACACCGGGGCCTTCTACGTCGACGTGGCTAGGTACCCGGACCGCAAGAACACCTACGCGACCGCCGTCATCGCCGCCACCACTGGCGAGCTCTATACGGCCGGCAGCATCGTGGCATCTACCACCGAGCAAGCAGAGGAGTTAGCCATAGCGCTGGCCCTCTCCAACCCCAACTGCACTACCATCCTCAGTGACTCGCGGACTGCAGTCCTGCGCTTCGCCGAGAACAAAGTACATCCGAGTGTAGTGAGGGTGTGCGGGGCCCTAAGACCATCATCGACGGGCGTGTGCATAAAATGGTTCCCAGCCCACATGGGTATGGTAGGACCCGAAGCGAACCGCAATGAGGACGCGGACCGGATGGCGCGTGCGCTCACTAGACGTAACGCCTGTCCTGCTCCCCCTCCTGCGGAAAACTACGACAGCGACGGTGAAGACTTCACCCCGATTAACACATACGGAGAGGTGCTGAGATGGTTCAGAGAAACCAGAAGACAGTACCCAGGTCCCCACTCCAACCTCTCTAGGCAAGAGGCAGTGATCCTCAGACAGCTACAAGTGCGCGCGACGTGGACCCCGGTGTGGGCCAAACACGTGCATCCCGAACTACAACCCAGTGACGTGTGTGTGCTATGTGGTGTTACTCGCGCTACTATGGCGCACATGCTATGGACATGCTCAGTGACCCCGGAACCCACGGATGTGCTTCCTCCTCACCTTGCTCGTGCGGTGTGCAAGGAAGACTTTGACTCCCAACGAAGGGCCGTCCAGTTTGCTCTGGAGGCCCTCCAACGCCAGCAATCGAGGGCGCTGCCTCCCCTTCAGGAGGCTGGTACCCCTGATTAACTTCTAGCCGGCCAATAAAGATGTTCTCTCTCTCTCTGCGAAATAATGTCTGAGCAGTTTGTTTGTTTTCTTCTTCATGGACAATAGTCATGTGCTGAAAAGTGAACTGTAGTCATCTGATTCAGCGCCCCGTTGTATGTGAGACGTTTATTGGTTTTACTGCTTGTACATAGTTCATTTGTCGCTTTCATTGTCATTTCCCATACCTCCCATATTCATTCCTTTCTCTTTCTGTCCCCGGTACCCTCCCTCAAGATGGAAGAAGCAGACCCAAGAACAATTTTTCTCCTTTTCAAAAAACATTTACTCTCTGTCTCTCTCTCTCTCTCTCTCTCTCTCTCCATGAACCAGAACATGAAACGGGAACATACAACAGAAGAAAGTTCATGTGACAAACCAGGCCTGAGTTCCTATTTTTTCTAGGAAGGATGTGATCTTTGTCTGGTGGCTGTTCAGAGCGCTGAGCAGGATGAAGTTTTCCCAGGGCGTCCATGAACAAAGAGGCCTGTTATACTTCTGCAGTTTCGGACGCCGGGAGTTTTTCCACGGAGATTCTCAGCCTACTGGTCAAATAAATCTTGGTTATATATCCGATAGTGCGCACGGCTCTCACAGTTTCGCTTTCATTATAAAAAAAATAAGTGTCATTGAAATATAGCGCGACCCACCAAAGTTCGTATTTAGTTTGCTATAGCCGATAATTCTCTATATCCGTGTTCGTTATAACGCGATTCAACTGTACATTGCACTTCAGGAATCCCCGTCTGTAATGTGTGTCCTTCTCCACGTCGTTGGAACTAGTACGGTCAAGCTGCTCTTCTAAACGAGCATCAACCGACTTTCCGAAAGAAAAAAGCTCTCCTACTTCAAATGACATCTGACCGAACAACGAAAAGTTGACTGGCAGCAAGTTGACTAGCAGCAAGTACACTTTGAATAGTTCCCGTGTACGAAATTTTTCGCAATACATGCAATAGAAGCGCGGCAATGCGCAAACAAAAGTGGCCCGATGCCCCGCCCCCATCTCGCCGCGCGATGCCGGAAGACCGAGAGCGCGGGCGAAAACCGGCTGAAAAACGTCATACCTGGACTTCCGGTCGGATCGGCCGCCTCTGCCATGCTCTTTTCGCCGTGTTTCCTTGTGAATGATACTTGTTGTTGTTGTGGTTGATAGCACTTATTTGTACAACTTTCGTGTTCAAAAAGTATGCACGAACGCCAAACGAGGCATACGTTACCATGCCGTATTCCTAAGCAGGATAATGCCACGCCGGGATGTTTGATAACATACGGAAGCGACAACCGAGATGGCTGGGCTTGATGACAGAGAATATACTACACTACGTTAGACACTTTGTAAAACGCTCCAATGCGTTTTTCTTATTTTTTAAAGCGAAGCTTTGTACCTCTACCCCTCAAGGCTTCTATCGCGACCATTGGTGTCCACACAAAACTCCCGTGAACACATAAAAGAAGTTACTGGCACCGCCAGGAATCGAACCTTGAACGGATAGAGAAACAGAGAGAGAGCCCGTTGTCTTACTGATTGAGCTACGAGCCCAAGCGGAGGCGGGCGAGACAGACGGTGCACTCACCAAGCACATCTGTGGGTTTACCCCCTGCGCTCTCTCTGAATGCCACCTACTAGCGTCACGGAACCTCTCGTGCCGCTGTTCGCCCCGCATGGTACGTGTGGCGGCCATGTGCGCATGCGCTAGGAGTAATTGAACATTAAAAGAAGCTCACACCAATGCATGGCGTCTCACTTCTCCGTCTCTGCCGCCGATCTCGTAACCTCCGTCGGCGATGGCAGAGAGGGAGAAGTTAGATCACCTAACGCCGGGTTTGAGCTTTCTTTAATTTAATACAAAAATAGTATCCACTCATGCGCTTCACCAATACAAGTCAACCAGTCACCATTCGTGGATCATGCAATGATTTAACCTTAGCAAAGAATATCTCTTCGAAGTAACAAAGGGCGTGATTAATTGCATTTCACTTGTCTCTGTTTTCAGTCTTTATCGTCGCATGGTTGTCGCAGTGACGTCGCATGGGTAATCGTTGTGGGGGTCGTTTACAGCTTCGCTTTCCAACCACCTTCACATAGTGGATTGGCGCGCATTTTCTTTTTTTCTTTCTTTATTTCTTTTTTTTTTGATGCGACGGACGTGAATGTTCACATTAGATTCTAGATTTAGGAAGGATGGTGAATACTGCTGTACCTTGGCCTGGGATGTTTCGTTCAGTTCCAGAAACAAAGTCACATTTGTTCAGGAAATACCTGTTTCGTTAAACGCGTCGGTTTTCTTTCCCTATGGGCTTAGAACAGTGTTCAAAAACCCAGTTTTCGGCGGAACTAAAACAAGGGGCCAATCCTGATAGAAGTTACCTCCCGGCTAAGAGGTATAATGTATTCCTACAAAGTAACAGAACCAAGACCACCACATTACTTATTTTGCAAGTATACATGCCACGATAATGTTTGTCTGGAAAGAAGAAAAAAAAACACCACTCCGAACCACCACCGTGCCATAATTTGTGTTGATTGCGCGGGCCTAATTATTTGCCCAAGATTCCGTGTGCCTGCATATTGTAACCTGGCAAGCACTTGTTGCCGCTGAACCTCAACTGTGCTCCAGGGATAGTCGTTGATATATATAACGATGATACTAAAAAAATTAGGACCGAAGAGCAAATATACGGCCTTTGTCTGACTAGCGCGGCAAATGCTTAATATAGAAATGCTGAAACAGGCCAACGATATATTATGACAAATGTTTGGTGACTGTTACCTAAAGTATACGTAACTACGACGTAACTGCCTTGTCCGACTGGTCTGTTAATTACAACGAGGTGGCCGTAATATTGCAGCAGAATGCGCAACTCACACGCGAAAATGAAGCCCTACTAGAGCCGACAATGCTACGGAGGCACCAGTATGCTACAGTGTTTTCAGAATAAATGCATGTCAAGCAGTAAGACGCCACTCATCGAAGTGCAGCTAGCGATCGGGGAGGCGCTTTAGCGCCGCTGCCCAAATGGCACGCGCGCGCGCGTGTCGGTCTGTGTATGGGAATGACTAACGGGCTGGGGTGGGCGACAACGAACAAAGGAAATTCGGAAGCAGAGTCCGCTTGTTTGTTTATGCGTGTACCGGCAACATATGTCTCGCGTATACGGTTACAGCGCATGAACGCTATTTTTTCGTGCAGTGCACGTACGTGCTTTTCGCTGGTAGATTGTTTATAAAACGGCGCTTAATCTTCAGCATAAATGGTTTCGTATATAGTAACAAACAGTTCAGGAAGTATCTAATATTAACCTAAGGAATAAAACCCTCTATGCTGGCTACCTAATTCATAAATATTTTTACGGAACCCTCTAGCCGATGCCACAGTCACTGCTTTGGGGTTCTCGGTCGTTTAAAGCACATTTAAGCTCCAAGATAATTGAACCAACGGCACCGTGAAGTTATAAAATAAACTTGCAGTCATGTGCGAACATTAAACTGCAAGCTAAATTGCCGAAAAGGCAAGCGCCGCTGCCGTGCGGTCGTTCCCAATGCTTCCGACAACCCGCGCGGCCGAAGGGTGTCCTCGTTTGACGTCATGACGGGCGCAACCAATCAGGGGCGTCAAAAGACGAAAAGCGCGTGTCTTTCGAACGGGACCGCGTGTTTTGCAAGATAAATGCCCGTTGGTCATGTACGATAAAATTCAATGTGACATTCGGAGCCAGCGCGCAAGAGACTAATACAGTCAAACCCGGCTATAACGAACCCGGATAGAGCGAATTATGCTATTTATCGAACAAAAATAATTCAGTTACGGAAATACATTGGAAACATATTCCTTATAACGAAGTTCACACCCTATATATCGAACTCTGGGCGCCTAGAATGGCCGCCGAAATGCATGACCTCGAGCGGCGATTGAGATGTGGATTGGCCGCGACCGCGGAGCAAGAGCCGCGACTGAGACGTTGCGCCTCGCACGGAGCGACGTGACGCACAATACTTTCCAGAACTGTTTCCGATGCGCGGTACTCGCGACGGAACCCGCCCAGTCAGCGAGTGCGGACCAAGACAGCAGCATCGGTGAACGGTGGGAAGAGCTCGCCAACGTTCCCGGTAATGTCGCGAGTGAAATCCGTCCGACGCTTACAATAAAGCGCTTTCGGCAGTCGGTGTGCTGCGCCAATGCTTCTTAGATTTTTGAGGACGCGGACTCGAACTGGTGCAAACAATGTTTCGTGTAGAGAATGCTATGCTAGTTGAAGCCGCCAAAACGAAAGTGAGAACAAAAATCAGTTTTTTTTTTTTGCAACGTGGGCAGTTAAGGCGGAAAGTAACTTTATTACTTGCAATAAATGGATTATTTTGGTATGGTAATGGCTACTGTACTGTGTTCGTTTCTGCATACGCGGATGGCGGAGTTGGGGAGGGGGCGGGGGGCTCTTGCGGATTGCGAACTCGTAACAATAAGCTCGTTATAGGCGGCTATATCGAACTATTGGATATATCGAACTGATCGCGGTGCATATTGCGGTTCGCTATAAACGGGTTTGACTGTAAACGTGCCTCTAACTCAATCTTTTTGGAAAGCGTTTCAGCTTCCCTTTAACGGCAAAAGCGTTATATCTCTAGGTTTTGAGCAGTCGTGTTGCCAGGTACAGAACATAGTGAGGTTCAAAAAATACCAGCCTGAGCCGGAGATCATGCGGCAGGAAAGGAACACGGCAGTGCCGATTGGGGGACTGAGAAGCGCTCATCGGGGCTCTCAAGTCTGCTTACGTGCTTTGAAGGCGAAACCCTCACGGTACTTATATCAACTACTTTTTACTGCTACCTCTTACTTGCGCCTCTTCCTCTGCTTTCGTTTTTTAACACCAGAGCTATTCAAAATCGTGGTTGCACCGTCCATAAACAGAAAAAAATACCACGAAAATACCGAGCGTGCGTTTCGTGAGGAGTGCTCGGCGTCGTCCAGGATTGCGCGTGGGCGTGCGCCACGCGAGGGGCGCGCAAAAAGGAGGAGGAGGAAAATGACTGGATTGGAAAACATTTATTGAGCATAAAAGTGGGTGGCTTTTACAGTCCAGATAGCCGCGAGCTAGCGCAGCTGCTTGGGCGCGAGTGATGAGGCGTTCTTGGTCCTCGCACCGTGGGCTGGCCAGCTCGCGCTCCCACTGCTCAGGGGATGGGGAAGGGAGGGGGTTTGGCGCGTAGGGGCATTCCCAGACCAGGTGGTAGGTAGTGTTTGGGACGGAGCAAGAAGGGCAGTTGTAGGGGTAAGTGGAGGGAGAGATGTGGTGGAGTATCGTGGTGTTGCAGAATGTGTTGGTCAGCAGTCGACGCCAAATGCGAGCCGCCTGTGTGCTGGGTGAGGAGGAGGGTATTGAAGCCGCAGTTGGCGATAATGATATAGGATTTCAGTGTATCGGGGAGAGACCGGGGGATAGATGGAGGGTTCGGAAAGGTCCTCTTCCGTCGACGAAAACGCCCGGAATGTAAGAGCGCGGGCAGCGGCGTGTGCCGCCTCGTTTCCCTCGAGGGAAGAATGGCCTGGTGTCCATACAATTTGGATGTGGGGGGGATCCTTGATTGAGGATAGTATCTTCAGCGCTGGGGGAGAGATGCGGCCTGTACAGTAGTTGCGGCAAGCCTGTTGCGAATCTGTGAGGACTGCCACGTAGTTAGAGGAAGCCGTGGTCGCTGCTAGAGCGATGGCTGTCTCTTCAGCCGTCGTGGTGCTTGCGTGGAGAAGGCTTAGGGAGGTAACATTGACAGATTTGGAGTCGACGACAACCAGTGCGTGAGCAGGGCGGGATGTATACGGAGTGACGTCCGTGTATCGGGTGTCCGGTTTGTTGTGGTATTCGGCTCGGAGGCGGGTGACGCGGGCCTGTCTTATGCCTTGATTGAAGGAAGGGTGCATATGTTTGGGGATGGGAGACACGAAGATATGAGCGCGGAGTGACGGAGGGATACGCTGGGGGGTGTCTAAAGGAACAGGAGTGGGGTAGCCTAGTTTATGCAGTACCGTGCGACCCGTAGGTGTGAGGGCAAGGCGAGTGAGCTGCTGGACCCGCTGTGCTTCGAGGAGCTCAGAAAGGGAATTGTGGATACCTAATTGCAGAAGGCGGGCAGTAGGCGTGAAGGCAGGGAGGCCGAGGGCGATTTTGTATGATTTCCTAATAAGGGCGTCTAATTTGGCATGTTCCTTTGGTTTGAGGTTGACGTAGGGAGTACCATATGTAATGCGGCTGATCAGTAGAGCTTGAACAAGACGGCAGGTGTCTGGTTCTTTTAGGCCATGGCGCTGGGTGCAGATTCTTCTGATGAGATGTGTGAGCTGGGTGACTGTGACATGAAGTTGTGGGAGAATCGCCGCCCCAGAGCCATCCGCGTGGAACGTCACACCAAGTATACGGAGTGAGGGCACTTGGGGAACGGGCGTAGAATCGATCGTGACTGACGGGTCCGGAGTGGGGTTTGGAGGACGGCCTCGGGTGCGGGCTCGAAGAATGAGGAGTGCGGATTTATGTGGTGCACATGTCAGACCACGCTGCTGCAGGTACCTGAGTGTGCAATCAACGGCTTACTGGAGAATGTTTTGTTGATCTCCGGTGGATCCTGCGTTAGTCCAGAACGTGAGGTCATCCGCATAGAAAGCGTGCTGAAGGCGAATCAGGCAAAGGAAAAACGTTAATTTATAAAGCATAAAAGTGGGCGGCTCACCTAGTCCATAAAGCCGCGAGCTGCAATGCAGCAGCCTGGGCGAGTGCCCGCCATCTTCCCACTCGACCTTCGAGGACACTCTGCCCAGCGTTCGTGGCGTGATCTCTCGCGTGCTCTTCTCCTCGCCAGTTCACTTGCGTCCGCCCACGAAGTGTGGAGCAGACAGCAGCTCGCGCTACAGACGCTACTTAGAACGAGGGTAGCGTTTGTAGCGTTTGATCGGCACGATATAAGCTGCACAAGCTTTACGAGCCGGCACCCGTCGTTCTTCCTGGGGACTTCAACGTTGGCATTCTCTAGGAAACGTGCCTCCTAGAGTGGAATGCTTTGTCTCACGCTTAAGTGGGGGTGTCTGTCTTCTACCGTGCGGGGAACTTACATCGATCTATCTTAGCCAACTTTGACTTCAGTGAGATTTGCAAGCCACTGCCAGCTTACCATAGTGAAGGCCGTCTTGGCCAAGCTCAGTAAGACGCCGGAGGCACTAATGCCCATCGATGATTGGATGCATCTACAGGTACGACCACCAGTTGATCCCCCAGAAGAACAAGAAGTAAAAGCAGTGCAGGCCCTCAACGGGGAGGGAGCTCTCGACGAAGACTTTGCAGCGGTGGACGACGAAGTCTACGAAGACTGCAGAGACCACTGCACAAATAAAGCACTAAATATATACTTTACTTTGAAATTGATTTGGTCTTCTGCTGACGAGTGCCATATATACATATATACACATGGTAAATGGTTCTCTGTGACCGATGTGGTGCTCGTCGAGTTTAACCGTACTGAGACGAACGCGGCTCTGCTTGCTGTGACATCATGCTTGCCCCATTGCGCAAGCTGGCTTTTGTCTTTTATCGCCAGTTACTTCGACCGGCTTCTTTTTCGCTACACGATGTCCGCGTCTCTTCAGTTCCGCTTCTTGATCATGCGACACGAATCACGTCAGCAGACAGACTGGCACATGCCACACCTTCCCTAGAATGAGGGTCCTCCCCGGCTGCTGTTCGCCTGTTCTACTCAAATGTCATCACGTTCAGGTGTCATGCGGGACGCACCGTTTTGCAACTTTCACGACCCCAATACATTGTTTTGTGAATTTTGGGAAGCGGGAACGTCAGCCCCGTAAATCTCCCGATTGCTGGTCTGTCCCCAAAGTGCGTACGCGACTTGAAGAGTGGAATAACAACAACCACATAGGTATTGTCACTGTGGGTATGAGCCCGGATAGAAGTCAGTTTTTTTATGAGAAGTCCGACATAATTGTAGGAGCGGCACCTCTTATTTATAATGATTTTCAAAAATACGCAGGAAAAAGCCGTGTGCGTCGGCTGAGTGGAGGCGACGGTTAAGCACAGCTCCACAAAAGGGTTTGTCTTTGGAAGATGGCTACTATGATTACGCCATCAGCGAGCAATGCTCGAAGCCATGGAACTTGGTTAGTCAGGGCTAAGTAAGCTGAATCCTTCTGGTTCCAGCAGGTTAATAAACAATCTGGAACGGAAGAAAAAGATCTATATATACATGTGCCCCTCTTAAAAACATTAGGCGAAGAAGTTGGGTCATTTTCGTCACACGGGTATATTTCCTTAGTAAAATAACTAAAATTATAAATTGCAACAAATTTCAAAATTGAAATATTCCTCAGCGACAATCATTAATGTCAAGAAAACCCCTCGCGTGTTTGCCCGATACAAAAGCGGCGCCGAGAAGACGCTGTGATTTTTTGCTTTCTCGGTCTACTTCCTGCTTAAGTCGGGGAAGGTTACCAAACAGCAACATCTTCTTTGTAAACGTCCTTTGGCTTTTAAGGGTTTTCGGCAAGTTGATGGACTTCAATTTGCACGTAGAAGACGAAGCTGGCCTTAATCGAAAAAGCGCAGAAGAATAAAACTCGGTTTTCCCCATATGTGTGCGCTGCGAGGTCCCAGAATCAATCGAAGATTTTTCTCTTACCTGTCGTCGCTTCTCCGCAGCTAGGCAGCTGCTTTTGAAGGAGCCGATTGAGCGTATGGGGTTGACCCTATCGATTCCACTTATATTATCTATTGGGGCAACAGATTTGGTGCGAGCAAAATGCTCGATATAAAATCCCGGGCCATCTCCATTAACGTGAAACCTGGAAAGGGGCGAAGCACGCAGCGTATAATTTGTAATTTCGGCGCCTTGGCGTTTTTTCCCGCGGAGGTGACACCTTTGGGGGGGTGGAGGTATACAGCCTTGCTTGTAGCACGAAGCGTTCCAGTGCGAGGTGTTGGAAACGAGTGTCCGGGTGTTCCTTTAGTAAACGTTACGTTCTAGCGCGAGGCGTCAACGAGTGTCCCGGTACTTTAGTACCGTAACTACATGAGACGACGACATGAGACGCCGACAGCCCGAGCCCCTAATAACTCTATTCAAGCTTACCTTCCTGCTGCAGGTCGCTTGAATTGCTAAAGTATAAAAGATTAATCGGTAATTAAGTTTTAACCACAGCGAACTCTTATTTCCCTGCCTTCTTGTTTGTAGAACTAAATTAGTATTTCGTTCAATACAAAAAGTGACTTAGTCCTGGCCAATCACCCCTTGTGGGTACGAGCCCAAAAACATTGAGATGATGATGATCATCATCATCATCATCAAGACGAAGAATCGCAACGGGGTTCGCCACTGCGAACACAGAAGCCACTGCTCCCATGTCCGAGTGCGCTTCCCAAGCTCCGTTCCAACGCAGCAGCCGAAAGGCAACCTCGTTTGAAGACACGAGCCCTTGCCGTGAATCCAGCACCATGCGAGATGTGCGGGCGCCCAACCTTGAACAAGAGCTCTACACCATTGTTCGCTTTTCCTGGATGCCAAACTACGTGTCCACGTCACAGGGCTCCAGGGCATTCCAACGAGAACCGGACGTCTTGAGCTCGAGCCATCCGCTCACCAGTACGCGATGGTACGCGACAATTTCCGCGTGGGCCCTGCGTCGCTTCAACGACACGTCAAAGAGGCACCGAACAGATGCCCCTGCCGTTTTAGCTTCAAGTTCCGCCTCGAAGAGGACGGAAGGGCGCCGAATCTGGCACCTAGGAAGCACGAAAAGGAAGGCATTGATCGCCACAAGTTCGCTCTGCTACCGCGACGACTTCCCCGCATCGTTCCCTCAGAAAGCGTCAAGTGGCCGACCTTCGTCAATTTATGCGACTTCCTGGACGTGCTGACGGGACAGATTTTTCACAGGGAACATTCTGAGCTTCTAGAATTGCTCCATACTTACATTATGGCCACCTGTGACGTTAAGTACATCGTGTAGAGTTGCCCCAACCTCAGGGCAGGCCTGCAAGATGTAGCGAAGACATTTAAATTCCAGCAGATCGGGTTAGTCATCAAGCAGGCAGCGATAGCTTATTTGCTGGCTCCGTTTTCTTCAAGATCTGTCAAATGTATTTTTGAGGCGAAATTGACGACGATCAACAGCGATAGGACTGAGTATCCCTGTGCGGCACCGCTTTTGATTCTGGGCGGCAGCGTGTACCACAGCACGTTACCGGTATGCAGGTAGGACGTGCTAGAGGATCACAGTCACGCCCGAAACCGACGACCTTGAAGCAGGACGCACTGAATCTTAACAGCTGGTCTGCCTTTTTTGTGCTCAAGCCTGGCTAGATTCCGGAGATTGTAATGGCATTCGAGCCTGCTCACTGGTTGACTCTCGCGTTTCGGGCTTGCTATTGCTGCCCCTTTCTTGTAAAATGTGCAGAAACGAGCTTCGAAGCCATCTAGTGTTACAGCTCTTCTTTCTCTGGTGACGTTTTGTTTACGTGTCGTAGTTAAACTATTTTCGGTAATCATTGTGGTCTTTCTTATTTTGTAGTCCCTTCCTCTATCCCACCCCATCTATTTATTAGGTCGAAATCCTGATATGACTCATTGGAAGATGACATTGATTAACCTTGGCGTCGACACGAACGTTAAAAAAACCAAGGAGGGCCAGACTAGGACCAAAGCATGCCAGCCATGTATAAGAGATGATTTCCTCAGTTTAAACTTAATTAGTGATTGATACTGATGATTGGTGGTATTATGGTTGATTAGTATACATTACGGTAAAGTAAGACAGATTAGGGTGGATTAAGATAAATTAAGGATTGTAAAATAGCATGCTTGCTCTGTCGACTGGCCCACGTGTATATAGCTGTCACTATAGTGCACCCGGCTTCCGTCTTCAAATCGTTCAGGTGGGCTCCCGCTACGGCCGAGGGTTACCAGGGACCCGACTGCGCATGTGCGCGCTGGGAGGGCGAGGACATCGCCCCTCAGCGGAACGAATGTGCGGGCATGGCGAAAGCCAGCCCGCGGAACTAACCCACCCTACCGGAACGAATTCGCAAGTGCCCAGTCAAGTCCCGGTACCCGCCGCCATAGCGTTACAGGAGGACGCTACCCCCTACGGACGCCATAAAATCTCGGATCTTAGCTATGGAAGCCTCGCGTAAAAAAAAAAAAAAAAAAACACCGCGCAGCACGCGTTATCACGCAATGCTAAAACGAAACAAAGCAAAAACAAAATACCAACAAAGCTAGCAAAAACATAAAGAGAATTTATTAAAAACAAGTTACAGCTAGCACAAAAGACTAACCACTTTCTCCCCCCCCCCCAATCGTCGTCGTTAGATTAAGTGGATTCGAACTTTGTTTGAGGAGAGAATGCGCTAAGATGCAGTGGGTGTTGGTGTTTATATGAAGAGGCGACACTTACTAAAGCACTTGCATTTTATTGCCTTCGAGTGTTTTCCCATTGTTCTTTATCGACGTAATTATTGCATTGCAACTGGGCCCTATAGCGGTACTAATACTGAGTATCTTGTTCACGAGCGACAAAAAGAAGAGGGAAGGGGAAATAATTGGGAGTATTTTCTGGCAGTCACGCAATATGTCCGAATGTGGAAGTTTTCAGGTTGAGGTTAAGTCACATTCATCCATTGCAATCTAGCACTCAGCATTTAATGAAGTGTGATGTCGCGCGGCTACACCCAGAGCCACGCGAGATGCGTAGGCCTGAAACCTCCAGCAAGCACTGTCGTGCTCCTCGTCCGGGCGCGCAAGACTACGTTCGCTAGCTTTCCCACATTTCGTTCTTCCGCGCGGGCGTGGACGCCATAAAATCGTGGAGCTTCACGTCAAGAAACACCGCGCAGCACGCGTTATCACGCAGCGCGAAAACGAAACAAAGCAAAAACAAAATAACGGGAGAAAGACCAACCACTTTCTCTTCCGCCTAAACTGCTCATTTCATGCTGTTTGTATTTTTGCTTAGCCGTCATTCATTCGCACGCGACGATGCCTCTTTGCAGCCCGTTTTTCTTCGCATCGCGTCTTGCCAAAACAACACAAACTTACCTCAAGCACAGCCTATGAAGGCTGCAAAAAGTGATTTCCCCTTTAAAACAGCCCCAGACCCGCGAAAAGAAGTCTCTCATTGTGATCAAAATACCACATGATCGCTCAGGTGCCCGGACGTCGTCTGCTACACGACGATTTCGGCACTGTCGCTGGTGCGGTCCTCGAAGCCGTTGCATATGACATGGACAGAGTTCCATCGAGGCAGAGTGCATTACCGCTGGTGATAATGTCACCCCGCCTCCAAGAAAGACCGCGATTAAGCGCTGCAATAAAAGAATCACAACCCGCGAACACAAGAAATTCGCGCTCTGCACGTTTTCGCTACAAAGTTGCCAGACTACGCCAAAAAGGCTTGCAAACAGCAAGTGCTACTGGTTTGATCATTTTTGGTACGTCGCGGATTTAAATTTTTTCGCTCAAAACATAGGTAGACTGTCGAAAAAATCATGTCTGAAGGAGGCCAAAATGATAAAGGCACAAAGGGTAATCAGTATCATCATCATAATTGTCAAGAGGAATCGACTAATTGCCGTTTGTGCCAGTCACGCCAGTCGTGGTGCCAGCGCTCGCACAAGGCTACGTCTTTTCTGTTCTTCGGCACTGCTCCCAGACGCCATCCGCTGGTCAGAACGATTTTTTCCTGCCTCGTTTCATCTTTCCGCGCAGCTGCCCCAACGGTGACGACGCTGCGAGAGCTGAAGGCGTGAACAACGGGCTCGAAGCACTTGCCATGGGTCCTGCGCCACGCGAGATGCGTAGGCCTAAAACCTCGAGCAAGCGTTCCAGCGTCGTGCGCCTCGTCCGGAAGACGCAAGACTACGTCGCCCCGACCACAGCGTTCCTGGGCGCTCTGGTCAGCGCCGGCAATCATCCTGAGCTCGGGCCATCTGTCTACCAGGACGCGATGGTACGTGACAACGTCAACTTGCTCATCCGCGTGGACCCTACTTTCCCGGACGCAAGCGGCAAACCTAACCCTAACCCTTCCACCTGGCAGTTCAATTTCAACGTCCGTCTTGAAGGGGACCAGTGCGATAATTCCATCCGGCTCACTGAATCTGGCAGAGTTCAAGAAGCATGGAGGGGAGGGAATCGACCCGTACGAATTTGCCCAGCTGTTGACGGTGTCTTCCCTTCCGGTTTACTTGACCCTCCTCACGGGTTAGGGATTCGCGTCCTCCACGACTTCTAAATTCCGTTTCTTTTTTGGTTTACGTTTGATTCGGTCATTCGGTCCTAAAATTATATTTTCTGCAGCCCTTCCTTTTGTAACTTGTACTCAGTTCCAAATTCTCTGTACATTCTTTTTGGCCATTAGTCGACGATCTGCCTGGTCCAGACACCCTCTTGCTGAGAGATGACAGTCCTGTGACCAATAAATTTATTGATTCGAAGCCATCTGAACTGCAGGATGTCACCGGCAGGGCAACCACCTTCCTTGGGACTGGCGTTGGTCTCGCGAGCCGAGAGCCGTCTCGCGCAACTCTGCTACTTGGGAAAGTGATCTCCGGTACCCGGAGGAGAGGAAGCGAGATCGTGAACGTGGCCGGAGAGAAGAGGTTGTTCTGTACCTTCACAGCGACCAGAGCGACACCACGGAAGAAGGGGAACTAAAAAGCCCCAAGCGTAGCCGCAAAAGAAGCCCACTAAGCGTTCCCGCTATGGTAGATGAGACCACTACCAGCTGGGAGACCCAGCCACAAAGCGTGGTTGCGAGGTCACACACCTTCTTTGAGTCGGCTGAATGTAGCGGGGAGAAAGACGTAGAGCCGAAGCCAGCCAAGGAGCCGTTGGACAGCAAGGAAGCTACGAGGCAAACGCAGCTTGACACGGGTGAAGCCCCTTCGGTTGTCGTCCACTTGAAGATGATGTTGAGTTTCCTTGAGCCGTGTGCTAGCTTCGAGCCGTATTTCTTTAATAGGGCACTAAAGGCTGAATAACTTAGCATTGTGATTGAAAGACTATCTTTTGTATCTTTTTTACCTTTGTTTAATGATCAAAGATGCCTTGTTTGTCGGGAGTATTTTTTTAAAGGGACACTAAAGGCTGAATAACTTGGTGTTATGACTGAAAGATCATGTGTTTTGTGGCACTTTCTGCCTTTGTTCAATGACCAACGATGCCTTGTTTGTCTAGGAATAAATTCTTATGCTGTCGTTTCTATCGCCCGTTTCCTTTTATTGTTTTGATTACCAGGTGGGACCACCTGGGATTCAATCGTAAACCAGCTGGGACCAGCTACCATTTTCTCTTGGGATGTTGCGTTGACAGGTGTAGCCTGGTGGGGTAGTGATATTTCAACATTCACCCAGCCAATTTTTGCGAGAACTCCTAATTGATTCAAATTACACGTTACAGATCCATTGAACTAGCTGGGACCAGCTACCATTTTGTCTTGGGATATTGCTTTAACGACAAGAGTAGACTGGCGGGGTAGTGATATTTCAGCATTCACCCAGCCAATTTTTGCGAGAACTAATTCATTTAAATTACAAGTTACAGATAAAATTTAATTATATCTAAAGTTGCAACGCTGCATGCACACTTCAAAGTTTGTTTTAATAGTTTGTGGAAGTCGTCCCAAAACAACATGACATCAATGCACAAAGGCTTTCTTTTTCCAAGCTGTATGCTGGAATGTTTAGCCCAACTAAACCATGTTGCATTGCAGTAACATCAGGTTATTCTGTAAACTCTCAGGTTCTGTAAACTCAGGTTATTCGCTTTGCAGTGCGCCAACAACATAATTTCAACTGCAAAGTCGGTCAACTGTTTCAGTGATAGTTTAATTTTAGACATTTTATACGAATCTTTTGGGATTGAAGTGTAGGAGATTGAATAATTTATCATACTTCGTGACATGCCTTATCTAGAACCAGAAATGGTAGAAATGCAATATACAAGTACAAGGTTCACAGCTAACGTAAAAGGAAAACTGCCCAATGCCACCACTAAACGGTAGTGTGACCAATACCGTTATCTTTGCTGGGCAGATTTGGAGGCCCAGTGTTGAGATCTACTGTCCCCCTTCCCAAGTTACCTTCTGAACTAGCACTGCGAAACTTAAAAGTAGGTGCCATTCATAACCTTTCCACCCCATGCCCTGAGTAATTGCCCAATCCAGCCCAGTGTTTTTAACTTCTCAGATGCACTTTTGAGAATGACAAGTGAACAGAAAAAAAAAATGAAGGAATAAAGAAAGGTTGCCCCCCAGGTCCCTGCGCTAAAACCTAAAAAAAAGGTTTTCTTTTTGCCTTTGCATAACTGTCTTCAACTTTGGTTTAAGTTTGATTGAAAACTGTTGCTTTTTACATTGAACTTCTGTTACACAACATGATATGCCCACTTGTCGGGAAAAATTTATCGATGTGCCCCTGGATATGTCACGTAGTACCAAGGTGAACCAGCTTGAAGTGGTGATCTTCTTTTGCATGAATATTTAGTAACAATGCCATAAGTTTTTTTCAAATGTGAGCTAGAAAAAAACTGTCCACTTGCAGTGAAAATGTGTGAGAAGTAAACAATGTCAACATGTAAGCCAACTTTTTCAGCCATTTATTTACAGTTGGTCTGCGAGAAAAACTACAGGTTTGAACACAAGCTCTCGCAAAATGTGGGTGTAAAGCAAAACAACGCTGCTGGAAAGGAAAGCATACAGTGCAGCTTTACATTTCAAATGTTTCAAACTTTATTTTAAAAATAAGTCAGATCTAACTCTGTTATGTCTCTAAGACTCCGTTTCTACCAATCACTACACTGCAAAACTCTCTATTACAAGCAATTAACTTCATTGTGATTGTGTCTGTGCTTACAGATAACTTTTTGCTTTTGTGCTAAAGTGTTTATGGTGTAGTGCATGAAGGGTAAGGCCAACTGCACTCAAATTTTCGATAACGTAAAAATAATGTCACCTAATAGTACACATAAAAAGAGTGCGAAATGCAAAATACTACGTTTCAAACATAAACGCGAGCGACGCAGATGGCTCACGACATTGGCGCTTTCGGAATCGAAACTGAATAGAAAAGGCGGCCATTACCGGTGGCCGGACGTGACCTACGTGCTGGAACGGAAGAGGTCGCGCTAGAACCGGCGGCCGCTCAGAGCCGCCTTCAAATGCGCGTGGTAGCGACGCGTTTCACACTCTTATTTCCACAGAAGAACTCCCACAAATGTTTGCTCAGAATAATAGAGTTAGGTGAAATTCAGACATCGCGCTGCTATCAATCGAGATGAAGTAGACTGTACGACAGTTCTTTTTCCATCAGAATAACTGCTGTTGTAGCAATCCGTGGCATTGCGAGTGAAAAAAGCAGGCCCCGATTTACAAAAGCTAGTTGCTCGTACGATATCGAATATGAGCTTTAGTTAGCCGGCCTCTCGGCTGTCACATCGCTCTCTTTGAAGGGAATAAACCGCATGCGGGTGGAGATCGATCACTATTTTTACTATGCATGACCAGCTATGCTAAACGTCTTTTACTATACTAAACAGCTTCGCGAATATCAGCCCAGTATTTTTCGCCTTGCTGCACATCGAGAATCGAATTTTAAGAGGAATCTAAAACTATAAGCCAGCTTCCACAGCTAAACGATGCAATAAAACACGAAAAAAAGACGTACCGTTGAAAACATTTTGCTTTCAAGTAAACTAAATCTAGCGCTTCATTGGGTAATTGAGAAAAATCAAGTTTATTGTTTATGAGAGGAGCTGTTTTGTTAGCTTTCGCACTTCGCGAAGACGACGGCTGATATTTGTGTGGATGTATTTTCTGCCACGAGCAACGCTGATTTTGGTTCACTTAGCGAGTGAAGCAAAAGTCGCACAAATGTTCATACCCACGTGTACAACAACTCCAGTTAGGTCGTCAAACTTTTAAAAATGTCTATGGGATTGAGGTGGCGTTTGGCCAGCCCAAATGTGGCAAATATTGGACGCGGAAGTGGAAGTGGTAAAGAATTTTTAAGAGATCCCTTTTTTTCTGTTATAGATGCAATAGGAATGACAAATGTAAGAGAATAGTGCGTGTCACACTATTTTTTTTAGTAACAATTTTATTTTCAAGTAAAAAAAGTTTTGCTAGCTCCAGAATGTTTGCAAGCGTGCGAATAGTTCATCTCTTTCATTGCATTGAAAAAAAGGGCAGTTCTTGCTGCCTATGCCGTTAGTTTCAAACATGTGATGTCGACGATGGTACAGCGCGGTGGTGTAGCAGAGAAACCCCGAGTGAACGCGTCCCTGCGTCCGGCGGAGCGCCGTCGTGCAAGTCGCCGGAGAAGTGCGAGCTCCACGGAACAAGTTCCCCAACCTCTGTCACAGGCTGCTCGGAACTTGTTTCGGCGACTCTCCGCCAGGTGCAAACGTCATCTGCACGGAACTACTTTGAGCAACGTTACCTATAGTGTGCTGTGTGCTTACGAAGCTCAGAATTTCGCCATGGTGATTTTAAGAGCATAGACTACTTATTTGAATCAAATTTAGACAAAGAAAAATTTGAGTGCAGTTGGCCTTTAATCCATATGTTTTCGGGAGTACTCAAACTGTAGCATTACATAGTGAATATTCCTTTCAGCCGCTTCAATGGGCTTACCTCAACATCCTGAGCATTGCCACATAGGGGTTAGATAGGATGCAATTAAAAGAACATTCGATCGATAAAGCAAAACAAGGACTTCACATTACCCTTCGCCACCTCTTTCCTAGCTGTTCTTGGGTGGCTGGGAGGCCTATGTTATTCACACCGTCTTTGCATCTTACGTCAGTATACATATGACCACAGCACACGGTAGAGAGTTGCAATACCATTTTGCTTTTTTGTTTTCCCTTGTCTGTAAATGCCAAAATCATGAAGAGTAAGGTGAGAAGGTGAAGGCCTTTGAAAAGAAAAGGACTTAAATGCACCGCACACATTCATCACCAAACACCTGTGTGTCTCAACACTACCGCACACGCGCAAAAGGGACAGGCGGACCTATGACCAAACAAACAAGCATGAAATCTAAAAATCTGGGGAGTAAGCAGATCATAAGGTATAACGTTTGTGAAACAAGTACAGAAAAAACAGCAAGATAAACAAGCTACACACCAATAGAGTACAAGATAAAAAGTCATAGACCGCTACGTTAATCATTCCACCAGCTCGACGGTCTCCCCTCCGTGTTGCTTCCTGAAACGGTCGACAAGTGTGGATGGTTCCTCACAAAAGTTCCCGGCATGCTAATTATTCGTGTGACCTGCCGAAGCTGCTGGGTTTCTTCTTGAGAAAGGCAGCTGAATCTCACCTCCGTTGGTGTTGATATCCCTACGTCCTGGTTTCCAGTGAGAGCAGGGCACCATTCTGTCCGTTGTAAGATGCACGTCTGTGGCACATGCTTAAAAAAAGTTCATCGCCCTGCCTGACAGAGTAATTGCCAACAATCAAGTTGGACTTTTTTTTTCATGAGTACCTGCATGGGGGACGAACAATAAAAATATCACCAAACAAAACAGAATTAACTAAAAGACGAATAACGCAAAACACGCCCCAAAGAAAAACGTTGCACAATAAATTACATATGAGACATGCGAAGACATGGACATAGTATAAGACATGGACTTTCCCAGGCTTCTGCCAGGGTAAGTCCAAAGGCTTTCTGAATTGAGCAGTTTCAGAGACATTTTAATAAGAATTTGTCCTATATTCTGTTCCACCAATCATGCGCAGCACTGTTGAGGCTACTGGTGGCACCAGCCAATCAGACAAGAGATACACCAGTATTGGTGAATGAGGGGAGCAAAGGAACCTGTCCACAGTGTTCCTGTGGCCTTGTGCTATCTGCTTGGAACTATCTTCTTTGAGTAATGCTATACGCACTCCGTAAAATTCTGTTCTGAGATCAATGCATCTCCAGCATTTAGCCGTGCACCGAAACATACCTAAAAAATGCCAAACGACCAACAGAGCTATTTCCCAATTAAAAAAATGCATGTGACTCCTAAAATCTTTAAAACTGCTGATGCTCAAACACAGGGCCTCAGAATCAGAATGGGCCACTCTACCCCTGGGATGGAGGCTGAACGGCGGGCTTCTTTTACCCTTGTTCAAAAGAATTCAAAAACAGAGAGAGAGAGGGAGTGAGAAGTTTACTCAAAAGAGAAGACGTCGGTCTGAAAGACTCATCTTTGGCCTGCTACTTCCTACTGGGGCAAGGGTATTGGAAACAAAAATAGAAAGGAATGAATGTATAAAGTGTGAGAAATGACATTGAGATCAACCAATGAGATCAACCAATGACCTAAGGCACATCTGACATGCAATGGGGCACAGAAGCTGACCATGACATTCCAGTTCACACCAGATGGTTGCCATCAGTATAAAGTAAAAATGAGCATGTTTAAAGGAACCAGTTGATAGTTCTGGGTGCTTACACCACCCACTCTGGAGTGCATGTAGCAAGGCTCATTTTTTTTTCGCTCATTGTGACTGCTTCCATATACCTTAATAGTGTACACCTTAACACCTTGTGTACACCTCAACACCTTAACAGAGAGTCAGGGTCTAGGCCCACGTTGGATGGGTCTTGTCACTCCACTTGACCAAGAGTTGACAAAAAGAAGAGGGAAGGGAAAAGGATTCGGAGTATTTTCCGGTAGTCGCAAAACGTGTCCAAATGTGACCACGGGATGTGTTTTTTCTAGTTTCATTATCACCAACATCAATTTCCCTCCCATTGTTCAAAGTTGGCTTTCCTGCAGTGCGTTTTAGGTAACGCCGCCGCCAACAATGTGACCAAGAAAGCTTTGCTTTAATAGGGGTCGCAACTATGATCTTTCCAATGACTTCCTGTTACAGTAAAGGCGTGCTTGGTATATAAAGGTGGACCACGTGTAAACATCCAAAGAAACCAGCCCAGAACATTAGTACCAAACCATTGTAATTACAGGTTGTGAATGTACATTTATTGAAGTTGCTCGCAAGACCAAATTCAACAAAAATACACAACCGTAATGGTTAAAGATAGACATGAGAAGCATAGGACTTAGCAGATAAAAACAGCGTCAGTAAAATAGGCAATTGTCTAAGAAAGTCATTGCATTTGCCCCGAGAAAGCACTTACTACTTCACAATAGCTAAAAACAGCATCAGTAAAATAGGGCAGTCTACAAACGTCACTCCATCTTCACCAAAAAAAAAAAAAAAAAAGAAAACAATGCAGCATACTTATTTTTACTTCGGGGCCCAGCAAACAATTTGAAGCTTGCCTATGTTCATAAATATATACAATATATACATATTAATAAAAAGGGGTGTGGTAAGATCAATACGCATTGGCATACCGCCTCCATGAAATGTCCTATACATTGCACATGATTGTCACATGACCGGCAGTTTGAAGGAACTTTTGCAGCCTTTGCATACAAAAGTGTGGTATTCCATGCGCACCTAACAAAAGTAAAAAAAAAAAGACAGCCACACCAGAGTAGAAGGTTCTTTAAGTGACAAATGGCAGCAGAAGCTTACTCCAGACACTCTGTGGCTGTTGTCAATGAGCGATGGGGGGGAGGCAAGTACAGTCGAGTCCACTTATAACGATACCATTTATAACAACATATCGGATGTAACGATGAACGACGACGGCACCGTCCACTTTTGCATGCTTTCTTTGCTAAAATGAACCGCTTATTACAATGCTCCAGTGTTGCGATATCGAATATAACGATTGAATCCGGTTACAGTATGCACCAAAAATGTCAACTGCCGCTGGCACCCCGGGCCGACGGCATGCTCTGTGAGCTGCGATGCCCCTCGCCTTCCTTCCACCCCGCCGAAAATGAGTCGACTGTGCTGCTTACAAGGAAGCGAGAGGAGAATCAGAGGTGTTTTCCTCCGGAACCCCCTCCCGGTGCTGCCGGTTTGGTAGCGTCCCCGTGCCCGCTTGCAAGATTGCGGCGCCGCTCGTTTGCACGTTCACTTGTTGTGTCATGTGCGCACTGCTTTGAATTTGAGGGGTGCCTCTTCAACTGCCTCCGTTCTTCCACGGAAGGGATGTCAAGGCCGATGTTTTGAAAATGTCCGACTGCATCACTGAAGAGGCGATCGTTGCGCAGATACGTGCTGTGGACAGTGCTGACAGTGACGACTCTGATGACGCGGTTGCGCAGCCTACTAAGTAGGAGGCTCAATGTGTGACACAGTCCCTCGGGGACTTTGTTTCCACCAAGTACCTTTCGCTCAGCTAGGTGAAGCACTTATGAATACGCTTAAAAAAAGATGTGCGCCAGCTTCGCATGCAGCGAACAAAGCTGAATGACTGTGGCTTCTTTTCTGCAAATAAAAAGTTGTATGAGCTCATTTGCATGCGAGTAAAATGTTTTGAGCTCTGTTTCGCCCCCCCTTTTTTTTTCCACAACGCGCTTATAACAAGTATCAATTATAACAATAGAGTTTCCTTGCCAGATCGGTATTGCTATAAGTGGACCCGACTGTAATGGGATGGGTGGGTAATGGGAAACAACAGCTTCTGAGATGATGATGATGAGAATGACGCAATGAATGTACTAGCCTAAGCAACGGCATCATGTACTGGCCGTGGCGGTCGCGGGGCGTAGGGAAGGTGGTGAGTCCCGGTCAGCTCGTGTTGTTCCTGGCAAGGACAGGCCTCTGAGTGACCGGACGATCTCTTGGCCGATGGCTGCGGCAAGCGGTGGTGGCACTGCATTCCCGATCTGCACCGCAGGACGTGGTCATGCACATTAAAGGGACGACATAGATGAAGCGCAAGACTGGTTCATTGAAGAGACAGGTTTGTCTCAACAACACCAATTACACCACAAACTTTAAAAATAATGGATGAAAATATTAAGTAAAATGGATCAAGCAGTGTCACCAGCAGCAGTATTTTTTTCTTGTTCAGGGAACTACAACATAACCACATTTTTTTCACAAACCAAATGCCCTCATCTCACTCATACTGAAACACTACTAAGCTAGCTAGCCATGTGAAATCAAATTACCTCCCAAATAAAATAAAATACACAACACAAATGAAGCCAAGAGCAACAAGGTGGCTTTTTTATGTTTATTTTAAGCCACAAAAAAGCTTTAGTTTAGCAACAGTGTTCAAATGAACCAACTGTTTTTCTCTCAGCTAGATGTTGAAACATAAGTGAGAAACTAAACTCCAGCTTTCGTACTGAAACTGTGAAACATTCGCTTTTAATTCGAAACTATTCAAACAAAACCATTAGTTGCTTCAAAAGCAAAAATCAGCATTCAAACGGGTCTACATCATTCCAACGTTAGCATAGAATTAGTGACAGTTTCCTCTCAAACATATTTTTGCACAAAAAAAAGAACGAAAAAAAAGAACCTCTGTGGGCAACATGATAAGCAAATGATGATTGGAAGGCGATGTAGGCAATTCTGATGCTACCGACCACTGAAAGTGGCACTGGTGTGAGAATTCTTGGCTACCACGTCATTTTCAAAACACAGCTACACAAAACCTCCACAATTTTCCTGCTTTTGGCGTAGCTTAGTGCAAGAAAACGATATTGCATCCAAACTGCCAAACTGGCCCAGTTGTCCTATCCCTGCTGGACACGACATGCCTTTTAGCCTAGCTGGAGCAGTAAGAACAACTGCACTTATGAGTTATACTGTAATGGCTCTCGGTGTTATGACACTGCCCTAGACGAGTCACCTGGAAGCCAGACTTAAGAAGAAGCTAAGCTAACCTAAGCTAAGCTAGAAGATAAGTGCAACAATGCTTTTCTCACCCCACACAAGATTTGGGAGAAAGACATCCCAGCTCAAATAAAAGGAAGTGAACTCGGGTTGGGTATGTAATGCAACAGGGAAATGACAACCAACGGATTATCAGGACAACAGAGTTAACAGAGTTAATATCGAGGGATGGGACTAGACGCACACGACAACCATTAACTCGATGGAGGGATGAAATCATAAAATTCAAAGGCAAGGAATGGAATAGGGCTTCGCGAGACAGGAACGGCTAATGGTGGTGGTGGGAGTGAAGGAGGAGGAGGAGAAGGAGAAGGTGGAGGAGGAGGAAGAGGAGGAGGAGGACGAAGAAGAAGGAGAAGACGAGGAGGATGAAGAAGAAGAAGAGGAGGAGGAGGTTTGGTTTACCTGGACGAGTTTGTCATCGACGGAGCCCACGAAGACAAAGTCATCCGGAAAGCCCTGGATGCGGGCGCATTCTCGGGCACTCAGCACCCTGCTCTGTGAAGGGTGCAGGACGGAGGACTGGAAAGGAGGGGAAGGGTTGTGCATCATCATCACACTGGCGCCGCGTGTCTTCACAGCCCCATTCCCGAGTAACGTGCCAATCGGACAAATGAACAAATTTCACAAATATTACCGCCACGTGCCGGGCATTGAGCTCAGCCGACGTCTTGCGGCAGTGCCTCCTGCCCTGTGAGTTGCTCACACAAAATGCGCCGATGTAGGCAATATTTTTTTTCTTGTTTTGAAGGAGCGGTTCTCCAGCAATTATGAGAGTATGGATGAGCTCTCCCTTTTCATACTAAACATTTACGTGTACACGAATAAGGTTGGAAGCCTTTCAGCAGGGTTTCAACACCCTGCCTATGCCACTGCGAGAGTGCTTGAATAGTCATAGCTTCCCAGAAGCATATTCTGAAGAGGTGCATCTGTGTGTGAGCTTTGAACCAAAACTGCAACATCTATTTACAACTTTATAAAAACATGGTTGCACACACGGTGTTCTGAAGAAGTAGTACAGTATGAAAACGCTAATGACAACTGGCTCTTCTCTTTTCACCTTTCTTACGGTGAAAACCCAATCTAACGAAGTTACCGGGAACCATGAATTATTTCGTTACATCGAGAATTTCGTCAAGTCAAGAATGTAACTTAACGAGCAGATGATTCCAAAAATTTGACGTCTAAAGGGAGGCGGATGCCAGCAGCTACCATGACATTGTAATTGCGGCTGCCGCTGCGCTCGCCTGCCGATGCTTATTCATGTTGTTGTTGTTGTATGTGTTGTTTATTGGCACTAGGGCAACTTGGCTAAAGAGCACCAAACATCAGGGTTTTGTATATTTCTTTGGGGGGCATAATTGTTTAGGTAAAATGGTTAGAAATTGGTGTAGAGGGCCATTTCATTCAAATCAGCATGTTGGTGTAGAGGACCATACTGCTAAGAACTAGAAGTGGTGAATGGAAATGCAGTTCAGCTTTCAGTGATTACGAAGAGAGTGCTCATCAGAGGGAGATTGGTGAAACAATTATGGTCAAAATGAAATTGTTTGTAAAAATCCGACGCTAAATAAATACTCTAAAACACGACTGCATGCAGACATGGGATTGTCTGCAAGGAAATGTGCTGGGTGAATTGGGATGCGGTGCATGTAGAGCTCTGGAAAATGTTTGCATCTGTCAGCGTTGTGTTCTTTGCATTCGACAAGGATGTGAACGGTGGTAAGTGCTTGTCCACATCTCGGACATTGGGGTCTTTGTGTGCCATTGAAAAGGTAAGTGTGCCATGTGTGTGTCCTATACGTACCGTGCTTACCCGATTCTAACGCGTCCCCGATTCTAACGCGCACCCGATTTTCCTGTCAAAAAAAAAAAAAAAAAAAAAAAGAAAAAACTTGCACCTCCGATTGTAACGCGCACGGAACTTTGTGACCCAGACAAACGAATGCGAGAGAAACGGGCGATTTATTTCCCAAAGTAATCTCACTCATCTCACTCCTCGTCGCTCTTCTCTGACCACAACATCTCGTCCTCGGTGCCGTCAAGTGCGTTCGCGATGCCACTTCTGAATGTTCAATCATGGTCGATGGGATCGTGGCCCACGTCTCGCACGCCCATCCCGCAAGCTTCTCCAGAGGCGCACACTTCAGCCGACCGATCGTTTTGAACGCGCGAGAGCCGCTGCTGTCATTGGTGTTATCAAGCACGCAAGTGGAACGATTTGACGATTTTGTGAACGATGATAGAAAACCTGGGCGCCTAGGCTTCCTGCGTCCGAAAAATCGTTGCTAAAAGCTTTGGCGCCATCTTGAGATTGCAATGGCGATGGCTGGGACGAAATTTCTGCTGTTTTGGCAGTTTCGGTTTCGTATTTGATTCTAACGCGCATACGATTTTTTGGCCTATTTATTTGGAAAAAAAGTGCACGTTAGAATCGGGTAAGTACGGTAACCTGCAAAGTGTAACTTCAATAATTCTGTTCCGTTTGTTGGTCATGTAATTTGCCTATTCTTGGTTTAATTACATGAAGTTTGTTCTCTGTCTGTGCCCCATTCCTTTTGCCATTGCTAGCGGAGCTTGTATCGGATGAGAGCCTTTAGATCAACGTAAGGTATTAATGTCACGTCAACCTCATCACGGTAGGTGGCGGCAGCTGCTTGTCTATCAGCAGACTCATTGCCAACTATTACGCAATGGCCGGGGACCCAGCAGATTCTAATTTGGAGCCCCATGGAGTCTTTAATAGTCTTTAATAGTCTTTAAGTCTTTAACACATAATAGACTTTATAAGCTGGTTGAAATGTGTATTTTTGTGGCTTTTACCAGAGGATAAAGCTGTTACAACACTAAGTGAGTCTGCGTAGATTACTGGCATAGGTACTTTGGTTTGTATTATGTGTTCAGCAGCCATCGCCAAATTGTATGCTTCTGCTGTGAATATGCCTGCCTTTAGATTCATTGTTTTTGAGCAGGAGAAGAAGTTTGGTCCAACTGCCACGCACGCTACTACTGCAGAGCGTGTTTTGGATGCATCAGTGAAGAATTCTGTGAATTGGTATTTGTGTTGTAGATATATGAAGTGTTGTTGTATGAGGGCTTGAGGGGCTCGGTTCTTATCAATTTTAAGAAATGACAAGTCACATGACACGGGTACGAGTTTTCAAGGTGCAATTAAATTCATACAAACAGTTTTCTGAGTACCCGTAAAAAATACTCCCATCTCAGAGGCCTCAGATCTGGCCTTAAAAAAAAAAAGGTTGGGGAAGTGAGGGGCGTTGTAAAAACAAGTTTGCTGTAGTGTGATCGCTCATTAGTCTGGTACAGGGATGCTGAGGTAGGGAAGCAACTTTAACGGCATACAAGAGCACAACGAATTTACACTGGTGTTCTAGGGACCACATGTGAGACTCCACATAAAGACTTAAAACAGGACTTGTACGGAAAGCACCCATAGCTAGCTGGAGTCCTAGGTGGTGAACAGAATTGAGCATCTTGAGGGATGTTTTTAATGCCGACTGATACACAATGCTTTCATAGTCAATTTCAAAGATAATTAGGCTACAGAATATTTCGAGTAAGCATGTCTTGTCAGTGCCGTAGGACTGGTGTGATAAAACTTTAAGTATGTTTAAGGACTGCCTGCACTTCATTTTGAGTTGCTGAATATGTGGCATGAAAGTGAGCTTTTTGTCGAGCAAAATACCCAAGAACTCTGTTTATCCTCAGGGTGTCTAGCAAATTGCCTAATTCAATTTCCCTGACTTTTCCATGTTTTCCATGACCATTTTAAACGAAATTCCCTGACCAATACAACAAGCGCCATTATGTGTAAATGGTCCGTGAAGCATATAAAAAGCATATACAAAACACATTAACTTCAGTTTGTTCAGTTTGATGTTTGCTTGCCTTCTGTTACGGCTTCAGGGAGTTTATTTTATCTTGCCAGATAGAAGCTTCAAGTGCGCTTCAGCGAGCACCTTTCGCTTTTTGTTTATTGTCCTGGCTCGACATGCAACGTGAACCGCATGGTGCGTTTTTTTTGCACGCGATTCGCGCACGTCGGCGTTGCGCGTGCAATTTTTTGACGCCCGCGTCGAAGATTCGCGCGCGCGGCAGCTTCTGCCTCGCTCAGAAAACTACGCGCGTCGCGGGAGGCAGTGGGAGGATCCTGCCGACTTGCGCCAATGGAGAGCCGCACGCCTCATGGCGGCAGTTTCGAAGCTCTCGATATGGTTAGGCTTACCACCCCGGCAGGTATTGCATGGGCGCTTTTACTAGCGGCGCGGATGATGTTTTATAGTACTGTTTTCGCCCACATTATAAGCTACTTTACCTCACAAGCAACTTCGTGCGTGCCTTGTGTGGCATTTTAGAGAGCGCTTAGAAGCGGTCGCTCGAGCTCCCGTCACCAGTTCGCGGTCGAAGCCGCCGCCATGTTTCCGCTGCCGGCAGCACCGCGCGCAGCGTGCAGGCGGTTCCGCGGCAGCGTCGGAGCGTCTGTGACATGCGCGGCGCATTTTCGCGAGCAGAAAACGCCCCATGCGGTTCACGCTAAACCATGTCATGTTCCTTTTTGATTAGGTAATTCTGGCTCCTGATGTCATAAGAAAGAAGTTCTATCAAGATTAGCTCCAAAAAAAGTGCTGACTTTTAAAATTCGCTGAAAAAAAAAAAAGCGCGTTGTGCGTGCGATTTGGGCACCACCCTCTGCAGCTGCGAGCTGCGTGAGCCGCACCGGCCGCACGGCGAGTTTCTGCACGCGATTCGTGCACGGTATTTTCACGGCCACGTCGACGATTTCGTGCCTGCGGTGTGGCTCCTTTCCTGCACAAGCAGTGCGTTTGTGCCTTGAGTAGCATTTTAAAGAGTGGTTCGAAGCGGTCATTGGAGCTACCGCACTACTCCGCGGCCGGTGCAGCCGCCATGTTGCCGGCGCCTGCCGCTCGGCACGCACCGTGCAGGTGGTTTTCGCGGCGGCGTCAGCGCGCCCCGTGCGCGGCGCGTTTTTGCTTGCAGAAAAACCAGAAAACGTTTCAGGCGGTTCACGCTTTCGTCGCGCGCGAACGTGTTGCGTTTGGTAACTTCTTGGGGGCCCCCAACACTGGTTTCCCCTATTCTGAAACTGTGGGCAGGCCCCGAAGTGGTTTTCCCTGACTGGTACTACTTGATTGAAAAATTCCCTGACAATTTCCTGACTTTTCCCGGTGGCGCGAAATTCCCTGACTTTTCCCGGTTTTCCCGGTTTTCCCGGTCGCTAGACACCCTGATCCTTCACTGGGATTTGGTTTTTATTGAGCATAATGCACGGCTCCACTATGATGCCTCGCTGCCTAGAAAACAAAACGCAGGAGCAAATGTCGGCATTGAACCGAAACCCATTTTCGGTCGCCTATTTCGACAGCCTGTTAACTTTTATTTGCACCTGTATTTCACAAACTGCTATGTTACATGATTTGAAACTTATCTGGATGTCGTCCACATAAACTGAATAGAATAAAGAGTGCGGCAAGACATTTTTAAGGGAATTCATTTTGACAATAAAAAGGGTGCAACTCAAGACACCCGTCTGAGGAACGCCATTTTCTTGGGTAAAAGTTTGTGACAGCGAGGAACCTACACAAACTCTGAAAATACAGTGGGTTAAGGAGGGACGGACAGGGCACTTAAAACTATTTCTTTTAATTAAAGTAAACTCTGTGAAACTTGTCAGACTTGCTGCTTTTCCCCCACTGATTTCAAATATGGCATTATTTTTTTAGTTCGTCAATTAGTTCCTGAGATAATTAGTGGTAATTAACCATTTTGGAGGAACAATAGACAGAACAGTGTTGGTCATAAAACTGTAATCCTTATATTTTCCAACACTATGAACCCTGGTGAGTGCAATAAGAGAACAAGTTTTTTAAAGCATCGTTTGGAACTCATTTTACAGCTCATTAAACTTCAGTGTTTGAAATGGGCACTAAAAATGGTTCCTTGCCACTGGTGCCACCAAGGTTTAATGAGCTGTCTGCCCCTGGAGCTGTTTTCCTACATGATGCAAGAGCAATGGTAAATTCTTGTTTTGTCAGTGGAGAATTATAACCGTCGCATGATGTTTTCTTGTTGTGAAGAGGCTTACGTTCTGCAATCTTTTTATGACGAAGGAATTCTGTTGAATAGTGGGTAGAGCTGGAGGTATGTTCAAAATGCTGGCCGAGGGCGTTGGCCTGATCCTCTAGGGTGTCACCTGTTGTACTAATAAGTGGGAGAGTGTTCGTGTTCTGACCCTGAAGTGCTCTCAATCTTTTCCATACCTTGTATGTGTTAGTGAATGAATTTATGGAGGTCAGTAACGTTCTCCAGCTCTGTTTTCGCAGCACGTCAAATGCGTCTCCTTTTGGCATTTGCTCATTTAAGGGGAGACGTGGGTCTTGAAACGAACTTTTTTATTAATTGGTCTGTGATAATGAAAATAACTGTGCATATGTGTTTTGTCTTCCTCATTTCAAATATGTAATTAGTTTTCAAGTGGTAGAATTAATTTTTGAGTTATAAAGAAAACACTGGAGCCTAATTAAGTAATTTCTTACGGGCCTTTAAGGAACTTTTTATTCAAATTTTTTTTAAATAAATGGTATGGATGTGTAGCTTAAGACCTGCCATGCATGCTGAAGCTATTTATATTCCTGTAAAGATAGTTGATTGGATATAATTAATCTAATTATGCAAAGTACAGTTTTCTGAAAACTTAATGACCTCTAATTATTACTCATAACATTTATTTGAGGCAAAATGAGCCAATTAAAATAGCTTCAGCATGCAGTTCATTTTATCCCAAATTCAACGGTATAACACTTGTAGAAATCCTTTGAAAAAAACTACCTCAAAACCCCTGTAAGGCTAGGCACATATGCAAAAAAAGGGAAGCTGAGAAAATCGCAGTTGAAGTTTTACTACAAGTGACAGTTTTATCTATTGAGCATATGAAAAAAAGAAAGGTTCTAGAATGTAGCTCGCGTTTCGCTCAACACGAGCATACCAAGTTTGCTGAAATCAGTTGGTGGGAAAATTATGAAATCCTCTGTCTACAGATGCCACCTGGCAGAAAAACTGAACAAAAGCAAAGCCAGAACGTTGCTTCAATTTTTATGCTGTTGGCATCGCGCCGTCTCTCTTTGGCGACTAGGGCTGAGGTGCCGAGCGTGCACCACAGTTGTAAACGCTATTTTGTTATGTTACTGCTTCATTTTTAGCAATCATATCGGATTTGCATCGCGTGAAGTAAGTTGCAGCGAAGGGGCTGGTAACGGAATGCCGGCCACTGTTCTGTAACGTGCATGCGCTTGGCTAGGTGGGATAACCACGTTTTCGGTTTAATCTACTCGTATATCACGTCACCAACGCACATTGTGCACAGTGCGAACATTTATAATTCTCAAATCGCTCATCTATATGGTAACCTGCCGACGAGGAAGCGCGCGCCGGAGTGCGGGCCGAACCGCCGCAGCATCGTTGATAACAGAATGAACACACTTCCCTTGCGACGTCGGCATGCGGCATCCTCCACTTTATCATTTCTTTTCTTTCTATTTGCTGCTAATCGAAAGATAGACGCACCTTAGTGCCCCCGAAGGCGTAATCATATCGCTACGCTATCGTCTTGGCAGCCCGCGCGGGCGCTAAGCCTACCTCCGTCTCGGCGCCGTTCTCGCGATAAGTCGTCGTCACAGGAGCAGAAAATCGTATTTCAGGCGCTTTTAATAATGCCTGTTCTTCCTTTCGGTTATCGATAGACATCTTTACTTTATTTTTACGCCATGCGGGGCTTTTGCCGGTCCTCGCATAGACGAATACATGAGCCATTGCCCTGTGATGAGAGTGCCGAGCAGACGACCCACGGCGCCCAGCCAATGAGGTTGCGCCCTGCGGTCACGTGCAGTCAGTAACCAATTAGGCGGCGCGATCCGTCTCTTTTCTACCCCGGTTTTACTCGCAACCAACGGACAAAACGGAGTGGTTCTGGGGGGGAATTGAAAACGAAAAGACGCGCTTTCGAATGAGACCAAAATGGACGCCGTGGCGCACGTAGAACCCGAGGGGCGAGTCGTCGAAAAAATGCTATTTTCGCGTCGAATCTTGGCCGATTTCAGCGGGCGTCGGTGCTATAAATTGATATTATGGCTCAAATACGTACTTCTGGGTCTGGATATTTTGCTAACCGGTAGAAAAATAGCTCTACTTTCCGAAAAAGGCGATTTCTAAAAATCGGTTTTTTGGCCAAATTTCGGGATTCCAAGACCCGCGTCTCCCCTTAAATGCTATGAGATTTTCGACTGTTGGATATCTTATAAAGGTTCCCCACTCTTTATTTTGTTGTTTGCGTGCAGTCCTACACTCATCATTCCACCATGGCCTTGGCCTGTTTTTTGTGTTTATTGAAGCTCGAGGAATCGAGGAATGTGCGGCATCGATAATATGCGCAGTAATAATGTCTGTGGCTTGGTCAATGTCTAGATGCTGTATGGATGGGTCAGAAAGCTCAGGTAATTCTTTGAAATTCTGCCAGTTTGCTCCCTCTTCTTTAAGCCTTGTTGGGATGGTTGAAATTGCAGGGTTGTGAGCCAACTTAAGTATGACAGGAAAGTGACCACTGCCATATGGATTTGGAGCAACACTCCATTCCACTAGAGGAAATAAAGTGGCCGAACCCAGCGCTAGGTCAATAGAAGAAAATGTATTATGTGTTGCGCTGAAAAAAAGTTGCTTGTTTCTTATTGAACAGCCAAGTGCCACAGGACAACAAGAATCTTTCCATGAGTTGCCCTCGAGGATCGGCCCATGCTGAACCCCGCAGCAGGCGGTGAGCATTCAAATCCCCTACTAATAAGAACAGTGCCGGAAGTTGATCTATTAAACTTTCAAACTCTGTTGTTGTCAGGTGATAGTTGGGGGCAATGTATATTGAGCATATAGTTGTTAGTCTGCCAAAAATAACGGCCCTCATTGCTACAGCTTCTAGATTAGTTTGCAGGTTTAGTTTTTGGCAGGCCACTGACTTTCTAACAACTAAAGCTACACCACCAGATGAATGAGTGCAGCTGGCTCTGTCTTTTCGAAAGATAGTGTATTACCTAGGAAAGTTTGTTTGTTGACTATTCAAATGTGTTTCTTGAAGACATAATATGCTTGGCTGGTGCTCTGTAAGGATTTCATATATGTCATCAAGATTTTTAATTAGGCCCCTACAATTCCAGTGAATTAGGCTTTCTTTTATATTTTGTTTGCTCGAAGTGGAAATTTAGTGTGTAGGGTTTCTATAGTATCATTTGTTTTTGGGTGGTAGAATTCTTGGAGGTGGCTTTTTTTGGCGCTCAAGGGATTGGCGCCTTTCTTTGTACGTTTGTGAAGCCAATGAGGCCGGCGCCACCTCCATCTCTTCATCTGATGGCAAAGGAGTAGCTGACAAGTCAGGCTCCTTCACCCATGCACCCCTAGGAGTGCTGGATGTGCGTGCTACACAGCAGCGCAGCGTTTGCAGAAGAAGAGCCAGTGAGTCTCACATCCTGGCCCACCATGCCTTCGGGGGCCAGTGGAACAGGACTGGGGAGTGCAGGCTCTCTCACAGCAACGGTGCTGGACGCAGCTACCACCGGCGATTCCCCAACCGGCGGAGCAGTGTCCTGGGCTGCATGGGCAACCCAGAGGGGGGCAGGGGCAGGACCGTGTCTGCACTGCAGTACTGGGTCGCTGCTGAGACAAGACACCGCTCCGCCCCCCGGCGAGCTGCATCGGCATATGCTCTAGATGAGAACATAGGGTGCTTTTGCGTGCTTCGGCAAAAGTGATGTTTTCGGTGACTTTCAAGTGTATGATTTGCTTTCCATTTTTGAAGATGTGACGTCACAAGACCGGGAATAGGCTGGGTGGGGATTTTCGCAGTTCGAGCATTTGGATGTGTTGCCGGGGCAATTTTTCATTGAGTGGTCATGCTGAGCACATTTTCCGCATGTCAGCCTACCTCTGCATGTGATGATACCCTGCCCACAACGCTGACACTTGAAGCATTTACGTGGGTTTAGAATGTAAGGCGAACCTGATGGCGAATGAAAGCAGCGTTGATGGTCTGAGGAAGACAGCTTCTGTCAAATGTTAGTACAACATGTTTGGTCTTGATTTCTTTGCCATTGCGTCTCATAGTAATTCGTTTTACAGCTGTACACCTTGGTCCCACAGGCCTTCAAGAAGATCTTGCTCTGTTTCATTCAAGACTTCTATTTCAGATATAACCCCCTGTGAAGTGTTCAGTGTGCGGTGCGCTGAGACAGCTACTTTGAGGTCACTCATGTTAGTCTGGTTCAGAAGCATGTCTGACTGGTCCTTTGTGTATATTTCGACAAGTACATCACCTGATGATGGTTTCTTTGCCTTATAATTGCTACTGAGAATGGATCCAATGAATCATGCCCCTTTAAACACGGACTTGCTGGTGAGTGCAATTTCAGCTTCAAGAGAGTGACTCACAAGAAATTTGGGGAAGTTCTGTGGAGCATAAAATATTTGGCTGTTTGACAGCAACTAGGTTGCTTTGGTGCGGACCCTTTTCGGGGCCAGATCAGTTTGGAAAGGGGTTTTCGAAAATACCATGTGCCATAGTATAAAGCAGGGGACGGGGGGTTCTTTCTTCACTGACGTTACCCTGGTAGTCAATGAGGTCCCGCCGGAGCTCCCTGCCTGGTAGACAGACAGGGAGACCATCGGCCAAAACTTGACCAAGGCTCCGACGGCCACCGTTTCTGGTTTCTACCCCCCACCTTTTAACACCTCGCCACGGTTGGACACAGCTTATGTATGGGAGCTCTCAGGGTCCGCGGTGTCGCTGCTCACCGTCACCATGAACACTCAAGGTTCCCCGTGTGGGGGATGGCTATTCATGTGCTAGAAGCCTGCGCTGGAAATAACAACAGTAAAATGCTCGGGGTTCTGGTGGAAACGAATTTGTTTCCTGGCAAAAAAAGCCTGTGATTTTCGCCTGCGTGTGCTTGGGTTAGCACAGCAGTGCACATACTTTTTGAAGCAAGCAATCATATTCAACACATCCTCGGTTACTGCGCAAGGCCCAGCAAAGCACCTAAGCAAGTCAATAGCATCCACCACTTGACCTGGAGTGGGCAAAGGAGCTTCAGCAGTTTCTGTATTGTCAGAATCCTTTGACACCTTTTGTGAGCTGCAAACTAACTGCACAATTTATTCATCCTTCGAAACCTTCATCGTGCTGGCGCTCAGATGGTCGTGGAAGCTCAGATCTGCTGCCACCTAGTTCAGCCAACACAGCTGTTGCCAGGAATTGGGTGGGGTTTTTGATTCTTCCTCGTTTCGAGGGCTTCGTTAAATCAGAAATGGAGCTGAATCTATTTGGTTAGTTTGGGTTCGTAAAAGCACTGCGCCGTATGGGCACCCCCAAGGGGACTCCAAACTTGTTCGCTACATTGGGAAATTCACAAGATTAAGTTTTGCTAGATCCAGGTTTCACTGCACCAGCAATCACTGTACTCAATTTCTTCTCAACAATAACCGGTTTTTCTGGTTCCCACCTCCCAAGCCCAAACTTCAAACGATTGTAACTTCTTCTGCAGACCAGACAGAATGATACGGTTGGTCTTGTTGCACTCCTTGATTTGCACACAGTTCACTGGTACCTTGTTCAGCTGCACCACTCCAGCAGTTCTTTTACAAAAGCTATTGAGAGATAAAATATAAAAATCGGAATAAATTTGAATGCAGTGTTTTACACAAAAACAAATTTCACATCTACAACCAGAATTAAAAACTACAGACGTCCCTCAATTTTCATCATCATAACTGTAACAATAAACTTTTTCGGTTTGAGACCGGTGTGCCTTAACGGGAGTCGACTGCATCTATCCGGGAGCGGAATGTCGCGCGTGCCACGCGGTTTGTTGTCGCTCGCACACACCTTGGTGGGTGTGAACTTGGTGGTGATGATGCAGGCGCAGGTGTCCCAGCTGAGGCGCGAGTAAGGCACCCCCAGCTTGGTCTTCTTGTGCCTGGGGAGCACCCGGGAGCCAAAGGCGTGCTCCAGGCCCCACGGGATGAGGGTGCGGTAGCGCTTGGACCGTGGGCTGCTGCACTTGTGGCCTGCCGCGCACGCACACAGTCCGCGCACCCCACCGGCGTACGTTTTCCACACCCTGCGTCGAAAAGCAGTAGCGGTACAGTGCAACCCTGTTACAACAGATCTGTTTACAATGGACATTCGAATGCGACGTATGCATTTGCGACGTTTGGCTCATAGTCCTATCGGACTTACTAATTAAACCTTGTTTACTACAGATTCTGTTACGACATACATTCAGACATGGCAGACTAGTTCAGAAGGTTAGCAAGTCCATTTCTGCCCTCTGCCGACAGCCTTTCCTTTCATCAAACATTTGCAGCGTTTGTGTTTCTAATTTACGATGCTGAGCAAACGAAAACTATTTGAAACAACTAAAAATAATCGTGGCTTAGCAGAAGTGAAACTCTGTGCTTGCCAAAGACTAGCACTGTGAAGAAGTGCATGCAGTCCTGGCAGCCAAGTGATTGGATTTAAAATTTAACAACGTTAGTGCAACAGATCAGATGTTTTTACACGAAAGTTACCGTAGCTGAGACATCAAGTGTAAGCCCCCATGCATGACAGATGGCTAAATCTCCAAGCTTAGCAACAAGACCTTTACTTGCACTTCGCTTCAATTCATGTGGCAATCAGTTTTTACCACGTGCAGAAGGTGTGGTGTACTCCTCCCCGACTCAGTGTGGAAAGAAATGCGTAGGCCAAACTGGCCGATGCATGACCTGCAGATTAAGAGAGCATAACTCTAATGTGCGGCAGAAGCAGGGCCACATTGGGCAGCACTGTCGTGATTGTGGATGTGTGCCTTTGTTCTCAAACTCCAAGATATTGCTTTAAAAGCAAGCGTCAGGCATCTAGAGAAATTGTGGAAGCGCTGGAAATTTACAAAGCAGGAGACAGATGCATAAGTCAAGCATCAATTGCACTGTCGCCAAAAGAGATTGCGTATTTGGAAGCCCGTGGCTCGAGAAGCGGTGATAACAATGCATACTGGTATATCAAATTTGTTTTTCCTTGCTTTTGTTTGTGTTGCTTAGTTTGCTTGTTGGTAATGTACGCCGTTGTTATAAATAAGTGCTCTCTTCAATAAACCAGTAGTTGAAAAAAAAAAATAGCACTTTGTCCTTGCACATCCTTACTGTCCTTGGTCTTTTTTTGCGCTGTACATCTCCTTCTTTTTTTGCACTGTGCATTCCCTGAACTATCATCGACCAACTAGCCCAACACCATAACTTATTGGTCTCATATAATTAAATGTAATAATAGCAGGACAGCTTCTTTTGTGAATCTCAGTTTTCTTGTAAATTGCTAAATATTTAATAAGAAAATATCTGCTTTGATTTGCAACTATTTGAACAAAACCATTATTTGCTTTGCATCTGCCCTGAAGCTGAAACTCATTATTCGCACACAGTTCGGTACATCCTGTAACTGATTCATAAAATAGTGCTGTCAATAAAAGCACTTCATACATACGTTGTTCTTTGGTATAAGATCCATGCACATGCAACATGACACACAGAATATTAAATTCTGCCCTTCCACACTTCAATACATATGTATATTTCATTTGGTTGTTTGATTACTCAATCCCTACTAGACTCGGTGGCAAAGCTGCTCTATTCACATTCGACTGATTTTCGGAAGAAGCACCTACCCCGACCAAAGAGCAATGAGCACATGACTGGCCATCTTTCAACACTGCAAGCAGAGTGGCTTTTGCAAAGCCAACTCAGGCACACCGATTTCGTGTCTGTTTTTCTTGCACCTTCATCATTTTCTTAATCACTCTCTAGCTATATGTGCAGTCATGCATTCTTCCATATCACAGACTTGTGCACTGCAACACCTGCAAGATTTAAAAGAGGACTCATTGCACATGGCTGGGAGTAAATACAGGTGCTATAATTGCTTTGCAGGGCACGAGTTTCATTTGCCACACTGAGAGCTTGCCACGCCAGCTCACAACCCCGTTTATGTGGGTGCATTACCATCAGAACTCTGCACAGGCCACTCAGGCCCACCCCAAACTGTTTACGCCTGTTCAAGAGCCAAATGAGAGTCAAATGAGAGTCAATTGCACAAGGCCTTACAGGGTGTCGGTGTAGGTGCCATCTCAGAGGCACACCCGGTCGTTGGGCAGGTGCTTCCAGTTGGCCCCCGGCGGAAGCGAGGAATGTGTTTTACGCTCGTTCAAGAGTCAAATGAGAGTCGAAGAGAGTCGAACAAGAGTCAAATGCATAAGGCCTAACAGGGTGTCGGTGTAGGTGCCATTTGAGAGGCGCACCCGGTCGTTGGGCAGGTCCTTCCAGTTGGCACCCGGGAAGCGGGAAATGTGTTTTACGCCCGTTCAAGAGTAAAATGAGAGTTGAACAAGAGTCAATTGCCTAAGGCCTTACAGGGTGTCGGTGTAGGTGCCGTCTGAGAGGCGCACCCGGTCGTTGGGCAGGTCCTTCCAGTTGGCACCCGGGAAGTGGGGAATGCGGTCCACCCTGGCCTGCTCCAGGGGTGACAGGGTGGGCACCTCGTGATCCCGCACACCACCCTTACTGCTGCCCTTGAGCTGCACATGTAGTGGGGAAATGCCGGTGAGCTTAGCAGAGATGCTCTTCGAAACTGTAACATCCTCCAGAGAGAGGGAGGGGTATTGTCAGAAGCAGAGAAACAGCAGAAATAGAGAGATGGACAAACACGAGAAGCGCTGGGGAGACTCTTGCGAGTGCGGAGAATGAGTGATGACTCAGACAGCTGTTCTTCACACAACCATCAATTCGCAAAATCATTTTACGTGCAATGACGCTTTTAATTCCGGATGTGACAATGTTCACATTTAAAGTCTGTGCCAGATAACAACCGATCAAAGCATTCAAACCACGGTAATATTTAAAAGTCAAAATTCGAAACCTTAAGTGTCGGTGCTCTGGTTAACTACTGGTCTACATGACCAATCTGCTCGATCTAAATGACACTGACTTACAGCAATTACTTTTGTGAAAACTACCACACCTACATTGTGTTTTGAGCTTTGCAGCAGCACTGCTCAGCCACGTTTCATAATGTCGGTCAACGAACGAGGCAGTAGGGATTTGACCGCAAGCAAAAGTGCCACGCTGTTTAAAGCAGCACAGAAAGACAACAGTGCCTGCACAGTATTATCTAAGTTGAGTTCCCACTAGATCCGGCTTCGGCGGTCATGGCAGCAAGGTAACCCCTGTTCAGTGTGAAGGTTATGTGCATGCAACACGGCACACAGCATTTGCACAAAATGCAAGCCATAAAAGCTTCCAGGTGGCAGGTTGCATTCCAGCTTTCAATACTGCCTCGTTTACTAGGGCAGTGGTTCGTATGTGGTACCAGGGTCATAAAATAGCTGCAGCAAACTTGGGTTCTTTAAATATCACTGATTCATTGTTATCGCATTCTCTTCTGTACCGGAAGTGACGGAATATGCGATCTCACCATAGCTACACCAGGGCGGTGATGATCATCATAGTGAAGTGCCACAGATGAATTTAGACCACCTCGGATCTATGGCACGGCCAACACATTGACACAAGGGTCTTTTTTTTTTGCCTCCACAAAAAAAAAAGAGAGAGAGAGAGAGAGAGAGAGAGAGAGAGAGAGAGAGAGAGAGAGAGAGAGAGAGAGAGAGAGAGAGAGAGAGAGAGAGAGAGAGAGAGAGAGAGAGAGAGAGAGAGAGAGAGAGAGAGAGAGAGAGAGAGAGAGAGAGAGGAGAGAGAAGAGAGAGAGAGAAGAAGAAGAAGAAGAAGGCTGCCACAGCTGGGATCAAACCTGCATTGTCTTGTTCAACAGCATACCTCAGCCACTGAGTCACCATGGCTGCCAGAAATCCAAATTGATTCACAAAGTTTCACTACAGTGCCTCCACATAAGCCGGGGTATTTTTCTGCACAATCTTGAATCTCAAATTTGACAAAATCTGTTAAGAAGATAAACTAATAAATACATACAATATAAAATATAATTCACACAAAAACCTTTCTGGAATGAACGCACAGACTTTAAACATTTAAAGAGCATGCCCACCTTTTGCTGCACTCATAGCTCGTGCAGTTCTAAAAAGTTTTTCAGAACCCCTCACTGCAACTGGCCACTACTTAGGTTAAGGGGGGACACTGGTCTTGAGGACCAAAAATTTGCCAAAAAATCAATTTTCTGTATTAATTTTATTTGCAGTCTATAAGTCCCAAAGAATGTTAGTGCAAAATATTATTGCTGTACCATAAGTATTTACAAAACTGTCACCATTTGAAGTTGGCTAAATGGCCATTTTCCCCTGCATTTACGAAATTTATGCCTTGTTTTCTCAAAACCAGTTTTTTCCCATGAGGTCAACTGTCGGGTACAATATCTTGGGATGTACTGGTCAGATTTGCGTCATTCTTACTGCATTCGAAAGCTTAAGAACTGAACAGTGCAATAAAACCACACAAATATAGAATTTATTTATACTAGTGCAATTTTGTATGCATTTTGTTTTACGAAAACATTGATAATTGATGACCTGCCATTTAATATTTACAGCAATTACAGAAACAGTGATAAATTTACTGCTGTGGTATAGTTGCACTCCCTGGTCCTTCTAGAGCACGAAGGAACAAATTGTATTCAAGTATATCATAAGCAGATAATTAAAAATTGCTTGAAATGGAATGACATAACATGTTGCACAACTCTGAACTTTGACTATATAGACGAAAACTGATTGCATATTTGTGCTCAGGATGTTAAAACACACTTAATGTGCGAATTTCAGGTGACTGGTTCAAAAATAACAAAAATGTCTTCAAGACCAGTGTCCCCCCTTAACACATATGAATTACAGTAAAAGCTTGCCAATTTGAACTCGAAGGGGACCATAGACTTGCTCTAATTAAGTGGAGTTCAAATTAGCGGGTGGGCGCTGAAATGAATGGACATCCCGTCACACTGCGCAGGTATAACATAAAAGGAAGCCACCTCTGGACACGCTATGGCGAATTAGGCGCTACTAACTTTTGTGGCAGGTGATTTCGTAAATAATGACAGCGTTTATGCTGGAAAACATGCTTATATTCACGGCAGGTTCGCACCTATCAAAATTAAAAGTAATCGTCTGCTGCAGAAGCGAAATAAGCTGTTGCAGCAGCGTAGCGAGCGCTACACTGTTGTTTTTCTGTTTCGTTGTGTTGCGTCTCTAGTAAATTTTGTTTGGCTTGAATTTGCAACGCATTGTAATCACTCTGGGTTGACGACTTGTGTGAGCAGTGATGCAAACCAGGGGATCGCAGTTCGAATTAACCGTTCTGGATACCGAAGCGTTCGAATTATCGGGAGTTTTCCCCTATAGAAATATACAGGGCTGTGCCGGGACCACGGCGTCAGTTCGAATTAACTGCAAGTTTGAATTAACCGAGTTCGAATTAACGAAATTTTACTGTACCAGGTAGAAGAAAGGGAGGGCCACAAGAAATGAACAGCGCAGAAAGAAGAAGAAATCTCCAGAGCGACACACTTAAGACACTTAAAATGCCGCAGTTATATAAGCACAAACACAAAACCCTCCCTCAACTTTTTCTTGGAAGGGTGGGGGACAGTGTTTCTACGTGAGAGCTGCAAAATTTGCTAATGGAAGCAAGCAGTGAGCGTCCAAACAGTGGGCCTGCATAATTGTGTATATAAATGGACCGAAAAGAGCGCGAACCTTGCTTTATTTAAAAATAATGTGGCAGTTTATAATTTGCTACAAGTTCCTAAGGTGCACTACAAAGAATGTTTGCACTATGAAGAACTGTTTAGGAACATATTTCGAGCTACGCGCTTGCTAAACAGTCCTGATGTACTAAAAAAAGCTTACGATACAATTCATAAAGCTGACAAAACATGGGCAGTCAGTAGATGGAGTACATACGGGTTAATGCAGCTCTAGGAATCGGGCTATCACCACTTAACCTACTACAACTTAACAGAGTGACTGACATGTGTAATAGCATGGCTGTATACATTCCGCACATAGTTCAATTGATGAACTTCATGCTCAGCTTTATATTACTACGCAGCTACAGCTGCAATGTCACGGGGTTGATTTCATCATGTCATTACCAATCACACCAGCTGTGGTGTCGTATCACGTCATGTCATGCAATCGCCGCACAATTTTATCACCTACAGGCAGAAAACTTGAAACCACCCGAAATTTAAGTCTAAGAAAAAAAAGAAAACAAAAAGAAGAATAGGCATACCGAGTTTCTGACATCACTTCCGATTTGGCAGTGCATAGCCAGACTAAAGAAAGCAGCCCTTTTGTGTCACTCTGTCAAAACAGCATTGCAGAGACTCTCTGCTGCATCCCTTGCCGATTTTGTGCTTTTTTAACAGCATTGGACGATTTGTACACGTTGGCAGGTAAAAATTTTCTAAAGAGCTGCCACCGCATTTTTAGCTTTCTTAATAGGGGGTGTGCAAATACTCGAATATTCGAATACAGTTCGAATAGTACCTCCACGAATAATTAAATTCGCGAATCGAATATCCACTATTCGATTTTTCGAATAGTTGAGTGGATTTTCCGATTGTGTCCTGACTTTGTAAAAGTGAGAGACGTTGGCGCATGCCAATGCACTGCTGCCTCACCGTCTGCTCGGCAAGTTTCATCCAAATCGCACGTTTAAGAGCGCGTATCGCGGAGGCAGTAAATTTTATCCCAATGCACGGGGTAATCTGCGGTTGCGTTGATAAGATCTTTTTTTTTCGAGCCGTCGCCGTCGACTCTGGCCGCCATTTCTAATTCTGCGACCATATGTTTACATGTTCGAGCAGCTTCCGGTGAAGACTGCCACCGTTTTGACAGCGCTTGCGTTAATTTAAAATAAAAAGCAGTTCTAGCTGTTTTTAATGCAGTTGGTGTACGGTTACTGTGTGTTTATTTGTTTTTTAAACCACAGTGGATAGCGCAGGCTTGTCCATGGTGCCTGAAGCGTAACCTTTCCTTCTGCTACGCATCGTTCAAGCTTTTTTATTATTATTATTTATTTATTTACTTATTTATTTATTTATTTTATTTCACGGACCTTCATGTTTTCGTTCATTCATATGGCGTAGCATGCTAAGCGATATGGCTCGGCTAACCTCGCTTTTACCATTAAATGCATTTTCTCTCTCTCTCTCTCACGCTGCCAATGTGCTTCCGAAGAAGCGCCTCCTTGTGGTCCATGATTGTGGTTGTGCAGTGTTTTCATGTCCCATTGTTCATGCCTGCAAAGTGCTCACTTCTGAGTTACGAGGCGCTCTATAGTCGTTGCCTATGATTGCAGTACAGCAACTCCAGTGCAAGTCGTGCTTCCAAATGCGTATTGAGCCTGCTCCAGATTCCTGGAGTACTGCCGATGCGAGTTGAAAAGTGCGTTCTGTGGGTTGAAAAAGAACATCGTGTCTCCCGAACAAGCGAAGTCGCTTCTGATTTTGCACAAAAATCTACAACAGATCGAGGCCTGTAAAAAAAAATTGACATTCGATATTCAATTCGATATTCAGCTTTTTTTTTTTCCGAATTCGATTCGATATTCGATACGAAAGTCACTATTCGGCATTTGCACACACCTATTCCTTAATTATCTAGCTGAAACAAGTGCAATTTTCCTTAAGCTTGACACACTTATTATTCCGTCACGGCCACCTTTTGACTGAAACAAAATTATGAGTTGTCTTCATGGCCCCTCTACGAGAGCAGTATTAATTAAGCTGCAGCAGTCTTTCCGACCAAGCCAAAGCTAACGGCTATGAGAGGTCTCAAGTAGAAGAGCCCGGCATACCATGAGTTGGTAGTGCGTTGATGGCTCGGCGAGGCTGTCGTCTGCACCAGCTTTGGGCTCCACGTCGGCCAAGTCTGAGATGGCGTCATAGAGGGTGATTGCTCTCATGGGTGCGTGGCTGGTCCACCTTGTTCCAGCGGTGTACTGTGCGGTGGTCACAACAAGTTTCTGCTGAGCATGGCACAGCGGTTATCACATGCTAATTCACACACTCAAAAAAAGAGGCCGCCACGCGCACTAGATGGGAACAGCATAGGTGCTGCGCAGAACCCTGCAGAATGCCACACACGTTGCTCAGGAGTGAAAATGTTGATATAGGGATGCTGAAGGGGACACGGGGAGTGACAGGTAAGGGTCGGCTAGGGAACTGCAACCACATTTGCGGAAGAACTGGGGAGGCCACAGACAGTGCAGGAGGTGAAGTCCAAGAAGAAAAACTGTGGTGGGTGGGTTGGCCGGGTGGTGAAAGTGGACGACGATCACAGCATCCAGAAAGTAAGGAGGTCGGAAGACATCCAGAAAAGGATCACGGGCCAATCGAAGAAAGATGCGGAAACAGGGCGTCAGAGCACAGAAAGTAAAGATCTACGACAGAGTAGATTACGGATGGTGCAAAGCAGAGAGCAATCATCACAAATGGCAGCTTTGTAAGGAATAAAAGAAGCTGCTTGCAGAAGAGGAGGAATTGGTGAAACTTAAAAGCTTATCCCTGCACAACAACGCGAGAGTAACATGGGCAATTACAAAGGGAAAAAACAAGTAAAAAACAATCTAACAAATGTGCTTTGCCTTACGCCTCGAAGCACTGTGCAAGATTGAAAACATGCCTGGAAATTAGGTAAACCTCCCCTCCTGCTCAAAACTGCAACGAGACCTTCTGACGTGTCCCACGGTCCTCCGAGAATTCTTGGTTCCAAGGTTGGAAATCAATACTATGCCAACTTGCTAACACGAGAAACACTATCAAGTAAGCAGTGTTGAGACCGGGCTGACAGGTCCCACTCATCGACAAGGTCACGAACCTCTTGGCCGTCGACTGTGAAGGAGTGGGCCGAGTACGACGTCTTGGGCTCGGGGAATCTCGGAAGTACCTGCCCTGGGGCCGCTGCTATGATTATCAGTCTGCGGGCAGAAAGGGGAAACCGCGGAAATGCACCACAAAGGCATAAGAAAAGAAAGAAAAGGAGATGTCGCCAAATATTTTAACTGCCCCTGAGGTTAGAAGTGCAATTAGGTTGTTACGTGCCAAACGTCTCAAACATGACATTCGACACTCTCCAACTTTCCTTCTATACCTTTGCAAGGCTTTGCTCAATGTTTGATGATGTGTCCCGATACTGTCCCTGCAGGCAATAAATCCTCAATTCAAGCAGCACTATTCTAGGTTCGTCAAAAAGCACCAAACTACTAAAGTCACGACAAATACAATTGGTGCAGCTTCCACTAGTGCTGCAAGGCTGGGGAAATAGCAGGGTTGCCGGCCCCTCTTCCTTCGTCGCAGACCCGACTGTTGCAACTAGATTTCCAAACTTGCTGTAGAAAAAAGAGCCTTCCACATTTCTTTCAAAGTAGACCGCCTTAACACGTGCTAGAACCTGCACCAACCAGCTTCGCAAACTCGGCGCTTGCGCTCCCCACTTCACGCGTGAATGCACATGAACTCGTGAGGAGAAGAACAGCATGCGAGAGATCACACCACGAACGCTGGGCAGAGTGTTCTCGGTGGTCGAGCTGGCCGACGCGGGGCACTCCTCACAAGGCGCATGCTCACATGTGCTCGGTATTTTTTCTTGGTATTTTCTTCTGGTAATACTAGACGGTGGAACTAAAAGCTTAAACGGCTCTACTGTTAAAAATTGGCAGCCTGTTTGCTTGCTTCACTGCAAATGTCATCGAAAGACGACAGACACCCGCTGCCGCTCCGCCAAGGAACTTTTTCTCCCCTCTCAGCTCCCACCCTTCACACTCTTCCCCTCCTCTCTTGCTCCTCTTGTGATGAACTGAATAAAGGATTTGCTCAAACAGTTTTCTGGGCAGCAACTTTAAAGCAGAAGCAGCTACACAACTAACCCAAATAAGTGTGCCTCCCCACTGGCCCCCCCGAGTATACCCCTGGTTTGCAATGCACCCAGACTACACCGCAACGCATTATGCCCCCAACTCCACTTGTTTGCCCCCCACAGGCAAAACTACACCCATGCTACACTGGTGCCTCACTGGTGTGCACCTGGAGCGGCTCCGGCCACTCCCTGAGCATACCCCTGGCTTTGCACCCACACTCCATTGCAATGCACTGCATCCCCAACGCTGCTTGTTTGCCCTCCCTCTCAGTGAGACTGCACCCACGCTACACTGGTGCCCCCCTGGTGTACACCTGGAGTGGCTCCGGGCACTCCCCAAATATAGCCCTGGTTTTGCACCCGCACTCTGTCACAACACTGCACCCCCAACCCTTATGCTTGCTTGCAACCCACAGCGAGACTGCAGCCACACTACCCCGGTGACCCACTGGCCTGTCCTAGTGCGCACCTAGAGCGACTCTGGGGCAGGCCGTAGCGAGCGGCCTGGAGCATGGTGCAGGCGCACTGGTAGCCCATGCGGAGCAGCGCGAGCAGGGTGAGGGGCAGCATGTGGCCCCCGTGGCTGCTCACAAAGCCCGGCACGTTCTCCAGCAGGAACAGCTGTGGCCGGTAGTAGTCGCACACGCTCAGGTATGTCGACACCAGCGCGCTCTGCAAGGGGCCACGGCCACATGGAACAGGAGGCGAAAGGAAGACAGTCAGTGCGTGGAACACACAGGAAAGCCCATGCACAACCAAACACATCTGACGGAAGAGTATCTGGTAAAGGTGAGAAATGAAAATGCCTCCCTGTGTCGAGATGTCAGTGCATGTTAAAGATTCCCAAGCAAATCTATCCTCTCTACTGCAGCATGCCTCAGTGCCCAGGTAAAGCTGTGGTTGGTATGACACCCAAAATTTGAAGAATGCATTACATTAGCATGCATGACACATTCTGCGGCTATCTCAGCAACGCGATAAAAAGAGCCCCCCCCCCCCCCCGCTTCTCCTTTCCCGTAAGGGCAAGCATGTAGGAGTAGGCAACTGATTTGGATGTCTCAAAAATATTACCTACACCTTATCAGTTGGCAACTTGGCATATAAAAAACAATAAACAGGTCTCTCATTAATCACTGAAATAGCACCCTTAAATTAAATAGCACCCTTTAGTCAGTATCTGTGTTCCGTTTCCACTTGCATGATAACAGCAGTTGCCCTTCATCTTGGCGCACTTCTAAAGACAGCGAGCCCCTGTGCACATAAGCAACACCTTTTGCCTTTTGGAACATCTGGAGATAGCGAGACACTATACCCCAGGTTTCCACTACAAGTACGTTGGGCTGATAAGCAACCAACTGTGGCATCGTGAACGCAAGGCGGCGAAAAAAAAAAAAAGGAAGAAGATCTGGATTGCGTTCTTATCACGTCGTCCCATCAGCATAATTTGACCTGTCTGCCTTCCTGCGGCATCCATTCTTCTAGACCCTAAAAAACAAGGCGGGCACGCTCAAAACACAAACACCAAACTAAAGCCGCCCTCACAGTTTGTAAGACCGTGCAGCAGTGTCTGATGTTAAAAAAAAAAAAAGAAAGAGAAAATGAAGACCACCCTCTGTTTTTAGGTGGCGTTCATTTGACTGATGATAAACAAAGAATGACTGAAAGGTAAGTTTCAATGTGGTTGGATTCGCACACGTTCTGTTTATAGTGCGGCACCGCTTAGGGAGCAGATTTTCGAAATTTGAACCCAAGGTGGCTGCAACTTGGGCTAGACCAGCGTCCACTTCACGCCATGCTTCACAAAGGCTGCCTACTGTCGCACAGGGTCTTCAGCAGCTGCTGCTGCTGATTTTTCTGATCCCAACAGCAGTGATGACTTCCACAATGGCGTGAGATCACCAGGTTTTAGCTTCGATGAAATAGATACAGTCAATCCCGCATATATCGAACCCAGATATATTGACTTATTGCATTTATCGAATAGTCCAGACATCCCCTTAGAAATCCTATGGGAAAGAAAATATTTGATATATCGAATTATCGATATATCGAACTATTTTGCGATCCCCGTAGAGTTCGATATATATCCGGGATCGACTGTATTTGAGTAAAACAAGGGCACTCCCCCTTTTTGCCCCTGGTTCCTCCTCTTCTTCATCCAAAAAGGATGGGTGTGCATATTGAAGATTGATGTGAATATTGAACTATGGCTATAGAACCTAGGAACAACTTGTATATTTCAGATTTCCTGAAATAATTTTCTGGCTTAGTACAATCACCTACTATTTATATTGTGGTTACACTATTTTGTGCACTTTTTTTCTGTTTATTTGACAACTTAACTCTGAACAATTGTAGCTCTCACAAAATTGCTGTTATGCCTCGGAAAGTGCGAACAATTAGCTACAATTTCATGCATCACAATGCTAAATGCATCCAGCTTCTCAAGAGAAAAAAAGGGCCAATAACAAACACAAAAAAAAGGCCAAACCTGCCGCACAGGTTTGGCCTTTCCCTTCAACCAGACACTGCTCAACAGCAACTGCCTTGACCTTCCGTCTCTTCTTTTAGTTTCGCAGCTGTTAATGCCCTTCTCTGTGCTTCCAAAATGCTTTTTTTCCCTTACCTGTTCTCCATGTTTCCCTTTTGGTTCACCATATCCAATCTATCCTCCCCGTGACTGCCTTTACTATGTTTTGTTTTGTTTCTCACTCTACTATCCCCTCACGGTCTCTAGAGGCCTCTCAGTGTCATTTCTGTTCTGCGACCATGCCTTTTAAGCTGCATTCGTGGGCTCTTTCGGTGTGGAGTATGCTGCAGAGCGCCACGTGAAAAAACTATTTACCCCTTTTGTGCAGCACAGACAACTACCAAATTTGGCTTTCATGAACATGATCCTTAGGCATATGTGAAATCCAAAAAAAAAAAAAAAAACATAAAAAGCAGTTTTGTGAGGACATTGCAATTTTAGCCTCGTATCCCCTCAAAGGAAGAATGGTACAGGGTTAGAAGAGAAGGCAAGCTGTCTGGAAGATTCGCAATTTGTGATGGCTACTGATTGATAAAAAGAAAAATTAAACAGGAAAAGAGAACTAGCAGCGTTTGTTTCTCATGCTTCAATGTCTCCCCGTTTTCTTTTTAACAGCAGCAACATAAATTCGCAGAATACTGCCACTAACCATGCATTCTGTCTGTATACTTCTGTTTTGTTTTTACCATCTGGCGATGCCCGCCTGTGTTATTAGTGCTTCAAGTAAAGTGCACGTCTCCTTTTCTTTCTTTTGAATGCCGCACAGGCAATCTCATTTTGATAAGGAGAGGGTTCGGCCCTGACGTCACTAGCCTAGAATGATCTCCAGTGTTCTCGTTGTAATTCGGCATTTCGAGAAACAATCGCGCCGAAAGATAAATGCCCACAGAGCCGACACCACGGTATTCAATTCGCTGACACTCGCCTGCGCACGTCACTTTGTTGACTGCTGCTTCGCCACCTGTGTATTCTTTGAGTTAGGGCAGCACAAGTTCAGTGCAATAAACTTGCTTTTCCTTCAAGACAGCTGTGTAATCTTGGGCTATGCGACAATATTACACAATTAGTAGTTTCTCATGTTGCTAACTATACCACACAACAGGTGAAAAGCTTCGTAATTGTGGCACAACTTATCACATGTCCTTTGTGTACTTCTGCGCTGCCACACTAGTGCAAACTATCTAATATAAAACAAAGTAAAAAGTAAAAAAACATCGGAAAAGGAAGAATGCAGGGAAAAAAAGTGTTTCCATGCATTCCAGTACGTCTCGGATGTGCCTAACTCTAACCTTAAAACAACATCTTTTTTTTTTTAAAGTGCTACACATGTTGAAAAAATTCTAACGAAAGGCGCATTACATTGCAGTCTACTAGCTTGTGCTGTATAGCAGTAGAAGAACGAGGGAGCCACCAACACACCTTGGCCATGGAGGGCTCAGAGCTCTGAAAGCGGTTGAGCGCGCTGAAGCCCTGGCAGGGTGGGCCCCCACACAGAAGCTCCACGTCACCCTTCTGAGGCAGAATCTGTCCTGCAGAGTTGGTCTTCTTGCCCTGCACCAGTGTCGCACCGGGGCACCAACAGGGCAGTGGTTAGGAAGTGCAGCCCAGGAAAATTAGAGACAGAGAACAAAACCAATGGCACAGGTGGATGGAATGAGAGAATGGGCAAGAAAGCACTTCATACTATCACCATACTTGTGGAATTCTGTTATAGCCTAAGAGTGGCCCCAAGAAACCTAAAGCATGTGCAACCTATTCCCTTCGTTTTATGGTTACACCTCAGCAAAAACAATTTTTAGAGGTGGATAGTAAAAGTTCAGCTTGAATCCAATAGCTTCAAAAAAAAAAAAAAGACATTAATATCAGAGCAGAATTTTTATTCCAATGTGAAAAAGCAGTTTGAGAAGAGAGTTTGATAAAATATTTCTTCTTATTTTCGCTTACCATCACCAAGTAATAAACATTTGGTGCTTTATGTCTCAAGACAATTTTGGATGACCTCAGATAGGGTGTACGTGTGGTTGATGTCGGTATAAAAAAAAACAATCTTTTGTTGTTTCGTTGTAGTACACCCCTTGCAACCAGTCCCTGCAAACTAAAGGACGCTCGGTGCCTCAGCTTTACACAGAGCACTTGCCTTACTTTCAAATGGCGGTGCTTTGCTCGCGTGTCACCTGTGAGGCTGCACTGGCCAGTCTAACAGTGAGTTCACCCAGTAGCATTTTGTGTGACTGCTAGATTTATAAGTGAGTCTTAAAATTTGGTAGATTTTACAAAGAGAGTTACTGCGAATCAATTTGAATTACACGTAGCGGAGTAGGTTCGCAGGCTTGTGCTGAAGGCAGCAAACTTATGGGCCAGAAAAGAAGCACGAAACTTCTTAAAATATTTGGAGTAAAAACGAAAACCTTTGAATATTCGATGTTGCGAATCATTTCTGAATTAAAAAATTACAGTGCGAGTCAAACTGAGCTCAGTCACTAATTCTGTCCAGATTCAAAACTCAAATACTCACACATTGGTGCTTTTTTTTTTAAATGCTCTGAGAGCCCAACTGGGGAGCCCACCAAGTATTTTGAGTTGTGTTTTTGGACCTCAGTGGTAAGCATAAAAGTGTAAGTACCTAGATTTCCATACCAACCCTCCCACCACCTCAGCCGTACATTCTCATACATTCTATAATGTGGAGTAGGAACCTGACCTCACAGTCGCATAAAATGCCGCTGCTCTGACAAGAGTGGGATAAATCATGATTCCACCCACTTCCTTCTACCTGGTTACTATACTACTATAGTATAGTACTGTAGGTTACGAAAAGCACTACTGTAGGTTACGAAAAGCAAGATCACTTTTCACCTTCCTTTTCCCGCTACTACAGCGGAGAAATTGAAGTGACCAGGATAAACCTCTGCACTCCTTCCCGACCCGGGATGTTGTCCTTTCTTTGCCAGAATTCCTGTGCATTGCTTATAGCACTCTACAGCCATGTTGCTTTGGACAGGCAAAAGACATGGCATATTTTTCAAAGCCCCAGCCAGTGATTTACGTGGAATTTCAGTTCCCCCCCTCAAAGGGAAAGGGAAAGCATCACAAGAAGGACTAAAGCAACAATAAAACCAGAAGGAATGAAAAGGAAAAGCGAGAAATTTATGCAAATTAAAAATACAACAAAGACTCCGAGATGACGTTGCACAACTTGCCAATCATTTTGTTCATTTGTTCAATCCCAGCTGCAGCCTGTCAACATTCTTTCTGAATACACTCTGAAACCGCCCCAGTTAAAAATCTGGTTCCCTCCTAGCAAACGCCCTTTGCACAAGGCCTATGGCGGTGAATAGCTTTGAGGAACAATAACAAGGGTTCATTTTCACCCCACAAGATACTAAGAGTGTCAGCAGAGAGAGACAGAGAGAGAGAGAGAGAGAGAGATGTGCTAACACAACTCAAAATTGGCCCAGCCTTGGTTTTACACCACAGACGTTGTTACCATGTATGTCCGATCTACCACGATCGGCTTTACAGATGCGACCTGTCCATTGCTGCCGGTGACAATGGGAGCCAGCGTGCTGAAAAATTGCCGTTTAGGGAAGGCGCGCTCCGTCAGGTGGAACTGAGTTGAATCCCCAAACTCGCCAACTTTGCTTTGCTCGCAGCGGGACCTGCGACTGCTCGCATAAAATGAAGCGGTCGTACCAACCAATACCAATTGTACCAATCACCACCTATAATACCGGCCAGCAACGAGAATTCACGGTTAAACCTAGCCGTTTCTTAGCCATGAAAACGCCAACGTACGCAAGTAAACCACACTATACCATATGCGCCTTCTCGACTAGTATTCTTTATTTTCATGCAGTTTTGTTCATTTAAACATGTAGAAGCTTTGTCGACTTCGCTTTACAGCGAGGAGCTTTCTTCAACACAAAACTTGTCTAGCATGGGCTTAGTTCACGGTGGAGGCTGAAATTTCTGTAAACACCCAAACAGCGACATTCTGTAGTAAAAGCGCCGTCATTCTTGCGGGAAACCATAAGTTTTTCAGCGAATGGAGCACTACCGTATTTTCCGGTGTATAAGTCGCGGTTTTTTTATGAAATTTTCGTTGGTGCGTCTTATCCACCGGTGCGACTTATCTAATGGAATAAATCTGGTTCATGGCGGCCGTGCGTGGCCAGCGCACGTTGAGACAGGTTCTAAAGGCCGGAGTGATGTGGTACGCGAGTGGTGACGATGTTGGCAAAGAAGACATCAGTGAGTCAGAGGACAACAGCGATGCGCAGGGGGAACTCCCACCTGAAGTTGCTGAATTATTTGTTAGCGAGTCTGAGGGAAAAGACTTCGATGGTTTTGCCTAAAAGCCGTCCGTAAGTACGTGCCATCTGTGTGTATCCATAAACCATTTTTGAGTAGTTAGTTATGTCCAGACTTTGGATGTATGCGCGTTTCTTGCTCTGCTTACAGGGTGATGCGTTAATAGGCGGCGGCCGCCACAACCATGTACTTTCGCTGCACTTTCTAACGATCTGATTCACTATGAGTTTACCTAATTAACAAGTGTGTCTTATATACCGGTGCGTCTTATACAACAGTGCGACTTATATAAGTTTTTTTTTAGAAAAACTGTCATTTTGAAGAGGGTGCGACTTATACAAAGGTGCGACTTATAGACCGGAAAATACGGTAATCAACGGCAAAATTTTCAGCGGCGCTGTGGTATTTTCACCAAAACTGTAGCGCCACGTTTGTAGGAGCTCCGCCGGGGTGGCTTACAAGCCCAACAAATGGCAAAGTTGAGCATGGCAGCCGTCTTAGGTCAGTGCTTGCAGTGAGAACCAGTTATCTTCAGGATACCTTTTGAGCCACTGCCCCCGTACCTAAGCGATCGGAACCTGGTGAAAACAAATTGCCCTTAATAGTCGCCTGTCAAGCTTGCTCGGCTGTACGCAACAAATGCCATCGTGTACAATATGTTCACTGACAATACGACGCAAAATACTGCAGGATCTTTCAGCACATTCTTTCACGAACACGTTTGTTCGTTTGTTCATTTAAACATGTAGAAGCTTTGTCGACTTCGCTTTACAGCGAGGAGCTTTCTTCAACACAAAACTTGTCTAGCATGGGCTTAGTTCACGGTGGAGGCTGAAATTTCTGTAAACACCCAAACAGCGACATTCTGTAGTAAAAGCGCCGTCATTCTTGCGGGAAACCATAAGTTTTTCAGCGAATGGAGCACTACCGTATTTTCCGGTGTATAAGTCGCGGTTTTTTTCTGAAATTTTCGTTGGTGCGTCTTATCCACCGGTGCGACTTATCTAATGGAATAAATCTGGTTCATGGCGGCCGTGCGTGGCCAGCGCACGTTGAGACAGGTTCTAAAGGCCGGAGTGATGTGGTACGCGAGTGGTGACGATGTTGGCAAAGAAGACATCAGTGAGTCAGAGGACAACAGCGATGCGCAGGGGGAACTCCCACCTGAAGTTGCTGAATTATTTGTTAGCGAGTCTGAGGGAAAAGACTTCGATGGTTTTGCCTAAAAGCCGTCCGTAAGTACGTGCCATCTGTGTGTATCCATAAACCATTTTTGAGTAGTTAGTTATGTCCAGACTTTGGATGTATGCGCGTTTCTTGCTCTGCTTACAGGGTGATGCGTTAATAGGCGGCGGCCGCCACAACCATGTACTTTCGCTGCACTTTCTAACGATCTGATTCACTATGAGTTTACCTAATTAACAAGTGTGTCTTATATACCGGTGCGTCTTATACAACAGTGCGACTTATATAAGTTTTTTTTTGGAAAAACTGTCATTTTGAAGAGGGTGCGACTTATACAAAGGTGCGACTTATAGACCGGAAAATACGGTAATCAACGGCAAAATTTTCAGCGGCGCTGTGGTATTTTCACCAAAACTGTAGCGCCACGTTTGTAGGAGCTCCGCCGGGGTGGCTTACAAGCCCAACAAATGGCAAAGTTGAGCATGGCAGCCGTCTTAGGTCAGTGCTTGCAGTGAGAACCAGTTATCTTCAGGATACCTTTTGAGCCACTGCCCCCGTACCTAAGCGATCGGAACCTGGTGAAAACAAATTGCCCTTAATAGTCGCCTGTCAAGCTTGCTCGGCTGTACGCAACAAATGCCATCGTGTACAATATGTTCACTGACAATACGACGCAAAATACTGCAGGATCTTTCAGCACATTCTTTCACGAACACGTTTGTTCGTTTGTTCATTTAAACATGTAGAAGCTTTGTCGACTTCGCTTTACAGCGAGGAGCTTTCTTCAACACAAAACTTGTCTAGCATGGGCTTAGTTCACGGTGGAGGCTGAAATTTCTGTAAACACCCAAACAGCGACATTCTGTAGTAAAAGCGCCGTCATTCTTGCGGGAAACCATAAGTTTTTCAGCGAATGGAGCACTACCGTATTTTCCGGTGTATAAGTCGCGGTTTTTTTCTGAAATTTTCGTTGGTGCGTCTTATCCACCGGTGCGACTTATCTAATGGAATAAATCTGGTTCATGGCGGCCGTGCGTGGCCAGCGCACGTTGAGACAGATTCTAAAGGCCGGAGTGATGTGGTACGCGAGTGGTGACGATGTTGGCAAAGAAGACATCAGTGAGTCAGAGGACAACAGCGATGCGCAGGGGGAACTCCCACCTGAAGTTGCTGAATTATTTGTTAGCGAGTCTGAGGGAAAAGACTTCGATGGTTTTGCCTAAAAGCCGTCCGTAAGTACGTGCCATCTGTGTGTATCCATAAACCATTTTTGAGTAGTTAGTTATGTCCAGACTTTGGATGTATGCGCGTTTCTTGCTCTGCTTACAGGGTGATGCGTTAATAGGCGGCGGCCGCCACAACCATGTACTTTCGCTGCACTTTCTAACGATCTGATTCACTATGAGTTTACCTAATTAACAAGTGTGTCTTATATACCGGTGCGTCTTATACAACAGTGCGACTTATATAAGTTTTTTTTTGGAAAAACTGTCATTTTGAAGAGGGTGCGACTTATACAAAGGTGCGACTTATAGACCGGAAAATACGGTAATCAACGGCAAAATTTTCAGCGGCGCTGTGGTATTTTCACCAAAACTGTAGCGCCACGTTTGTAGGAGCTCCGCCGGGGTGGCTTACAAGCCCAACAAATGGCAAAGTTGAGCATGGCAGCCGTCTTAGGTCAGTGCTTGCAGTGAGAACCAGTTATCTTCAGGATACCTTTTGAGCCACTGCCCCCGTACCTAAGCGATCGGAACCTGGTGAAAACAAATTGCCCTTAATAGTCGCCTGTCAAGCTTGCTCGGCTGTACGCAACAAATGCCATCGTGTACAATATGTTCACTGACAATACGACGCAAAATACTGCAGGATCTTTCAGCACATTCTTTCACGAACACGTTTGTTTTGGCTAGTTTTGTCACCGAGCCTAGCCTAAGTTGATTATAACCTACAATCCTCATGATGGAATAGCGCAAGCTCAACGGGACGTGAGAAGGACACAACACGAGCGCTCGTGTTGTGTCCTTCTTTTGCCCCATTAAGTTTCCGCTGTCCCATCATAATGAATGTATACCGACTAGCCCAGTTCTCGACCTTGCTGTAACCTACAACCTTGGCATCAGACTCACTGAGAAGGACACAACATGAGTGCTCGAGTTGTGTCCTTCTTTTGCCCTGTTAAGTTTCCGCTGTCCCATCATAATGCATGTATACCAACTAGCCCAGTTCTCGATTTTGCTATAACCTACAACCTTGGCATCAGACTCACTGAGAAGGACACAACATGAGTGCTCGAGTTGTGTCCTTCTTTTGCCCTGTTAAGTTTCCGCTGTCCCATCATAATGCATGTATACCAACTAGCCCAGTTCTCGACCTTGCTGTAACCTACAACCTTGGCATCAGACTCACTGAGAAGGACACAACATGAGCGCTCATGTTGTGTCCTTCTTATGCCCCATTAAGTTTCCGCTGCCCCATCATAAGTGTATACCAACTAGCCCAGTTCTCGATTTTGCTATAACCTACAACCTTGGCATCAGACTCACTGAGAAGGACACAACATGAGTGCTCGTGTTGTGTCCTTCTTTTGCCCTGTTAAGTTTCCGCTGTCCTATCATAATGAATGTATACCAACTAGCCTAGTTCTCGACCTTGCTATAACCTACAACATTGGCATCAGACTCACTCCAGCTACACTGCCTCAAAAGCTGAATGCCAAGACTGCGTGGTAAATTTCCGACACACGCTAGTTTTTTTGTTGTTATTGCTGTTTTACTCGTGCTGTGTTGTAAGTCAATAGGAATTAACCGCGCGCCAAGTGCTTCTTCCTGACTTTTCTTTTTCTTTTGATGAACTTTATAAAACAGTGAACGCAAAGTGTTCCTTCTTGTTCATTTTTTTCTGTTGCATGCTATAGGAGAAATTGCGCTGAATATTTCTATTTGTTTTAATCTTTTGAATGTACACGCGCTATCAAACGCGTCAAATGCCATGGAACGCGTTAAAGGCTAAACAGCCATGGACAGCTTTCTGCAGACGATATCTGGTTGGTTGCGCGATCGGTGGGCGCTGGCCGGGTGCGCGCTTACTGCAGTCTAGCCAAGTTATAATTTCGCATTAAAAACTTTAATTTGAGCACACTGCCGATTCCACAGAAGGTGTGCACTTCCCCCAGTGTGAATCAACAATGAGGGAGCCCAACGGACCAAGAGAAAGATGAAATGACAACAATGGCAGGCCGAGCAAATGCGTATACAGCGGAGAAGTGGGGATTAAAAGCAGCGACAGCCGATGCAGCGGCGTCGGAAGAACTAAAACGAACCAAACAAGCAGTAACAAATTCAGCGTGCAGAATCAGCGAGCACGGGCAGGTCGCTATCTATAAAGCCGGTCGTGGTATTTCCGTTGCAGTTTCTCAATCATCACCATCATTATTATTAGGGCCTGCTGCTCATCTAACCAATGCCACTCACAGCGAGAACGTCGCTGAGGAACTGGTTACAGTCCTGGACGAAGAGGGTGGTGTTGGGGAAGTTGCGCTGGTAGGCCCTTGAAGCCAGCTGGCAGTTTTCAACCGCCCACACTGGGCTGCTGGCCCCAACAGCTTCCAGGCCACACGACAGCCCTGCAAACAATGCAGTACATAACAATAAGAAGTACGCGGCTTGTGGGCCAATATCACGGGGGTTTTTGTCTTTGTTTTACTCATACAAACAACCACGGTAGCAGTGGTGGCGCCGCTGCAGCAGGTACAACTAATCATGAAGTGAACTCATCAGCATCATTAGCACCATCATCTACTGGGTTGTTACAGCAGGACAAAAGTCCCCCATACTAAGTCCCACCATCCTCCTATCTTGCATCAGCTGAAATACACTCTCACCTCCTCCCTCCATCTGGTACCCTCTGCCTTCCTTGTCATTTTGTAGTACATATACAGTTAAACCTCATTTAACAAAATTAAAGGGGCGCTGCGATTTGCTTGTTATAACCAATATTTTGTTATAGCCATAGCGGGCATTTGCTGGAAATAGTGAGCACTGTACTCACCCAAAGCAAATAGTGGGTGAAATTGGATCTTGCCGCGTGGCGGTACACAACAGAATAACTGCATTCCGGAGATCAAAAGAAAAAGTCACACGCCTACTTTATTGCAGTTCAAAATATACGTGTAAGTTGTATTTTGAACAGACTTTGCTGCAAACAAGTTTGTAATTGGACGCTGATGTGTCTTTCTGATGCGAATGATGACTTACTCAGCTTTGCGCCCAATGTGACGGCTTTTATCGTAGCCGCCTCCTGGTCTAGCATTACAGTCTTTCGCTTCTGCTGCCCGCCTGGTGAATTCATGCTGTTCGAATTACGAGCGCAGCACGATAAAAGATAGGGCTGAAGCACCTCAAACAAAAAAAATAATAAATAATAATAAGCACGCACACAACTTCAACAACGTGGCCCCCAGGTGCATTGGCTGCATGCAGTATGCAATGAGAGGAAGGTGGGAATGGCTTTGTGGGTGCAGTGGACACAAGGTGCACCATTCGGCTTTGCGCGTGTTGTTGGAGAATGCATGGTAGGAGTTCTGAACTGCTAAATACAGTTGTCACATTGTGCACTGTCTCAAACCCGCGTTGCGCACTGTCATGAAATTGTACCGAAATTTAGTTTCGTAACAAAATTTGTTCGCTATATCCCGTAACAGGCAAATTTTACCTCGCTAAAAAGAGGTTTCAAATACAGTATTACCTTGCTAACTTGAACTCGCACATCTCGAAAAATCGAAAAGTCGAAATTTTCTACGGCACCGAACCATTTCGTATACGTCCCATGTATTTGTTGCCCTTTATTTCGAAGTACCGTATACGCTCGACTAAGGGCCGCACTCGTGTAAGGGCCGCTCCCCCCAACTTGGCAGGCCAAATTCTGGAAAAAAAAAAAAAAAAAAAATCTCGCCAGCAATCGGCAGCGTCGTCGCGTCTCGCGTATGGCGTGCGGCGAATTTCGTGGGCGCCACCAGATGGCAATAGCTGTCCTACAGCTTCGTCACGCGGCGCTCTCTGCTCTCTGAGCTTCAGGCGCGCAACACTGGGCCTCCTCAATTATCAGTCCGGGATCGTCCGCGGACTGCCCGAGACGCGATCTGGCGCTCGTTTTTCCTATGTATTCCTATGGGGCTTCCGGTGCGACGGCAGTCCTCGGACTGCCCGCGGACCGTCCAGGACTGGTAAATCGAGGACGCCCACTATCTGGGAGATCTTGTCTCGCCGGCGCCATTGATCCTTTGTGCCACCGTTGATTTTGACGACTGCCTAGCACAACCGCTTGCGATGGAAAAGAAAAAATGCTTAACCGCATACGATGCTGCGTTCAAACTTCAAGTTGTCGCATACGCCGAACAGAATGGAAAACGTGCAGCCGGCCGGAAGTTCAACGTCGACAACAAGTGCGTGCGCCGGTGGTGCGACCAAAAGGAAGAGCTGGCCACAACAAACAAGACTAGGAAAGCATTCCGCGGCAAGCCTTGCAAATTTGATCCATGAACGTGCGGATGACGCGAGCAGCGGCGACGAGACGAGCCCGAGCAGCGACACCGATGAAGACATCTAGCGAGGATGTCCGCAGCTAGACACCAGATATCCCATGGTTATGTATATATGGCATGATTAAATAGGTTTTTCCATGCGTGGATCGAAAATTTAACAAAAATTTCACACTTCCGTGGAAGGGCCGCACCCCATCGAAATCGCGGGAAAAAAGTGCGGCCCTTACACGAGTGTATATGGTACTTTTGGGCCAAACTGCAGATATCTCGAAATCGTGGAACGAAAATTTCGCCGCCGCAGACCGTTTCACAAAATTCGCGCGATGCTGGCACACCTAAATCCCTACATTTTTTTCTCGTTTAGCCGCGCCTACCACAAAGCCGATGTTCTTCCCGAACGTGAAGTCTGAGCCTAGAGGCATGTCAACTTCGTCAAGCAACCCTGTGGCACGTCATGCGACGATAGAGACATGCGCAGAGGTACAGTGTACTAGAGGACAGAGGTGTGTGTGGTGTGGGGAAAACCCCAATAGAGAGCAGTGGCGGGAAAGATCGGCTCAAGCAATGCATCAAGCAGCTAGAGGACTCCTTATTAGGCCCGAGTGCGACCGCAAAGCACAGTTCTTTTCTGCTAAGTAAAATTGCAGTGCCCCAAAACCAAGCCGGTGAAAGTCTCTTGTATGTTTTTTTTTCTCTTTCACACCTTTATGAAAAGCAAGATTGAAAGCTAGTGCTGAAGAGCTGGTAAGTAGTAGCGCCTTCTTTGCAAAGAACTCAATATTTTATGGCAATTCGCGCAACTTTGCTTATTTCGAAAATCCGCTCATCTCGAGTTAACGAGGTATTACTCTACATTGGTTTCTGTGGGGACTTTCAAGGGGAACTACGACTTGCTCGTTGCATTCATTATTTCATTACAGCACGTCTCATCATAATGAGGTTAATTGTTGCATACCTGTGACCTGCTGTCTATCCTTCACTTCACGTGTACTGCCCAAATAAGCTGCTTATTGTTCCAAGCCAGAATGCCCTTTTATCCATGGTATGCGCCCTCTTTCTTTAAACGTGCCTCCTCCTTGCTGCTTCCTCAGCGGACCTCAGATTTGCCTGAAGGTGTTTTATAGGAATGCCAGGTTTCTGCCCTGTAGGAACAGTAACTTACCACCACAGCCAGCAAACACCTCCAGTGTCCGTAGCCTTGGCTTTTCTTCTTGTTTCCTCTCGTCCAGCGTGTTCTGGCAACAGAAAAAAGAAACAAAGAGAACAAATCTCCGACTGCTCCCTAAGTTTTGTTTGTTAAACAATTTGGCCGTTTAAAAAAAAATACTTTTTAATCTTTCATTCGTTTATGTTCAAGGGGGGGAAAAACGAAAAAGCAAAAAAAAAAAAAAAAAGGGCCACCAACTCCACCCAAAGTTTTATGTGCTAAACAATTCAGCCTTTTAAGAAATAAATACTTTTTAATCTTTTATGTTTAAGACATGACAGGGCATCTGGCCCTTCCTGCAATGTGTCAGAGCAGTGCATGCAGTAAAACAGCCAAGTGGTAAAGAAAGGCTTTGGAGAAAGTTAGATGACACAAAAATGCCGTATTTTCACTCTATAACCCGCACCAAAAATGTGAAAATTTCAGGGCAAAGTAGGTGTGTGGATAATACGGGGGGATATTCCTTTAGCGCAGCTTCATAGCAATGTGCATTGTGCCGTGAAGCTCCTGAGCAGCAACAATGACTAAGTCTTGCATGGCAGCGATTGCACAAGTGACACTTGTGCAAGTGACAGCGAGAGCAGTGACACTGAGTGAATTGCGTCTTTCGCCTTGCAGTCAGTGTACTCTACTTGCTAAATATACGCTAGGGCTTTTTTTTCTTTTCAATTGGGCTGAAAGTGGGAGTGCGGATTATATGCAGGGGCGGGTTATATGCGGAAAAATGTGGTATGTTAAAATAAAAGTGCCAACCTCCTGTCCGATGCATCGGAACTCATCGGGCACGTCAAAGAACTCCCGGGTGCGACCGCTGTACATCTGAAATGTGTAAGAACAGATAAGCAGAAACAGTTTAACGACACGCCAGAATGTTACAAACAGAGCTGGTGCATGAGTGACAGCGCTGACAAACGTACGTACTTAGCAGTACTAAGTGCAACGTCGTTACAACAGATCTGCTTACATTAGATATTTGGATACCACATATGTATTTGTGACATTTGGTTCGTATTCCTATCTGTGTTACTGGTCAAACTTTGTTTACTGTGGATTCTGTTACAACATACATTCAGATATAATAACTACCGTATTTACTCGTGTAATCCTCGCACTCGCGTAATCCTCGCACCCCTAATGTGAGCCACGAAAACTTGGATTTTTTGGTTCCTCGCATAATCCTCGCACCCCCAACTTTGCAGCGGCGAAAGTTGCCTGCTCGCGAAACCCGCATGGTGCACGCGCTCTCGGACGCGCGCCCTCCCCCGCGGCCTCTCCGTTCGGCGGAGAGCGCTGTGTATCCAAGGCCATCCAGGCGCCCTAACAACCCTAGCAGCGTGTTAGGGCGCCTGTTAAACAGGCGCCCTAACACGCTGCTCACACTGTTCTTGAGCCGGTTTCGCGTGCGCGCAACTAGACGGCGTTCGCGCAGCCCGCTGTCGTGTCGTCGTCGTGGTCCCGTCACTCGCGTCAACGGTGGATATAGCTCGCTGCCATTTTGAGAACTTTTTGATCTCTTTGTTTTGTGCTTGGTGCCGCTTTCAAATTGAAAGCGATAGAGTACGCGATCGAACACGGCAACCGCGCCGCAGGCAGGCACTTCGGCGTCACCGACTTCAATGTGCGTTACTGCAGGGGTAGGGCACGCACATGACGACTACGAGATAGGGCGCGCGCCAGAAAGCAAAGGCGGCAATTTCATGATCGCTGATCGACGAGAGTGACGAGAGGCTGTTTACGTTGTACATAATAAAATAAAAAGAAATAGCTGCTGTTGGCAACACTGAGCTTACATATACAAAAAACGACCGCTACATTTAGCGGGATAGGCAGGAGGCAGATTGGCAACACTGTGCACCGGATTTTTTTTTTCCCGCATAATTCTCGCACCCCTAACTTAGCATTGACTTTTCCGAAAAAAAAGTGCGAGGATTATGCGAGTAAATACGGTAGTTTCAAAGGCTGGCAAGTCCAGTTTTGTCCCTCTACAGTGGACTCTTTTCCGACTGTGGACAACCTTTCACTTCATTAAACGTTTGCAGTGTATCTGTTTCTAACTTATGATGCTGATCAAACAAAAACTATTTGAAACAACTAAAGATAATTGTGAATTAGTAGAAGTGAAACTTTTTGCTTCCTAAAGACTACCACTGTTAGTGCGTAAAGTCATGCACTTGCAGTATGCGAAGGTGTGATATCCTCAAAGTCAAGAGACTGGATTTAAAATTTAACAATGTTAGTACAACAGATAGATGTTTTTTTAATGGAAGCCCCCGTACATGATAGACGGCTAAATCTGCAAGCTTAGCCACCAGGCCTTTCTTTACTTGCACTTCACTTATATTTATGTTGAGAGTATGTTGACGGAATTGTAGATTGAAGAAGAGAGAGAGTAGGAATAATAGTATGGGTGAATGAAAAGATGGAGTGGGTGCCATACAATAGAAGCACAGCAAATGTAAGAAAAGTCATATGTGCGATTTTGTGACGTGCTTCATAGCATCGCAGGAGGATGAGACTGGCGAAAAACCCAGGTCACCCTGAAGGTTGTGTTGGCCTTAATGCCAACCTGTTCCAGTTGAAATGGAATCTCAAAAAATGAGCAGCATACTTTTACTGTCTCAGTTTTGCTTTTAGCGCTTAGTTGAAAAGTCCAAACTCTTGTTATAACGGACTTCATCCACGATTCCATCAAAGTCTGTAGTAACAGTATTTGGATGGCTCATACTTTTTTTTAAAGCATACTGAAATCGTGATCACTATCGTGGTCTGTTGTGACCAGGTTACACTGTATTTCATTCCTCACTCTCTGCAACTAAACTGCAAAGCTTGCCCGTACACATGACACCCTACAATTCTCAAATTGATCTTCTGCGCCACATAATGCTCAATAAAATTGACAGTTGGGCTAGTTGGTTTTGATTCATCGTAAGTAGCGCTAGAGACGGGACACAGAAGAGAAGACACACACAACGGCGCTAAGACACACACGACGCCGTCCTGTGTGTCTTCTCTTCTGTGTCCCGTCTCTAGCGCTACTTACGATGAACCACATAATGCTGCCAGGCATAGAGAGGGAAGCAAAAACAGGGCGTGTAATTTAATATGCACGTTTTGAGGTGAAGAAAATCCCCCCAGACCCAGATAAACGCCACTTGTGCTAGGAGCTGCTGGGCGAGACTATGGGCGAGACTACAACACCCCCGTAGCTTAGGCTGCATTTGACAAAGCTGACATAGCCCTTACTGCCACACTCTCACACGATGAAGACACAGAGTAGGTGCGAAAATTTTGTGAAACCTCAAATAATCAAAAATGTCCCTAGTTTACATCTCGATCAGAAAAGCACAGCCAAAACACTTCCGTACAAAACGCATCCGCTGCAAAATAGACTATAAACTGTGAAATCGATACTAACGTCTGAGAAGACGAAGACATCACCAACAGACCACACCCCCTGGGAACTGAGCTGTCTCGACTCCGAGAAGACCACTCGAGCCTTGCCGCAAATGTCTGTGACACTCACGTCCGCTTCTGCGAAAAGATGCAATCAAAACTTGTGAACTTGGATGTGGAAAGGGAGGGAAGAGAGAGAGAGAGAGAGAGAGAGAGAGAGAGAGAGAGAGAGAGAGAGAGAGAGAGAGAGAGAGAGAGAGAGAGAGAGAGAGAGAGAGAGAGAGAGAGAGAGACCAAGTCTGAAATACGCTCACAAACAACACAAGTTTTGTCAGATAAAGCATTATCATCTTGAAATCATCCGCACACCAAGAACTAAGGCGTAGGTGCAATGGAAGTTGTCTCAGAGCCTCACATGCACCATTTTCTGGGATAAAACAATACGGGAGCGGTCATGAGGTCAACGACAGGCGAAGGGGTGATATTTGCTACGAAATGCTAAAATTTCCCTCATCTGAAGTACCACGAACAAAAAAGGACAAGAACGAACAGCTGGACACGTTTTTTAATTCAAAACAAACATTGAGTGTAAAGGAACGAAAATAAAAAACACGGCGAAACGCCCGCACTAGTATACACAATCTCACGCACTGCGCTTAAAATATACATGCAACTTTTTCAGCTGGCTATCTGTCAAATGCACTTTTACGCAACCTTTAATAAACGCGGTGCATTTTTTGTACACCCAGCAATGCCATTCAACCTGTACCTCCATATACTCCCTTACGGCAAGCCACAAGTGAAATGTTCCCTGCGGCCAAGGTGTCGCTACCAGATGAAGCCAAGCCGAATGGAGCTCATAACTAGAGAAGTGGAAGTTTCTCCACGCAAGTTTCCTGCCTGACGGAATCAAAATGAGAGCAAATTTTGTGACCGTACGAGTTACCATCATCCACACGTTCACAAATGCTACACCATGCCGTCACACGGAGCCACTCACCTTCATTGGAATAGTAGAGCACATTGAGCCCCTCTGTTCGGACCATGTCTTCGTCAAGGCTGGTGTCTTCAGGCCTTCAGAACAGAAGACAACCGGCGGATACTTATTACTTTGTGCCTGGGAGCTGCTCCCAGGAAGTGCGGTGGCCAAAGTAGTTCTAAGGAGTTTCTCCAGCTTCTGTTCTACAGTAACATACAGCAAGTCGGAGCACATCACTTCAAAGCATGTCTTGTAAAAGCTTAAGTTGCACACCCTCCTAGTTCTTAGGAATAATTTCAAATAGCGTTGAACACATGATGAAGCCAGAGTTGAGTAGGAAAGCCTGACAACCTGCACATGAAGCAGTTGTTTTTCCTCCTGCTGTGAACAAAAAATATTTGCTCGCAGTAAATTATCACAATAGAAAAGTTTTAAAAAAAGAGGCTAGTGCAGAATTTGTAGGGCTGTTTGAAAAAGCTTGTTTGCCAACAGATACATAGTTCCCTTAACTTGAAATATACAGTGTACCGCGAAAACACGACTTTCAAGGAGCCGGGCGATAGCGTTATACGACCAGGGTGACGTATGATCAGGGTACGGGCGAATGCCGGACAAGTAGAGAGTCTCACGCAACAGGTGGGGGGCTATAAGAACTTATTTAAATTACCTTATTAGATGCGACTGCATCTCATTCACTCGCCTTGTCCATGCAGCGTCGTCGGCGTTGTTGTCGTCCGCCCCTCCCCCATTCTCCTCGCCGCGCCAGCTGCGCTCTCCGCCGCTCACCCTCTTTCCTCTCCGATGCCCCTCTCTCGCGAGGGGCATTAGATTGGATTCGAATGAATTGGCTTGGCTTGGCTTGGATTGGATTAAAGTGGATTGTGTTGGATTGTGTTGCGTCATAGCCGCGGCAGACACACTGGCGCCGGCGCATGTGCAGTACTCTCTCTTCCGCGGTCTCCTCTTCTTCGGGCGCGCTGCGCATATAACCGGTGTGCCGCTCTCCGGCGGTCTTTCGGTCAACGGTTGCTCTCCGCTTGCGCTTGAACCCCCCTCAGCGTCGCATCACACCAGGGTTCCCGCGAGGGGAGGTGGGCGTAATTTTTTTTTTATAGTGTGTTCACGTGCAATTTCTGAATCTCTAGGTAAAATCCCTAATTTTCAAAAAAATAAAAAAATAACACCTATCTTGTGCCCCTTTCCCCTCCATGGCATCTGTGCTAGACCGCCAGCCCTGCAACTTGCCCGCACAAGATAATCTTATCTTATCTTATCTTACTCTTATCTTGTGCATGCGCAAGATAAGCACGCGCAAGGCCGAGCAAATTGACCGGGGAAGAGGCCAAGAGTGTGAAACTGCCCAGGCCGAGTGAAACGAACTACGAGGCGGCGATGTAAAAAAGGCGGGAGAGAAAGTAACGGAGCGACAACATGGCTTCGAAAGACACTGATAAGCTGAGATCAGGTGGTGAGAGTAATAAAGGCTGGAAAGAAAGGACCGCGGGGCTGTGCGGAGGTTGAAACAATGAACAGGGGGAGACGGTGTTGTGAAAGGAAGAAACTTGGATAGAGCGGGCGGGGAAAGTGGGTGTTCGGTCATCACCGTGGGGTTGCAGCGTATGCATTTTCACATTCGTCGGCTCAAATGGGAGCTTCAAATTATTGGCCAACCGGCCACCTGGACTTTAACTTGTCACAGTTGGCACATTTGCGTTCTGCCGCTGCGTGGGGCCCTCGAAAGTTAACTCCCACCTGCCAGTACCCGCCCGCCTGTTTGCTTCTGTTCAGCAAGCAATCGGGCCTACCGTATAATGCGGAATATAGGTCGAGGCGGAATATAGGTCGACCCCCTTACCTTGTAGCCGAAAAATGCAAAAAAGAAATAATTAGGTACCAACCATTGTTTTATTAAGACTGTAGCTTGTTTCGTCTCAGATTACTCATTTAAAACTGTCTGAAGTATCGTCGGATGACTGCTTCTGGCTCGCTGTCGCCCACACAGCAGGTCGTCCTTGGTGCAGTCCAGGGAATTGCTTATGCAGCACTTCTTAAACACTCGCAAGACGATGTCATCTTGAAGCGAGCGCAAAGCATGGGACACTCGTGTGCAGACCGGAGCGACAGCCAGTCTGTGCAGGCGGTCAGCAAACATCTTGGGGTATCCATTCGTAGAGACATCGCACCACGCTAGCAGACAAAATTTACCCCTTTGTACAGCAGCACAGGTGCACAGAACAGCGCCCATGAAACGAGGCCTTCCGAGCGTTGCATACCGAGAGCTGCCCCTTCAGCTAACGCCGCTAGCAACTTCTTTTGGTGATACCGAACTGGCGCAAGGTGGACACGTCATTGGCCTTGGAAAACCCCCAACTTTCCTTTTAAATGCTGCTGTAAACTGCTAAACTCATTTTGAGCAAGAAGAAAATTGCACGCACACATTCGCCGACAGCGAGAGAAGCAACAAAACAAAGATGGCGTCGCATCCGATTGATGGTGGTGGCGGCGATGGTGCCTTTGGGGTTTGGATGGGCTTGATGGGCTGCCCGGTCGCCAGATGACAACTGCCAGTGACTGCAATATAGGTCGAGGGGTGACTTTTCGGCAAATTTTTCTGTAAATAATCTCGACCTATATTCCGCATTATACGGTACCTGCGGACCTTTGCACATCAAACAGCATCAAATGGGGATTAAGAATAAAGAAAGGTCGAGAAGAGGCAGTGAAGCGGAGAAAAAGGTGGGAAAAATGCCGGTTTATCCCTCCCAGGGTCTGTCGTATGAAGCGGACCGCGTGCTCCCGAGAGTTGTATAATCGGGGTTTTAATACAATGTTCCTATGGGGAGTTTTGTCGGGACCGCCGCGGTGATCTGTTGTAAGAAGCGGGTCATTGTAAAACTAGGGGATGTATAATCGGGGCTCAATTGTACTAATTGAAGCATGCTGGTGACCTTTGTTCATTCCAGAAAAAACCTTTGGTGCCTCTCACCAACCCTAATACAAACAGATGTTATCAATACGTGATCATGAACAAGCAAGCATAGCTTGGCAGGTTCGGCGCATCTGAAGCTGAACAGTTCACAATTACAACTTAAATTCGGTTGTAATTCAGCTCATTTTTGAGGCACCCGCCACCTTTCTTGCAAATCATGCTTGAACCTCTCACGGAAACATTACGTGGTTCCGATGAGTAACACCGCAAAGAGGAGGACAAAGGGCTGATATGTGTGAGGCACACAGAGCGTGAAGGGTTTTTGTGTGCTTTTTTGTGAACTTCGTGGAACAAAACGCTCACTGATATGGATGTCTGGTTTTGTGTCTCCTCTCTCAAATGCCACAAGACGACGAAGAGCTATTTTCCCACAACCTGAACTGGTGGACAGCTAACCGGAGCCATGGCACAAGCACTATAGCTAACTCACTCTCGCCACTAAGTTCTTTTCTTACCATGCCTGCCAGAGAGCACTGACTCTGTACGATTGGTTTTCAGCATGCCATGAAGCACTTGTGTGGACCTGCACCATCCCATGTATAATTCATAAATGGAAATTTCCATTCCAATTTTTTCTCTTCTATTTTAGAGAGCTTCGAAAAACAATGCTTTTTTTTTCCAGAGGGCGTACTATACGTGCATTCATAAACAAAGCTCAGCCTACGGGGATCAACATTGGCCATGCAATTCATATGCCAGAGTTGCAGCCTTCTTTTTTTTCATGGCAGCAGCTGCAAAAACTGCGAAGACAATGGGTCTGTTTGATTCACCATGAGCTTTGACCTGCCCAGCACTTCACCAGAACAGCATGTTTATAGCCCGTCGAACTGCTGCCACTATCTGTTTACTCTGAAACAAGTTATGAACTATCTGTGCATAGCACTCTTTTTTGAATAGTGCCTTTTTTTACACTGACCTCGCCTTTTATTCGCCCCATCACACCTACTCGTTCCCTCAGTACTGGCTAATTATACGCGTACCATTCTAAGAAGTAACGTTAAAAAGAATAATAACGCACGTACTTTGTGAATGCTGCCACTGTGGATCAAAGCATTACGTTTTTTTTTAAAGAAAGAACAGTTAGAACTTAAAACGTTTTTGTTACTTTGTGTGCTGACATAATTAAGGGTTTTTTTTTTCTGTCTCGCAATTCAGCTTTGTGCAGAATGCCTTGAATATACAGTGGAATCTCATTAAACCGTACCCGCATAAGCTGTAGTTCCTTTTTTTACGTAAAGCCGAATCCCCTGACAGCAGCATCTTACCGGTACTCACCTACAGGGCAGAAACTTGGAGGCTCACTAAGAGAGTTCAACTTAAATTGAGAACGACTCAGCGGGCAATGGAGCGGAAGATAATAGTGTAACATTAAGCGGGGTGGGTCAGGGAACAAACGCGCGTTAAGGACATCTTAGTAGAAATTAAGAAGAAGAAATGGACTTGGGCAGGGCATGTAATGCGAAGGCAAGATAACCGTTGGTCACTAAGAGTAACAGAGTGAATCCCTAGAGAAGAAGCGTGGCAGAGGGCGGCAGAAACTTAGATGGGCAGATGAGATCAAGAAGTTTGCAGGGATAAATTGGTCACAGTTGGCACAGGACCGGGGTAATTGGAGAATAATGGGAGAGGCCTTTGCCCTGCAGTGGGTGTAGACTGGTTGATGATGATGATGAAGCCGAACCCCCGACTAGGTTTTCTTTTAGCCTAATGCATTCGGATAAAATTTAGTGCCAGATAGTACGTACTCTGTTTGGGTACCCGTCCAGTACGATTTAACGAGGTTTCGCTGTATGCACAGGGCCCCCCGCCTGTTCACTGATGGGCGCTGAACAGGCCCTTGAGGCCCATGGGCCCTGGGCCCATGTGGTGCTCTAAGGTGAACACCTTGTGCAAGCCACTATTTACCCTTTCAGAACCAAGCTTCGTGATAACTAAGAGAGCGTGGATTTTTCGGAAACCAGCCTGCCTACCTGTAGAAAAGGCCGACCCTGACGCTGGCTTCGTGTGTCCCACTGCGGCCCGTAAGAGAGAGAATGCGGGCAACTTGAAAGGGCTCCCGTTGCTTCTTGTGTGCTCGTCTGGCACGCCTCGGCGAATCCTGCGGGGTTATTGAAAAGAAAATTAAAGCCGTTCCACTCAATGTGAAAGTTGTCGGAAGTGCGGAGCAGTGATCCGCCATAACGGGCTGTAGCGCCGTTATCCGCTCACTGCTATCACCCAATGCAATTCAAATTTCCCGCCTTCGCAGTGCTCACGCGCCCCCTGCCTGGAAGTGCACCAGTGGGAGTTCTGTTGTTTTTGTGCTTGCTTTTCTTCCCGCACGTGCCGACGTTGCACTGCCACTTTTTTTCGCCCACTATCGTAAAAACCAACCCAATGAGTGTTCCTAACTACCGTACTTACCCGATTCTAACGCGCACCTCTTTATCCGCAAAAATAGGCCGAAAAATCGCATGCGCGTTATAATCGGATACGAAACCGAAACTGCCAAAACAGCTGAAATTTCGTTTCACCCATCGCCATCGCCATCTCAAGATGGCGCCAAAGCTTTAAGGGGGGACACTGCTCTTAAAAAAACTTTTTTAATTGTTGAGTACACTCTGTGAAACTTGTCAGACTTGTTGCTTTTCCTCCACTGATTCTAAATATGGCATTGTTTTTTTTGTTGGTTAATTAGGTCCCGAGATAATTAGAGGTAATTAACCATTTTTGGAGGAACAATAGACAAAACTGTGTTGGTAAGAAAAATTTAATCTTTACATTTTCCAACACCATGAACACTGGTGAGTGCAATAAGACAATCAGTTTTTTTATACATCGCTTGGAACTAATTTTACAGCTCATTAAACCTTGGTGGCAACACTGGCAAGGAGCCATTTTGAGTGCCAACTTTAAACACTGAAGTTTAATGAGCTGTAAAATTAGTTCCAAGAGACGGATAAAAAAACTGATAGCCTTATTGCACTCACCAGGGTTCGTTCTGTTGGAAAATGTAAAGATTCCAGTTTTCTGACCAACACAGTTTTGTGTATTGTTCCTCCAAAAATGGTTAATTACCTCTAATTATCTCGGGACCTAATTGACCAACTAAAAAAATAATGCCATATTTCAAATCAGTGGGGGAAAAGCAGCTAGACTGACAAGTTTCACAGAGTTTACTTAAAAATTAAAAGAAATAGTTCTAAGAGGGGTGTCCCCCCTTAAGCAACAATTTTTCGGATCTAGGCGCCTAGGCTTTTCTTTCGGCATTCACACAAATCGCCAAATTATTCCACTCGCGTGCTTGATAACAGCAATGGCAGCAGCAGCAACAAAGGCGCGCCGCTTCCGCGGCTTACGAGTGGCTCCCACGCGTTCACAATGAGCGGTTAGCTGAAGCGTATGCCCCTGGAGAAGCTCGCGGGATGGGCATGCGAGGCGTGGGCCACGATCCCATCGAACATGGTTGAACGTTCGTTCAGAAGTGTGGCATCGCGAACGCGCTTGACGGCACCAATGACGAGATGTTGCGGTCAGTGGAAGGCGACAAGGAGCTCTCGGAGAGCAACGAGGAGTGAGATGAGAGATTACTTCGGGGAATAAATCGCCCGTTTCTCTTGCATTCGTTTTTCTTGCTCACAAAGTTCCTTGCGCGTTACAAACGGAGGTGCAAGTTTTTTCGTTTTTTTGCCTCGAAAATCGTGTGCGCCTTATAATCGGGGGCGCGTTAGAATCGGGTAATTACGCTAAATTAATGCGGATGCTGTCGGTTATTTACACATATTTTGCCTCAAATGTACCTACAGTTTTCTTTGCGCTAAACAACGGGGAGATGTATGACAAGCGCCAGTGGTTCACAAGTTTCGAACGCTTATGACTATATATGACGAACGCTTGGCTTTCGAAGCCTCTGGGTTATGCTGCGACGACAAAACGCCGTGTGGCTCTACATCGGTCCAGCGAGCAAGCTACGACAACAAGACGAGCTTCTAAAGTGCTCTGCACTTAATATTTTCCCACACACTCGTGGCACCATTGTAGCTGCTGTACACATGACATGCACAGCCACTGTGAAAGGCTAGTAGTATTGTGAGGATAAGGGGGTTAAATTTTGGCTAGACTAATAAATTGTATATTATTGATAATTCACGCAGACAGTGATTACAGCAAACAAATAATTGCAACAAAGTATTTTCTGCGCCTTTTTCAACCTCGTAAACATTTTACTATACACAGATTTGCCACAGGCAAGCACTTGGACTTGGCACATAGCCAGATATTCAATATGAAACTAAAGGGCGGACACTGCTCTTGAAACAGCTTCCTTTAATTTTTAACTAAACTTTGTGGAACTTGTCAGACTTGCTGCTTTTTTTCCCACTGATCTCAAACATGGCATTATTTTTTGAGAAAGTCAATTAGTTACCAAGACGATTATAAGAGATAATTAGTCATTTTTGGAGGAACAATAGATTTTGGAGGAACAATAGGAACAATTTTTGCTCTTTTATGTGAGCCCCTCCCCTCTACAATGCTTGTATGCCCTGAGGGTAAAATAAATAAATAAATAAATAAATAAATAAAACAGTGTTAGTCATAAAACCGTAATCTTTATATTTTCCAAAACTATGAACCCTGGTGAGTGCAATAAGAGAATTGTTTTTTTTTTATGTACCACTTGGAACTAATTTTAGAGCTCATTAAACTTGGGTGGCGGCACCAGAGGTAAGGAACCATTTCGAATGCCCATTTCAAACACCAAAGTTTTACTTTCAATAAATGAGTGTTGATCACAGGTATCGCATTGAAACCAAACTCAGATGCAGGGTATTCAGCTCAGTGAAATGATTTTCTTTTTAGCTGCCTTCTACTTGATGCTGTTGGCCACAGTTGGCCAACTTCATTCCAGGTCCAGCTTCATTCATCCCCTTGCATACATTTTTTTTTGCAGCAGCAAATCCAACTTGATGTTTGACAATGAATAGCATCACACAAACATTGTTGCTTTTCAAATGCACAATTCTTATGGTCTTGAATAAGCAGGAAGGGGGCAACAGAAACTTTACTCACCCGCCGCGGTGGCTCAGTGGCTAAGCCGTCACGCTGCCGAGCACGACGTCGCGGGTTCGGTTTCCGGCCGCGACGACCGCTTTTCTGATGGAGGCGAAAAGCAAAAACGCCCGTGTGTATGAGATTTCGGCGCCCGTTAAAGATCCACAGGTGGTCAAAATTAATCCGAAGCCCTCCACTACGGCGCGCCTCATCGCCTGCACTGCGTCGGCGCGTTAAACCCCACAATCAATCAATCAGAAACCTTACTCCTTACAAGAACAAGATTCTTGTGGCTGCAGACACGCACAGCATAATTTTTAAAGGAAGGGGGTTTTAAACCAACATGGTCACCTTCCTTTGATTGTTTAGCAGGGGTGAGACAGCTGAACCAGATTTAGGAGCAGCTTTTGGAGCAGCAAAATCTCAATTTTGGAGCAGATGAACCTTGATTTGGAGCAGAAGAATGACACTTATTATGTCACCTTACGAGCCTAAAAAAATAAAAATTTTGGCCACTCAGGGGGGGAAGTGCACTTTTTATTTGGTTTTGAACATACATAACACTGAAACAGCCTTTCAATAAAGTTTTTCTACCAGAGTATCACAAGGTACGAACTGCACTACCTTTTTCAAACCATTTTTACATTCTTGGGCTCTATACATAGACAGCGTAGAGTTCCATTGAAAATATCTCATTTTAAAACTAAGCAATGGTAAGGCATTTTTATTATCCTGTGAATGCCAGAATTGTTTTTTTTTTTAAATTTCAGACTTGGCTTTATGAACAAGTGTAGAGCCACAGCAAAAGTTGCGCAAAGCGAGGTGACAGTCGTCGCACCACACCAGCCCTCCCATTTCAAGCCCCAAGGTGCGCGTTAACTGCGATCGTAATTTGAGTAACGTTGGCATGTTTAGCCACCTCCCTTTTGGCCTTACATTTCAATTCGCCTTTTTCAAGACGCCGCTGCGCATGCGCGAAGCCCTAGCGGTGAACGCGAGAAACTGTTTGGAGGGCCACTGCACCATCCATCTGCAGCGTCCACCGATACTCGGCTGAGGCCCATGCATCGTCCCCTACGTGAACTGCAAACATCTAGCCACTTTTGTGTTTGAATGTAATGCCGCTTTCGTGTGCTGCGTACAAGTGCACCTCTTGGGCCAGAAGTGACAAGAAGGAGCATTTTTTTTCCACTTCCCATCAGCTACACACAACAGGCAACGCCGAGAAGCCTGGATTAGGACTGTGAGACGCCAGTCTGTAAATGGGAAGCAGAAAGTAACCGCAGTTAAGTTTAACCGTGGTTACGAAACTTTAACCGCGGTTATCACAAACTGCGGTTTTGTCTGTAACACACGAAATTCCAATTGTGGTGACCGTGGTCACTTGGTTGTGAGCGTAACAAAAACAAATTACCACACTTTTAAGTTAACGAGAAAAAACAAAACAGAAGCAGTGTAGACAAAACGAAATATCGTTATAGCAGTCGCTTCAGACCCAAATGCAACGCACTCGCGTGTGGCGAGGAGAGGGGCTTCCCCAACTGCTCGCAACCGGCTTGGTTTGCCCAGGTCTGCTCGGTGTTGGGAACTTTAGGCTTAGCAGCGCGGTGGATATTTGACCGCCGCTATCTCTACAACTGCGAATTACAATCCATAGCACAATTTTTCACCGCACTAACATCAACTTTCTCACATGTGGAAGTTCTTTTCCGCGATCAGATTGATTTTGAAGAGCGGTGATAAGCTGTTGCTGCCGTGGTCTGGGACGGTTCGAGCCGCTTGCAGTTCTGTGCGGGCAGGCGCGCCGGCGTGTTCGCAGGCACGGCCGACCTGCGCGCCGATCGTTTCCGAGTGCTGAAAACGCTTCATGATGGCCTGGTTTATCCATTTATTTGGCGGAAGACGCACGGAATTTACAAATTTAGGACGGCTTTTGTCGTAGTTGATCGGGTGGATCGGGAAACGAGCCGCTGCTGACGGGCAGTCACGCTACTTGCGAGAGCAACGCAAAGAACGCCAGCGCCTCTTGGGGGCAGTGTTGGGGCGCCTGCTATTTGAGAACCTTCGTCTCCTCCAAACGCCAGGTGGTTTTTTTTTTTCGCCTCCGCTGATGCGCGCCGCCACTTGCGTCCGAATTGACTTTGGCGATTGGCATTTTTGAGCACTGCGGCTTAAGGGAACTGCGGTTAGCGTTACTGAACTGAGGTGGCCAAGCACAGTTTGCGTTGTTCCCTGAATTGTTCCACTGGCGATTGCATGCTGATTCAGGGGAAGTATAAGATTAAAAAAAAAAGCGACCAGGTGAGACGGAAAGCTACCTTCTCTTCGAGTGTCGAAAAACAACGCGCTCACGCCGAAGGCAACAACCACGACGCACCGCACTAACCTTGACCTCCAATCTGCTTTCTGTCGCTACCTCAAGAGGGCGCCACACTGCAGCGAAAAAAGCGGATTCACATAGATGAACTATTATAACTAGCGTGCGATAATAGCCCGTCCCACTATTGGACACTGCTTGAACATTTTTTCGGCGATGAAGCCTGCGCCGTCACTTCTGCAGTGTTGATCGTCCCGTTGCCGCCGTCCGCTAGCTCGCTGTCAAAGGCAGCAATAACTCAGCGTTTTATATAACCACAATGAGTCCGAAATTTCACTTCAGGCACGCACCGCACCTCACACTCAAGGCCGAAACAGGGCGAATTCGCAGGCACCACGTTGTTTTTCACGAACGCCCTCCCGTCTTTCCGAGTCGCGCAACTTCCCGCAACAGATCAAACGACTAAATGTAAACCATGCAAACTCAGCCACCCCATAACCAAAACGGTGGTATAAATCGGCGATACGCACTCTCCCTGAATCACAAGCAACTGCTTCGCCTGGCGGCCATGTTTTCCAACCTTCAATACACCGAGATGGCGGTGCCCAGAATGTCGCTCCGGAGATGCGGTGCTCTGAAAATAGCTGTTTTTTGATCAACTTGCACAAGTAGTTTGCCATCTCAGTACACATAAGTATTTTTTCTACAAGTCTATGCAATGGTTCCCAGTGGGAAAACTTTAAAAACACAGAACATACCATGTGCAACCCGACACCATGACTTTCGAAAACACTATCCCGGGACAATTTTATGCGGTTTTTTTCACTGGATGATCAATCAATTAAACCTTCACAAACAAGATCACTTTCTGGGTGCTGGAAAATTATGACGTCAGTAACCATTTTCCCCCACTGAAACTTACGGGAGCGGTAAAATCCTTGGCTCTCAGTCTATTTTGGAGCAGCTTGGCGCAATTTTTGCAATTTTTCAGCTTTTGGAGCAGCCTGGCACCGCAAGAAAACAAATTTGTATCAAAAATGCGCAATATGCGCAGCTGTCTCACCCCTGGTTTAGTAAACCCTGCTGAAGGCATAATAACGCCTCATCGTCCTCAACAAAGAAACAGTCAAGCAAGCAGAGAAATCATCAAATTACTACACACCTTCGGTCCAGCCCCCAGCTTCACCGTTCCGGGCGCGAGAAAGACACAGCTGCCCACGAGGTACGTCTTCTGCCTCCACCGCAACGAGGCGTACAGGACATCCCCCTTGCTGTTCTGGGAAATGGCGCCTCGAAGCTCCCACTGTTCCGCCTGCACCAGAGGAAGCACTTGCATCAGGTATCGCTCGAGGTAACCAAATCCATACCTGCCAGGTTCTCCGAGATGGCATTAAGGAGCTCTGACAGGGGAACGGGGGAGGCTAAGGGATCAAAAAATTAGTAGCAGCAGAGTGCAATTATTTACACTGCTTCTTCCAAACAACTAATGAGGTATGCACCACTGGTCAGATGCTAAATCTTTGGCGGGGCTGACGCCACCTTTTTCAGGAAGTCCTGGTAATACTGTAGAGCGTAACAATGTTCGTACCTGTGACTCCTCGCTAAAAGAACGTGGCTGAGGGTTGTGTTAGACATGATGATGATGAAAAAACATTCATTGCACAGAGTGGAATGTGTTACGGCCGCTTGCCGGTAGGATGGGTGCTCGGAACTGGGTGCAATTTTTCTTTACCATACTGAACTGCCTCTCACATTTCGTGTTTCTGTGTTACTAAGCGGCTTAACTTGCACGCATGGCCGACTACGCTTTTTAACCTCCTCACTTATCACGATGTCAATCGCTGTAGGATTGTATTAGACTGTCGGGTAGCTCTGGCGCAATGTGTCCAAACTGGGAGAAAGGTTTGGCCTGACACGGGTGTGTATTCGGGAGATCTTCGTTTCGGCCGTACAATCGTACAAAACCATCAAAATTCGGGAGTCTCCCGGACAATTCGGGAAACCTGGCAGGTATGCAAATCCAACTTGCCAGGGCTGAATATGCAGCAGCCCAAAGCAAAAACGTTTCACTACTTTTGGCCGCAGGCAACACGAATCTACATTGTGCGAAACAAAATTTTGTGCAATTACGTCTATTGTATGGTTCGGCTTAACCTCTGGCTTACGGCCAAGACCACTCCGAATGTGACAATTGGAAAACCAGGGCCCGACGAGCTAAATTTATGGAATTGTTCAAAACAAACGCTTTTGGGAAAGCGCACTGAACCTTATTTGCAGACTAATTGAAGTACATGAATAAGACTAGACTGTCAATAAGACTGCCAATAAGCAGGTTTGTTCAAGAAAGCGGGCCCAGGCCTTTTTGTATTGGAACAAGTACCGTTACCTCATTTCTTCAAATGTTCCAAACACACTGCCACCTGAGACATGGCTGCCCAGCAAAGCTATGTGTGGTGCTTGCTTAGGACTGAATGGTCGTTGTGATTTTCAGCCTTGTCAGCTCATCTGAATTTATTTTCTTTAGCAGAAGTTCATTCAATGCCCGCTCTACTTCACTGCACTCCACTGACATTGTGGGTGTCGACCCAAGATGTCTGATAAGTGAATACGCAGTAATTATTATTTTACACAAATAACACAACTCACATTGGCTTCAGTCAGACGTTCAGTATTCGAAATTTTTTTTTAAGGCTTTCGAACATAACAAATACTAGTGAACGTTACGCTGTTTTTTTTTTTCTTTTAAGCAATGACGCGTATCTGTGCAAGAAGACACTAACATGCCTTCCTTTCTTCCTTCATACTATATGAGCCTTGAGTCGCTTTCATGCGTTAAGGCTTGGCTGCCGACGAGTTAAAGGAAGTGAAATGTGCACGCCCTGACCCCCACTCAGATACAATGAACCAATGCACAAACCCCCACTAAGCAACCATGCCAGAAACAAACCTCCCATTGGGAGTGCTACTTTTTGCCTTTTAGTATGGCTTGAGCTTCCTTTGTCTGGTGTTATCTTATTGCTGTTCCCATAGCGTTCTGGAAGTCCGAAGGTGAGGCTCTGCTGCGCGCAAGGTGGTAAGGTGTACGTAGAAGCAGATAATCAAGCGTGGCAGGCGTTATGCTACAAAAATCCGAGGACACTTAAGCACTTCTTATGGGTTGTGAACGTGAAAGTATGCATGTCCAGCTGAACACCTGACTCTGTAATCTTGCCACCGGAAACGATCAGTTTTGTGATCCACCTCAATTAACACTTTCGAATGGCTTTGATCTGTCTCCCAAGCGTTGCGTTGCTGCTCATTCCTGTTGATGTGTAATGGGACAGTTGATGATGGCGATGAATTCCACTGCCTCTTTTTCCACTCCCTTCATCTGTGGTATAATGACGTTGACAACCACTTCCCACTACTGCAGTTTGAACTGTGCTGTTGAACGCCTTGAGGCCAGAATGTCTCCGAAGGAGTCGCTTATTTTATTATTGTTATTTTTTACTGCGGGAGCCGATGTTGGGCACCGGGTTTTTCGCTCAAACCAGTGCTGCAGAACATCACGTGCTATAGAACACCTCGTGCAGTGGAACGCTTCCAAAGGAGCCATTTTCCTCTCACGGACACTGGATGCCAGCCTTCTTGCTCAATGGGCAATTTAAGGCTTTTGCCTTAATAGAAACAAAGAACGAAAGAAATGAGAGAAGGAAGGAGGGAAAGAAACAGGAAAGAAGAAAAGACACGAAGGAAGCGTACACTGACGTGCAAGACTCGAAGGTAGCAAAGCTGTACGCAACCTTCACGACCACCACGATGGTTTAAGTCCACGCTTGCAGCCGATTTGCTTTTTCCTTGCTGCTGCAAAGACCTCTATTCCATCACTGTTGCTATAAGTGTGAGCTGCCTTCTTTTTTCGGAAGTCGCAATCATTGGACGTCACCTCGGAGGGCCGTACGCTACGGCGCGTTTTTCTCATTCCGAGCTAGTGTTGCCACAATTACTGCAAATGCTGGTGTCTTTCTCGTTCTGAGGAGGAGGAGGAGGAAAAACTTTATTGTGAGCCTGTGATGTGGGAGTGGCTCCTCAGTCCAGGAGACCATGGGACGACCTTGCTGTCTCAGCCCTGGGCTGCCACGAATATGACAAATGCGGGATTTTTTTTTTTTTTTTTTTTGTGGCCGATCTTGGCCAATCTCCCTAAGTGGTACTTCAAAAAAACATGCTGTTGGGCTAGTTAGTACATACCGAATGGGAGGCTTACCGCAAAGAAGATGAGAACGGTGGCAGACAAGACAGACGCCTGTTTCGTCTGACACCATCCTCGTCATTTTTGCGCTAAGCCTCCCATTCCCTAAGTGGGTATGCTTGGCTTCCCAAACGTGTGCCGGGGACGCCGGGCGGTTGCCGTGAGGCATGCGCGCACGAGCGCTCGGCGTTATCTTGGTTTTTTAAATGCAGGCAGAAAAAAAAAGACTTGCTAAATAGCTTCGCTGTTGAAAAGAAACAAGGAAAAAGTAGAACAAAAAAGGAAGGAAGGAAGGAAGGAAGGGAGGGAGGAAGAGGTTGGAGCACGTTTTGCAACTTGACAGTCACCTGTCACCAGCAATCTGTATGGTGGGCGTACTGTGATACGACTCGTTTTGGCTGCATTTTTTTGGTTGAGAAGGGTGTGATACGTTTGTTGTGCAGAGGAGGAAAGAATAAGAATTTTTCATTACCAGTATAAGGCACACATTTACTACGCATTCATTGCACGAACACGGCTGAGCCCACTACCATGCGAGCAGATACCATAGTGCAAGCGCCACAGTTTCGACTTCAGTGTACAAGTCATGGAGCTGTTTTCTTGCAACGCCAACCTCAGCCATACATTTAAAGAAATACTAATGCTGATGCTACGTGCAGTAAAGAATAAAAAATAAAAAAAACTTTTTACTGAAAGTTTCTCTTCTGCATCATATGCCTGGTCACTGGTCACCCTGTGGTTGATGTATCTATGACAGCAGATGTTGATGACAATAGTGATGATACTGTGCATCAGAATCCCAGCAACTGCTAAAGACAAATAACCTTGGACTACTGCACTAAAGCAAATCTTAAGACCCCAAATGAAGCCTTGAGAATTGCTTTGCATTTGTTAATGAAGCTCGCCTGCTGCTGCGTGTGTTGCGAAATCAATGTGGCCAGTTAGCAAATCATGACTCCTTTTGCCTTTGCTGCAAAGGCGAAAACTCACACACGCCCACAGCTGACATTACCACAAGTGAATATGAAGTAATAAATTGGAAATTATGTAACCTTCAGTCGCAATATCAATGATGCTAATGACATCACCTAAGCTGCCAAACTACTATTTCCCCAATGTTCATTCACAGACACTTTCTGAGACTTTGCCATGTCCCTATCCTATTCATAGTTCAATTACCATACCAGTTTAAAGTCTTAAAGTCTAGAACAAGTAGGCCGCATTCCGTTTTTTTTTTGTTGATTTACATGCACTCTGAAATGAGTCAACTACGCTCAAAAGTGCTGTTTTCCTCACACAACCCTACTCGCCGATTTGCAAGACGCAAGTTATGATGACACACTGGCAAGTTTGCAAGGCTAAATCTAGTGGATCGCTAGCATGTTTAACTAGTACAACTTGTGTGTGAACAAACAGAAAGCCGATATTAACCGTCATTATGGTAGTTTTATCTCTTCTTCTATTCGTTACCAATAAGCTAATGCTTATAACCAAACTAAATTATCAAACAACAAATTAAGTGTTAAACAATGCAGCAAAAAATAAGGCTTCAACAAATGTTCCTTAAATCGGCGCCGCTCTATGCAGCCATAGGACAGAAATGCCCACATCAGTCGTATGTGCATAGTACTGAAGGTACGTAGACAACATTTGCATCATCAGAGACTGCTGGCTTCGTGTTAAATTGACTCTGTAGCTAAGTGTTTTTTAACAGAAGAACATTGCGAAACATTTCTCCTCATTTTTGCACTTCTGGAAGCGATGCACTGCGGCTGACTGTTCTTGCATTTTTGAAGACTGTAGAGAAAATTACAATGGTTTACAATTACCCTTGCAACTAAATCCTTGCATCGATGCGAATTTATTTTTTTATTTTTATTTTGACACCCATGACACTAACAGTAGTTGGTTGTTTTGTTGACAGTGGACGATGGTCGCAAATTGTTTGCACGAGATCACAGAGGGTGTGTCGCAATTTCAGCACAACTGTCGGTGATTGTGACTAACACCGAAATTGACTGCCAAAAGTCACTGCGCAGGCAAAACAACACGTTTCCCTCTACATTGCGACACTGCTCCAAACAGCAAGCACACTGCTTGGGACGTGCAGCTTGCAAACTTAATTACAAACTTGCAGAAAAGCTTATCAGCACCTTATCTGCCCCCACCGTTTCCGACTGCCGCCGCCCTGCACACTATTTGGCGAACAACTCTTCTCAAACATGCAGCTGCAGTGAAGCTCATGGCTACAACTATTACAACTACAACTGCTTGCATTTACTTTCTTCACAAACAACAAAGACGACAGCAACGACGAGTACTGTGGCTACGGGCTGTATATGCGCCAACAAAGAAGATGGCAGCAATTGTGACAGCAGTTATCTCTTGAGACGATGAAGATGACAATGACCAATACCAGGATTGTTTTGGCTACTGAATGCCATTCATCAATGGCCGACCGACTGGACGATTGAGCTAAGCCATCCATACAGTTTCTTAGTAAGTATGCTAGAGGCGAAATTGCACCCGGGAATCCATGACGGCGTGGGGGGTTATGGGAAGATCAGTGCTGCTGGCTTGGGCTAGGCATGACATTCGGATTCTACAGCGTTTTTTTGGGTTTGCTTTCTTCACTATGCATTGATATGCCAAGACAACTGTTCCGACAGATTCTTATTAAAAGAAATACACGACTTCCTTTTCCCTTAGCTTTAAAACTGCGTGTTTCTTGTTTTCATATGTAACAGAGCACTCTTCTTGGCGTTTTGGGGGCACTGCGTTCAAATTTACGGCCACTGAAACATTTCAATCCAAGCCAACGACGAAAGTAAGGCAAGTGTAGGGTATAATGGTGGCCCGTGACGACACAGACGGCCTTGATGTGAGCCGCATAGATGCTAGCGCCAGATTTCTCTCTAGTGTATGTTGTAAAAAACTCTATGAAGCTATCATATACCAAAAACACGGCACAAATGACTTCACTAAATTTAACATACATGGGGGGAATCAATGCTGCATAACTGAGCCCATCAGCACTGAAACCTCTTACCGTATTTTCCGGTGTATAAGTCGCATTTTTTTTTCCTGAAATTTTCATTGGTGCGTCTTATACACCAGTGCGACTTAAGTATGGAATAAATCCGGTCCGCGGTGGCCACGCGTGGCCAGCGCACGTTGAGACACCGCTCTATGGTCTAAATGAATCTGAAGCCCACCGCTATGGTGTTTCTCATAGCCCATATGTCGCTTCAGGACGTTGAACAAAAGAATTTGCAGCTTTTTCTAGTCAAAAACAATGATAATGGCCTGCGACAACCACGCGCCACTTTACGCCATGCGCAGTAACTACAGTTCAGAATAAATTCAAAGTAACATTAAACTGGGTTGCAGAAACAAAACGCAGCTTATGAATTATTACAGAGAGTAACTCTGAAGAAGGTAAACGTGCTGCTAACAAGTTTCAATTTTCGGGCCACTTCCGTTCACATCACTTCTGTCTGCCATGACACCTTTATTGCGCTGACTTACGACAGCCCGCAAGAAACACGCGATGTTTGGAAAGGTCGCCAAATGGGTCTCCGACTCTTGGGACTACAAAAAAACAGTTGTAGCCAGGTTTATAAAGGCCGGAGTGATGCGGTCCGCGAGTGGTGACGATGTTGGCAAAGAAGACATCTGTGAGTTGGAGGACGACAGTGATGCGCCGGCAGAACTCCCACTTGAAGTTGCTGAATATTTATTAGCGAGTCGGAGGAAGAAGACTTTGATGGTTTTGCCTAAACGCCATCAGTAAGTACATGCCATCTGTGTGTACCTATAAACTATTTTTGAGAAGGCAGTTCTATCTAGACTTTGGACGGTATATGCACATTTCTAGCCCTCCTTACCGGGGGATGCGTTCATAGGTGGCGGCCGCCGCAACCATGTACGTTCGCCGCACTTTCTAATGATGTGATTCACTATGAGTTTAACTAATTAACAAGTGCGTCTTATATACCGGTGCGTCTTATACACCGGTGCAACTTATATACGTTTTTTTTTTTTGCAAAAACTGCCATTTTGACATTTTGAGGGGGGGTGTGACTTATAGACTGGAAAATACGGTAATCGTAAATGACTTGAGTTCAGCGAAAACCAACAGAGTTATTCAGACTGCTAAGATTGCAAGGACCTGAATGTAAAAATTTGCCTGGATGCTCACGCCCAAAGTGTTGTGCTATAAGTTCATGCATGACCAAAGGTGAGCAAGCAAAATAAAGTCCCAAAGGAATAAGAACTGCAGCTAAAAGGAAGACTTTGAGCAATGTTACATTTATTTTGCAATCGGTGAACTACTTATCCCTCAGGATGACCGACCATTTCCTTCTTGGCCTTGTGTCGGCAGCTGTAGCAGCTGTGACTCCGCATGCCACCTGCTTGCGCCGTCAGTTCAGGGGCGTCCTCAAAGCGGCCCGTCTCGGGGAAGTACCTTTTGAAACAGGATCAAGAAAAAAAGAGAGAGAATGCAGATAAATCTCAAAGTCGGTTATTAAAGTATTTTCCTGATTTTCAGAGCACAAATATGATTTTCTATTTTTAACACGAAAGTGTTTTATTCTGGGATACACAAACATTTGGGTGACGTCATATCCGTCACAGAAATGACGCCAGTACAACGGAGCAAGCGGCCTGTAAAGGGTGCACCCCTGCACAGAGGGTCTTCTTGAGGGGAAGCAACCTTTAGAGCTAAAGAGTACGTTATACTTAGGGTTGTTCATTTTCAGGTGTTATATTTTAACACGAAATTGTTTTATGCCGGGATACACCAAGATTTCGCTGACGTCACATCCGTCACGGAAATGACGCCAGTACGCTTTTGCCGAAGTGACCCACCAGCAGGACGTCGCTCGCCAGGCACACCCACAAGACTAGACGCCGAGCCGCAAATCATGCTCAGCTGCAGATTTCGCTGCACATTTCACTTAAGTGTTTACTGATTCCTATGATCGAGGAATCAACCACAGTTTTTTATTTATAATATGTGGAAAGTACCATTTTTATGCAACTAAGGAAAAAAAGCAAACTGAATGTGAGGGCTGTTCTGTATGGCTTAATTCCGTGCGTGCGTGCGTGTATACCAGTTACTGATGCTTAACTGAGCAACTGCAATTATCACTTTTTGTATTGGTGACTGCAAAGAATTCACTCCCATTCGACCCTCACATCTGGCACTATAGGCTTGCCAAAAGCTGTCATAGGCAGACAAAGCAAACCTTACACCTTTAAAGCTGTGCCGTCTGGTCTGCACAGCTTGTTTGGGTGTGTACAAAGCTCATATTGCCTAAACAAGTGCCAATACATATAATCAAAAAATAATTAATTCATTCATTATTGGCGAAATTGACTGATTGATTTATTGTGTTGTTTAAATATTCTAGGGCACCAAAGCAATCCTTAGGATGTAGTGAATGCGAAAGCATTAATGTTAAAATGTGGAACGGATATGCCGCTATTGTGTGCACTATCATATCTCACAGCTGCTCTTGGTGTAGATGGTTCAGAGTCTGTATTGCATACACTGCACTGATGAAATTCGCAGGACAAGTGTCACGTGGCAGGCAGCACGATCATTCTAAATGTGATAATGACATGCTGCCTACAGTGCACGTGCCTGGTGGTTCACGTTTCCTCTTATCATCATCATCCTCATCCCTTTCCCCTCACAACATTTTCCTCCTCTCTTGGCCACTATGAGTGCGGGGCTTAGCCAATAGCACTTGTTTGCCTTACACACACACGCCGTTAGCAAGAACGTGCTTTGCTACTCATCTACTAATTGCTACTTAAGGGGAACACTGCTCTTAAAACAGCTTCCTTTAATTGTTAAGTAAACTCTGTCAAACTTAACAGTCTTGTTGCTTTTTCTCCACTGATCTCAAATATGGCATTATTTTTTGAGTCAGTCAATTGTTACCAATGTTGAGGGTGGCCGAGCGGTACGCCGAGGGACCGCCCCGGCAGAGCACGCAGCCCTGAGAGACACGCACTGACTCGATGCTACCAGCAGGAACATAACCCTCCCCGGCGGGGAGCTTGCTTTATTAGAGCACCTAGAGTCCACTGATGATGATGGTCGCCGTGGTGCCATCTAGTCGAGACCCGACACACTACAACCAAGACGATTAGTAGAGATAATTAGTCATTTTTGGAGGAACAACACACAAAACAGTGTTGGTCATAAAACTGTAATCTTTACATTTTTCAATACTTTAAAGCCTGGTGAAACTGACTCAAAAAATAATGTCATATTTGAAATCAATGAAGAAAAAGCAGCAAGACTGAAAAGTTTCACAGAGTTAACTTAACAATTAAAGGAAGCTGTTTTAAGAACAGTGTCCCCCATAAATCACCATTGCTGTACTACAAAGTAAAAGTCTCAAACACACAAAGGCCACAAGCCTTTTGCTAGGTTCACCGTTTGTCAGCCAGAATCTTCGAGCTGTGGTGGTCCACAAGTTTCATGCTGTTCTCGCAATCCAGCAGACCGTGGCTTGAATCCCACCAAGTGCAGAATTTACCAAGCTTATTTCAAACTAAATTAATCAAATTGTTCATAGAAGCTTTCCTGAGGAACGTGGTGCAATTCTGAGCGTTCATTGACCCATCTCTTATTCTTTCAGCCATTTTGCCATTTTGTGTGCCATGTACGCCAGATTTTCGAACAATATAGTTAACTAATGCTTTCACATTAATGTGATGGGTGCGTTCACATGAACACACACACCCACACACACACATGTATAAAACATAATAAACACTGCTCAAGCCGTTTAGTGTAGGGGCCAGTATTTTTCTGTTCCCTAGATCCATTCACCCCCCCCACCTGCTCATTGTAAGGCACTCTCACTCCTAATGTGCCAAAAAGCATGTTCATCTGGGCTTACTACAAAACCCCAATGCAGCTCATAACTTCAAGGCATACATCATTTTCAAGAAAAAAAAAAAACGAGAGAGCGAGAGTGTGAAAGAGAGAAAGAGAAAGGTGAGAAAGAAGAGAGGGAGGGAGAGAAAGAGAAACTTACAGCTGAGCGAACGTGAAGTTGTCCCTTTCGTCTGACGTCGAAGGGGGCAACTTGCCGCCTTCTTTGTACCAGTCTTCGAAAAAGACTCTCCGCTTCACCTGCGTACAAAGAAGCACACTATAATTGCAAGCTGCAGGCTGAGTATGCATCAAGTGTGAGTGCAAGTCATTGCTCTCTCCAGGTTCTTTTCAGAAAAGCCTCTACTTCCCAGAAAGAAAATGGCAAGACCCAGAGAAGCCAGCAAAGAGCTTAATTAAGGTAGGCCTTTGAAATGCTTGATGGTGATCACTACTAAGAAATGAGAACATCCCTTATTTTCCTCATTTCCTTTGGTAGCACAGGTCATTCTTCACAGACATACGCAATGGCAGAGCCAAGCTTCCCTCCTGCCAAAAAAAAAAAAAGGATGCAACACAGCAGCCCGGCAAGATAAGGCCCAATGAGATGTGAAAATACCGTAAGGTCACTGAACAATTAATTTCTTCCATTCATTACACTCATCACGAGCAGACTGAGATTTACTACTTTTGTAGATGCCGGAATATAGGGTAAAAAAAAAAAAAACACGTGATTAGATACCACTACCGTGTCTATTCTTTCAATGTGCGGTTGAAAACAGTGCAAATTGAACTTACTTTGCAGGCCGAGATGATTATGTCCACGGAGACGTCTTCGCACTCGCACGCTAGGAATATTACCGATGGGTCGCCGAAACTGCCCAGGATCGTCTCGCACGATGACCTGTTCGCGTTGAAGTGAAACATTTAAGGGGGCACATGGGTCTTTGGGACCGAAAAATTGCCCAAAAAAGCAATTTTTAAGGTATCAATTTTCCCTTGATTTGCACAGATTTTCCTCTGAAATTCCGCACGTGGAACAGTGCCAGGTACTAATTAAAGCCATAGGAACTCGATTTCAACAAAAAAAAATGACAATTTTTCTATAATTCCCCATTTCTTTGCCACGAGTGCTATCGCAGTGATAGAAAACGTGCTTCAGTAGTTGTTTAATTAGCATTATTTTTAATTGGTCAGCAGGAGTACTTCAAACCTAAAAGTTAGAATTCAAGTAAACTTGTATGTGGTTTGTTTGTTTGTTCACTATTCGTTTGTTTGTTTGTTTGTTCACTATTTGTTCACTATTCAGTTTGTTCACTATTTGTTCACTATTATTCTCAAGAACAACCAAGGAAGATATCTAATTAACTTGAAAACTAATTACCTCACATCAAAAGTAACTAGATATTTGAAAACAGGTTAAAAAATTGAACAATCCCATGAAGTTTCATCAAAATTGGTTGGAAAGCAAAAAGAAAAGTTTCTAAGACTAGTGTGCCCCTTTAACCGTGCTCCTTGGCAACCCCACAGCAAATCTAAATGTGACAAGGTGCAAAGTCAAGCTGGAGGACCAAAACTTGTACCAAGAGTGGGAAAATACACTGGCTCGTCAGTTCGTGCACCTCGGTTAGTTTGCAACATCATGAAACTTCGTTTTTCCCCAACACAGTTAATGACTGGAATGCTCTCCCCAATGGTGTAGCTACTGAACATGATTTTCACACTGCCACTGAAAGCCTCGTTATATAGCATGTATAATAGCCACTCATGCTGCATGGAGCTTTCTTTTGTAACCCATGGCTGTTTCGCAGTAATGCCATTTCTTGCAATTGCTTGAAACTTTCAGTTTCGAACCTCCCTACAATAATGCCATGTTTGTGCTGCAGGTATTTGTAATAATTATTTTAAATTAATTATTAATTTTTAATTAACAGGCTGGCCTACATTCAAGTATATATATATATATATATATATATATATATATATATATATATATATATATATATATATATACTTGAATGAAGGCCAGCCTGGTTAATTAAAAATTAATAATTAATTTAAAATAATAATTTTATATATATATATATATATATATATATATATATATAGTAAGGAAATGAGGGGCTCGTTGAGGAAATACAGAAAGATAGGTCAGCAGTCTACAACGCCAAAGGAGGCATAGGGGTGTGGTTAGGCTCTTTTCTTTTTCACTATGGTTAATGAAGTAAACATTTTTTTTTAAAATATACAGAAGAAAGAAAGAAAAACACGCGCCCAGAGTGGGGACCGAACCCACGCCTTTCGAAAGGCGTGGGTTCGGTCCCCACTCTGGGCGCGTGTTTTTCTTTCTTTCTTCTGTATATTTAAAAAAAAAAATGTTTACTTCATTAACCATAGTGAAAAAGAAAAGAGCCTAACCACACCCCTATGCCTCCTTTGGCGTTGTAGACTGCTGACCTATCTTTCTGTATATACGCCTCGAGCGCGGCCTGTAGGGGCGCCACTGAAATCCCCCTAGCGGCCCGTTTCGAAAGCAGGCGCGGGAGTCCCCGGCCCGCTCCCCCCTGTCGCCGTTGCTTTTGGGGCTCGTTCAAGACAGCGATTTACCGTTTGTCCGCGTTCGAAATACCGAATAACGTGGAGCAGGCACTCTGTTTGCAAGCCTGGTGTGTTCACGAGAGTATAAACGTTTATGACGCGATCTTAGGAAGATCTATATCAGCGCCGGGCGTGTGTCCCAGGCCGGCGTCCCGAAGCGAGCATTTGCATGTAGCTGATTGCAATTCCGCTGCCCTGAAATTTGGTGGCAGTGTCTCCGTAACCAGTGTTTCCTCCGATGGTCATGTTGCGGCCATACACACTATGATGTAAATCGATTTTGTGCACTACAAAATCCAGCGGAGCACTCATACCTGACAGCACGCAAGTTACGCCTGCCACTATCACATATCAGATATTGATCAGTACCCTGAACAAGCCAATGCGGCATAGATTTCGCAAACATTGTACCAAAGAAGTACGATGAATTATGCAAAATTACACTCCGGAGTCAGCACACGACGACAAATTTAATGCTGGGTCGTCTTGTCCAGAGGTGAGCGCTCGCAAAGATTCATCTGTTACATTTATCCTCCACGAGAAGCGCAAAGATGGGCTTATAGAGTAGTCCGCGTCCGCGACCAAACTCTTCTTCGAAACATATCGTCGTATGACACAGGGAGACTGCAGAATCTAGCATAAACCGAAATCAGAGACCCTTATCAGATACGACACTCTTCCAATTCGAGCCCGTGTGTACCAGATTTCGGCGCACGTTAAGGATCTCCAGGTGGTCAAAATTAATCCGGAGCCCTCCACTACGGCGTGCCTCATCGTCTCCGTTGCGTCGGCGCGTTAAGCCCTGCAATCAATCAATCAACTCTTTCAACGACACCTCGTATTTCTTGTGAACTGCCTACCCTGTATTCTTCAAAAAATGCTTCCTCCGAGTGATCAGCCATTCGTTGAAGGCGAAAAACAAACGAAAAGTGAACACGCAGCTTGTGTGTGTGATTACTAAAACGTCCATTCGTTGATTTCGCTCCGCATTTGTAAACAACGATAGTTGAGCGTCCTCCTCCTTATCCCCCCCCCCTCATGCCTAGCGAAATACCAGTGCATTTCGCATTCAGTTGGTCTGGTGAATACTACCTTGCTCAAACAAACGTCTTTAGAATTTCAGAAGCTGCTCTCGGTTTTTTTTTTCATTCCCGTACGACTATTCTATTTATTCCCGACTTGCAGAACATTCATTTTTCCGTGGTTTCATTAACATATACCTTGGTTCTTACTATAAGGCATGAGTGGGCACATATCTGACAATTCACAGCCTTTGAGTGTACTTAACATGTTCGCGTGGCTTATATTCCCATAAAAGGCACAAGTTTTTGTCAGCTATTGGGTTATCACATCCCCGAAACATATTTTTCTACGACGTACATATTCGAAGCAAAGCCGCATTTGTTGTCTGCGCTGCAAAACCAACCAACCTCTTACAGTGCCAATGTCAGGTCTAAACGAGGTGACAATAAATAGAATTCACTTGTGCTGACGTGTTCGAAGGTGACAGCGGTGATATGCTGCTGCCGTCGCCAACGACCGCAAGAGCGGCCAAGAAGCGCTCAGAACCGCCTCCCCGGGTAGCTCTTGTTGGCGTTCGAGCGCTCTGCCAAGACGCAGCTGTTTTTTTTTTAAAGCGCCCTAAACGTGCAGTTAGCTTACAGACGTCACCATAACAAGTTGTTTAGTGCGCGGAAAGGCAAAGAGAAGCGAAAGAGAACCAAAACACTGCATGACCACCTATCAGCCACGCAGCGCTAATCCCGCAAACGCCGCGGAGAAGCGGCGGCAGGCGGCGCAGCGATCGCGAATCTCGAGGCGTATATATATATATATATATATATATATATATATATATATATATACCGTAATTACCCGATTCTAACGCGCACTTTTTTTTTCGGAAAAATAGGTCGAGAAATCGCATGCACGTTACAATCGGATACGAAACCGAAACTGCCGAAACAGCGGAAATTTCGTCCCACCCATCGCCATCGCCATCTCAAGGTGGTGCCAAAGCTTTTAGCAACAATTTTTCGGACACAGGAAGCACAGGTGCCTAGGCTTTTCTATCGGCATTCACACAAATCGTCAAATCGTTCCACTTGCGCGCTTGATAACAGCAACGGCAGGAGCGGCTCTCACGCGTTCAAAACGAGCGGTCGGCTGAAGCGTGCGCCTCTGGAGAAGCTCGCGGAATGGGCGTGCGAGGCGTGGGCCACGATCCCATCGACCATGGTAGAACATTCATTCAGAAGTGTGGCATCGCAAATGCGCTTGACGGCGGCACCAAGGATGAGATGCTGTGGTCAGCGGAGACCGACGAGGAGTGAGATGAGTGAGATTACTTCAAGGAATAAATCGCCCGTTTCTCTCGCATTTGTTTTTCTGGCTCACAAAGTTCCGTGCACGTTGCAATCGGAGGTGCAAGTTTTTTCGGTTTTTTTGCCAGGAAAATCTGGTGCTCGTTAGAATCGGGGGCGCGTTACAATCGGGTAATTACGGTACACACACACACACACACACACACACACACACGGAGCTTCAAATATAAGGGAGGGTATGACTGAGAATGCGGATTTTAGAAGAAAACGTTGCCTTATACTTGAATAAACATGGTAGTCATTTCGCTAGAAAAATGTACTCCACCTCTGACTGTTTTTTTTTTTCCATTTTCTCAGAATGCATATTTTTGACGTATAGGAAATTCGCTGCACCACCTACACTGCACTAACTACCTCGCTGCACTACCTTAGCACGTAGTGCAGCAAGGAAGATAATTTATTCTTCACCGTGAGGCTGAATGTTTAAACCTCCTAATATGGGAAGCATATTTTGCATTTTGTCGTTCAGTAGTTGTTCAATTGATGTTATTCTGAATTGTTTAGCAGGAGTACTTCAAGCCTACAAGTTAGAATTGGTGCAAACATTTATGTGATTAAAAAACAAAAAAAAACTGCTTCCCACGTTTCATTCTACCCAACTTCTGTTATCTATTCATGTGCCAACCCGCCACGGTGTCTCAGTAGCTAAGGCACTGAGCATGAGGACGCGGGTTCGACTCCCGGCCGCGGCGGCCGCTTTTCTGATGGAGGCGAAAAGAAAAACGCCCATGTGTTCCAGATTTCGGCGCACGTTAAAGATCCCCAGGTGGTCGAAATTAATTCGGAGCCCTCCACTACGGCGCGCCTCATCGCCTGTGTTGCGTCGGCGCATTAAACCCTACAATCAAATAAATATTCATGCGCCGCTGGTAATATTTTGTTGATTAGTTTTTTTTCATTGTTCTCAAGAACAATCAAGAAAGATTTTTAATTATCTCGGAAACTAAATGTGTTACATCAAAACTAATTGGATATTTGAAATCAGCAACAAAAACTAACAAGCCCATAAAGTTTCATCAATATTGGTTGGAAAACAAAAAAAAAAATTGTTTCCAAGACAAGAGTGCGCCTTAAACGTTTTACCACCCATTCATTCATTCAAAGCACGAGCGTCGATTTCTTGTGGTAGATTATCCTAGTGCTTGCGATGCGAGTAATCCATAGATTTTTCATTGATTTATTGGTGCACGCAGTGACAAGAAGCACCGTGAGTGGTAGCATTTCTGCTTACAAAGCATCGGGTAAGCAGTGGTCTGTGGTTTGTGTACCATTTAGCTAGAGTGATAGCAGCAACACGCGAGAATTTAGGAGCTTAGGCTTAACAATACAGTTTGAGGTCGTACAGCATCAAAGTCTGAAGTACAATGGGTACTTTTCCAGTGGGTACCAGCTCACGTTGGACCTAAAATTTGGAGTTAAGCCTAACATCTTATGTCTAGGTAAGACTGCCTAAACAGGAAACCTTCGAAGTTGAGCCTCACAACGTGTGAAGCAACATTATGCTTATTGCACGTCGATCTGCAGGTATCAGCTGACGACGGTATATTTCAACGCGATACGTTAGGCCTAACATCGGAATTTCCGATACGCACATGGTCGCCTCCCTCCACTGAACAAACAAACACTTCGAGCCGATTTTTGTGGGGTATACCACCAAGCTCTTTACTTCTGGGCAAATCTCTCTCTCTCTCTCTCTCTCTCTCTCTCTCTCTCTCTCTATTTACTGAAGACCAACCTTTGCACTAGCAAGTTATAAATTGGAAGATACGGGGTCCACAAGGCCCAATGCCACAAAACCAGCTAACAGTGCTTTCACACTAACATCCGGGTGACTAAAGGCCAACAGGCACGACAAGTAGTCGCTCGCTTAACACATATAGGGACTCAGTCTTACTAATACGGTAGCGCCGCTCTCCCTACACAACAAAACCCCCAAGCACTGCACTGCACGGCTAACGTTACATAGACGCTTCTCTAAAACAGCGCCGTTACCCGTTACGTAAATATATTCAGGGTGTCTAGCAAATTGCCTAATTCAATTTCCCTGACTTTTCCATGTTTTCCATGACCATTTTAAACGAAATTCCCTGACCTATACAACAGGCGCCATTCTGTGGAAATGGTCCGTGAAGCATATAAAAAGCATATACAAAACGCAGTCTATCATAAGGAAAAACACATTAACTTCAGTTTGTTCAGTTTGAGGTTTGCTTGCCTTCTGTTACGGCTTCAGAGAGTTTATTTCATCTTGCGGGATACAAGCTTCAAGTTGTGCTTCAGCGAGCACCTGTTGCTTTTTTTTATTGTCCTGGCTCGACATGCAACGTGAACCGCATGGTGCGTTTTTGCACGCGATTCGGGCGCGTCGGCGTTGCGCGTGCGATTTTTTGACGCCCGCATCGATGATTTGCGCGCGCGGAAGCTTCTGCCTCGCTCAGAAAATGATGCGCGTCGCGCGAGGCAGTGGGAGGAGCCTGCCGACTTGCGCCAATGGTGAGCTGCATGCCTCATGGCGGCAGTGTCGAAGCTCTCGAGACAGCCGGATGGCCCCGCCAGAGATGTTTAGGCTTACCACCCCAGCAGGTATTGAATGGGCGCTTTCACTAGCGGCGCGGATGATGTTTTATAGTACCGTTTTCGCCCACATTATAAGCTCCTTTACCTCCCAAGCAACTTCGTGCGTGCCTTGTGTGGCATTTTAGAGAGCGCTTAGAAGCGGTCGCTCGAGCTCCCGTTCGCCGTCGAAGCCGCCGCCAGTTTCCCTCTGCCGGCAGCACCGCGCGCAGCGTGCAGGCGGTTCCGCGGCAGCGTGCGCGGCTCATTAGAGAGTTTTAGTTTGGCGTTTTTACGCTCCGCTCAGCAGCTAAGCGGAGCGGGAGTGCGACTGCGCATGCGCTCTCCGCTTAGTGGCTAAGCGGGCTAGCGGAGCGAGAAGCACGGTCCGCTAAAACGCAGCCTCAGCGGACCGTCGCGGCCCGCTCCGCTAGCGCAGCGGGGCGATGCGGGCGCCCTCTCGCGCGCGTGCGACGACTTTGCCTATTCTAAGATGGCTGCCACGCCTGCGACGACCGCCGCGGCTTCAGGCTCTTGTTTGACGCGCAAACCGCGAAAGCGGTTCTGCATCGACGAGGGCTTGTGCTTGCTGCGAGAAGTGGCGACTGCGAACCGATTTAAAAACTGCACAGAACTATCCAAGTTCACTGCGACAAAACGCCGCGTTGGATCGTTGCCGTCGAAAAGGATTCGATTGGATCTGGAATGCAACTTTGTTGTCTATTGTGTGGCTACCGTCAAGTCGAAAATTTATTATCATTCATTGTAATTGACCAGTAACGCAATACGATTGCATGTGTCAATACGTAATAAACAAATAAGCTATACGTACTGGTTTTACATTGTTGAAGTGGGGGAATGGTTTTCGGTTCTGTTTCATTACGCCAAACTTGGTCAGACGGCGCTGCTAGTCCGAAAGGACCGGTCTGCTGCGCATTACGCGTAACTAAAACTAGAAAACCTCTCGCCGCTCCGCTGCAGCTTAGCGGGGATACCCGGAGCGGAGCGTAGCGTAAAAACGCCAAACTAAAACTCTCTATTTTCGCGAGCAGAAAACACCCCACGCGGTTCATGCTAAACCATGTCATGTTCCTTTTTGATTAGGTAATTCTGGCTTCTGATGTCATAAGAAAGAAGTTCTTTTAAGATTAGCTCCAAAAAAGCGCTGGCTTTTAAAATTCGCTGAAAAAAAAAAAAAAGCACGTTGTGCGTGCGATTTGGGCACCACCTACATCGCCCCTCTGCGCAAGTGCAACCAGCAACCTAAGCCAGCTGCGAGCTGCGTGAACCGCACGGTGAATTTCTGCACGCGATTCGTGCGTGGTATTTTCACAGCCGCGTCGACAATTTCGTGCGTGGCTCCTTCACTGTACAAGCAAGTGCGTTTGTGCCTTGAGTAGCATTTTAAAGAGCGGTTGGAAGCGGTCGTTGGAGCTACCGCACTACTCCGCAGCCGGTACAGCCGCCATGTTGTCGGCGCCTGCTGCTCGGAACGCACCGCGCAGGTGGTTTTCGCGAGGGCATCAGCGCACCTCAGGCGTGCGCGGCGCGTTTTTGCTTGCAGGAAAACCAAAAAACATTTCATGCGATTTACGCTTTCGTCGCGCGCGAACGTGTTGCGTTCGGTAACTTCTTGGGGGCCCTCAACACTGGTTTCCCCTATTCTGAAACTGCGGGCAGGCCCCGAAGTGGTTTTCCCTGATTGGTACTACAGTCAAAACCCGAGATAACGAAATCCCGCGGGTACGAAATTCCCACGGCAACGAAATATTTTCGCATCCCCGGCGAACGTCCATAGACGCCCATGTATTTTATATCTCGCGGCAACGAAACGTTTTTGGAAACTGATTCCGCGTTAACGAAATTTGGTGCAAGTTTGATCGGCATTTTACCTACCCATTGGAGGGTAACTGTGTCCAACAAGTGCTCAAGTGCATTTTTTTGGACTCAAAGTGCGTAAACTTCAGCCACAGCACGCTTGCATGGCCGCCGCCATATTTGTTTACACAAGACCGCGCTGCCGGCGGCCGTGGAGGCAGCCTCGCAGCGGCACCAGTCCGAGGTGACTTTTTGCTAGTTCCTCTTTGATTTACGTGCTCCAAGTCGCAGCGGCGCGGGGCAAGCAAAACACTCCTCCTTCTCTCACTGTTTTTCCCACTCTACCTCTTCCCGGCGCGACTTTAGGCGCGCATGCGCGACAGCGGGGTAACGGTCGCTTCAGCTGCCGGAGCAACAGCGGCGTCGGTGCGCGAGCTAAGCCGCGGGGCTCGCGTGCGAGTCGTAGCATAGCGGAAATATCGTGACAGCGTTCTGAAGACCACAGAAGAGTGGTTATATGCCCCATACACAGGGAGGAAGCGCAGCAAGAAGTGATTTTGCTTCGTGTTAGCAAAAGGTGAGACACTCGCTTGTAAAGCGTGAATTTAATCTGAACGATAGCGCGGTGTCGTGAGCTGTACAACTACGTGTACCCTGTTCGATGTCAACTTGTGCTATGCCGTGTCGAACATCAGTGCTTATCACGGCACGTTGCGTTTGTGCTCGGTCGTATTTTCGTAACATGAATAAAGTGTTGGAGTGCGATTTCTGTTGCCGTCTTACTGTCCCAGCTGCGTACGTACGCCTGCATGGAGGCGCGCTGGTCTCGGCGAGGCCTAGCGGGCGGCGCGGGGCTAGCGGGGCCGGCAGCGGAGCGGCGGGAAGAAGCGGGGGGAGGAAAGCATCAGCCCCCCTCCCCCTCCCCCCCATTTTGCGCCTCCTCGCTGTGTTGCCATGGCAATTAGTACGCCTCCAAGCTCAAGATGGCGGTGACGTTGCTATGGCAATTACAACTCACTTTTGCCCGCCCAGGCTCGCCAGGGGAGGATTTGGCGCTACGACCACAATTAGGCAGGACGCTGGGTTGAAGGCTAAGATGCCCCGGGTTGGCGGCACCACCAGGGGGCGACACATGGTGACTCAAGTCGCGGCTTTGGCTTGGGCTACGCTAGCCCACTACCGCTGAACAGAGCACGTGCGTTTGTTGTTTGTGTGTGGTGATTGGCATGTTTGCTCTCAGTAAGATGCCTTCGCCAGCCCAAAAGTGGAGGTTTTTATTGCTACGAGATAAGGCAGCCATCATCGCCCACGTCAGTGGCCCAAGGGAGGATAGCGCCGAGGAGTTTGGAAACGCCTGCAGCTAGCTCAACCATTTTGAAAAGCAAGGATCCCACCAGTTTTCAATGGCGGCGTACGTGCGCAAAACAAAACAGTGACAGCTGTGACCTTTCTGGACGTCTAGAAAGCGGTGCTCACTAAGTTTTGTAAACAGTATTGGTGCAACAAGGTGCCACTCTGTCTGGCAAAGTTCGTAAACAGAAGAAGCTGGGCTCCACTTGCATGATCGGACATACTCGGTGCCGAGGGCCAGGGCGGAAAACGTGCAGAGGAGGTGAACCCACGGAATGTTTTGGATGCGTTTGACACGATCTCGTTGTTCTTGGGCGCGCACGACGACTAGCAATGAACCACTTGTACAGTGATAGCTGAACTGTGACGTTGGCTGCAAGTTAAGGCTCACGAAGTAATATAACCGACTTGAGGAAATCAATTTTTGCTTTGTGGCCAATTTTCCGGTCGTTTATGTTTCATTCTCGCGGCAACGAAATTCCCGCAAAAGCGAATTTTCTTGCTTTCCCCGGCGGTTTCGTTATTGCGGGGTTCGACTGTACTTGATTGAAAAATTCCCTGACAATTTCCTGACTTTTCCCGGTGGCGCGAAATTCCCTTACTTTTCACGGTTTTCCCGGTCGCTAGACACCCTGTATACTTCTTACACCCTCGCCCAAAGAAGCTCTTCCCTCTTATTGCTGGCCTGCCTTCATCTCCTGATCACAGCTAGATGGGGAAACAAAACTAAAAGCCCATCAAGAGACAGCCTTAACTCAAAACACGCTCTCAGCGGACAACACAAAAGCTCAACAAGAACCGCACCACTCACAAGAACCACTGGATGTGGGCCATCTTCTTGTCAGCCTGGCCGTCGAAAAACTGCACGACGTAGCCGACGCGGGGGCAACAGCGGCCAGGACGGTGGGCAAGGACAAAATCACCACGGTTGATCTGTTTCAGGAAGTGATTGAGAAACAAACAACTTTACCATCCCGTCCTAAAGAAAACTGAGAGAAGTGCGAAAGCTTTCTCACACCAAAAGTGCATCAAAACCTTGGCTAAAAGCATGGCCAACCTTCACTGAAAGTATGTCTCATCGGTCGTCAAACCGTCGAGGACCCAAATCACAAAAACGAAGAATGAACCCATGCGAAAATTTTTTGCGCACTGAGTAAATGCACCTGCGAATGATATAAATGTACAGTGTACTACGCCGCTTATAACGCATGTCACGGGAGCTGCAAAAATCCGCACTATATAAGCGGTACCGCACTATAAACAAAACGTGCACGAATCCACAACCGTACCACAACCTACCTTTCAATCACTCTTTGTTTATCATCACTCAAACAAGCGCCACTTAAAAACAGGGATACAATCCTTATTTCGTCTTGCTTTTTTTTTTCCACATCAGACGCCGCTGCACCATCTAAACCCCGACAACAGCTTTAACTTTGTGTTTATGGTTTTGAGGGGGTGAACGTTTATTAGCACTTAGAATAACGGATGCTGCAGAGAGGGAAGCAGCAACCCGGCTTATGCCAAAAAGACAACGTGATAAGTCTGCAAGCCGGATTTTTTTTTTTTTTTTAACCGTGCCCAGCGTTTACGATGCCAAAGGCGGTGTTGCTTATCAGCACAACATACAGTTAGTGGAAACCTCTGGCATCGTGGCTTGACTCGCTATTACCAGATGTTCAAAAAGGAAAAGGGTGCTTGCTTATCTGCACAAGGTTTTAACCGCAACAACTTACCGCACCCAAGGGAGGGTAAATTTTTTGTGTCTAACAGTAGAGAGAAAGGAGCGCGTGAGCTGCGTCAAATGGCGAAATCCACCTCTGCTTTTTCTTTTTTTCCGACCCTAAAACGATGCCCCAGCTACACCGGTCGATCAGCAGGCCCACCAAAAATCCACACTATAAACTGTGATGTGCTCTGGACAACCCCATTTCAAGTAGTACGCTTACGCATTGAGTTCTATGGGAAGCCTACCAGTGGCCAGAAAAACCTGCATTATATCCAGTCCCGCACTATAAGTGGTTACGTTATGAATGGTCTACACTGTATACCGATACGCGGTTTATGAGATACAGGTATACTATTGTACTCCTTCTTCATGGTCGATGTGTGTACGGTCTTACCTAGAAGTGTTCCTTTTTCATGCGTTAGTTTTTTGACAGAACGCCATCGGTCCCACCAAGAAAGCTTTCGCTTTAAAAAATTCCTTAGACACTTAATTCCACTTACATGCTCTGACTACCAAAGACTTCTTTACTGTGACATTTATTGTTGCGCCTTTTTCTTGCTTTCGTTTCTTCGTATTTTGGCACAAAGTACTTTGACACGCCCGCTTCCACTAGGTCACAACTCTCAATCTGCCACCTGGCACGCACCAGGCGAGCCCTTGTTCCATTCTGGCAGGGCAGCTATCTAGTGTAGTGACAACACACCTGGCTCCTGTTATGGGCACCCAAATTCAAATCCCACATGAACCTAATGTGTTCTTTCATTTTGTCATTGGAGTGGTGACAATTTTTGGTACTGGACCGCGACGACGACAGTTTTTCGCACAATAGGGCACTTAAGGTTTTCACTTCAAAAACATGTATCACCCTCAATGTTTTCTGTTGCCATTTAAAGCTCAGTTCCTATGCCCTAATTAAGCTATGCACACAATACATGCCGGAAGTGAATGCACTGCACTGTAAATGTCCGCACAGCATATTTCGCATCAAATTGAAGTTGTCCATGCCAAAGATAACCATAGAATAATGGGCATACCGCAGTGGAACAACACAGACTATCTTTAATTCTCGCTAAATTTTCTACCCACAGGTGTCTCGATGACACTAAGCTTACCCACGCACAGAGTTTTACATCAGAGAGAAGCTTCCCGGCAATGCAACTTTACTCCGCGTTTACACAACCCAGATCACCAACCAATTTTGACAGACTTGAGATCCTTCCAAGTTAGTCTATACAGCTCACAACCATTTACAAAAACCTACACAGCAGTGGTGAGCCCTCCAAGGTCTGTTATCTACCAACACGAAGCACATGCAAACTAATGCTTCAAAAAGAAAGATATCGAAAAACATACAAAACATACGTGCTATGCACTTGAACTACGAATCACTTTTTGTGGCAACTGTGGCAACCTAAAGCGAGTGAGACCACAAAACCTTCCTTCAATCTTCAGAACGAAAACAGTGAATGCATTCTTACCTGGCGACCTCCGATCTCAACTGCGGTATGCCCTGTGCCCGTGGCACTGTCCTCGGTTCTGCCACACCATGAAACGCTCCTCGCTCCGGGCACCACAGGTTGGTGCTGTGTGTAGAGAGGGGGAGACGGCCAGGGCAACAACATGAAAAACTCTCTGGGAAGCTAAGTCAACTTGTGTTGCATCAAGGTGAGAATCAAGCAACTAGTATCAAAGACTTCTTCCCTACTGCATTGCTTCTGTCAAGCTTTTTTTCACTTTTGTTTCTTCGTCTTTTGACGTGAATTACTCCGACGGGAAGACTAGCCACAATCAACGTGGCAACTTCCCAGCAGTCAGAGCTCTCTTCCGCGAGCACCCATTCTATGCACATGCTGCCACACATGCAGCTTTATTAAACGGGCTCATGAACTGAAACCCTTCCCATTCCACCGAGGTATAACGGGTGTCACAGTGCACGCATCAGTTCTTGTTGCATTCTTGTTCCATCAGTTCTTGCTCCAGGCTAGTGCCTGTTTGATTCTGGCAGGAGGCCGGCTTAGTGCTGTGGTTGGTGCACCTGCCGGCTGCTCTGGCCGCCCGGGCTCAAGTCCCACACAAACCCAATTTATTTTTCCATTGTAATGAAGGTGGCCATTCTGTGACCATTCGTGCTTACGTCATCGTCGACGACTATGGTCACTTTTCGCGTCTGATGGGACACCCAGAGATTTTGCCTTTAAAAAATTCTACAGAAATTCAGGGGAATTGTCTACTAATGTGTAGCATTGCAGTGCCGCTAGTCTTGAGTGCGGTTTCTTTACAGCCAAATTGTTTGGCTTTTTTAAGCCCTGTCTGACCAATTATCTCCATTTACTCTATTACAACAATTATAGATGTTACTTGTGCCAAATGTGCAATTTTTGTAAATGAAAGGCGTTACACGGCTCACCATTTTCCATACTTTTGAATATTTTTCTTGTTTTTAAGTTTTTCGGAATTTCGTTTGACCAGTTATCTCCATTTATGCTCTTCTAACCATTACAGGTGGAACTTCCGCGAAATCTGCATTAGTGTGGAAATGCAGGGCGTTATACAAGTTTGCCATTTTTCGCAAGTTTCTTCTTTTTTTCTTTTTAGATTTTCAAAATTGCATTTGACCAATCATCTCCATTTATGCTGTTACAATGATTACAGGTCGCTATCTGCATTTTTGTGGAAATGCAGTCCTGGCTGCGGGACACTCGGCAAAAAAATTGGGCCCATCTTCCCGCGAGGGGGACTCGAGTAAATGCGCCGCATAGGGGGTGGGTGTATTGCGTTAACGTTTAGTGTTTGGGGAGTTGGTGGTAGTGAATGCGTTGTATCAGCAGCTTCTTGACGTAGTTTGAATGAGTCAAGGATATAAGGCGCGTTCGTAGCCTCCCATTCTGTGTCGGCTTTGTGGCGCAGTGGGTAGAGCACCATGTACATTGCGTTCCGCCCGCAGGCTTGAGGGATCGAAACCAGGCGCCGGATAGTATTTTTTTTTATATAGTGTAGGGGGAGGGGTGCGGACAACGACGGTGCGGACTACGACGGACGTCAACGCGGGTGACATCGTGAGTTACTGAAATGCTCTGCATTTAAAAATGCTACTCATTAATAATCACCACACATTCCTGTGTCCTCTTGAGCAATGCAACGACGAGGCAATGCCGGCAATATTCAAATCACCAGCAACACCTGTTGAGAGGGGGCGATGGAGTGAATTGAAGAGGATGACCACGCACCTCCTCATTATGCCTCCCCTTACGACCCAGCAATGCTATTTAGCCCATTTACGCTTCAAAAGATGACCCCTGACCCGATAAGGCCTCCTTGAACACCTGACGTTACCTTGCCCTTCCAGCCCTTGCAAGAGCGGCAGACCCGGCGACCCTTGGTCTCCGTATGGCAGTGGCTGCTGCCGTCCTCTTCCCCGTTAGTCATGTGGGAGGCGAAATCCTGCCGGAACACCTCCTTCACCAGAGGGGTGCACGTGGCCAGGCTAGCCCGGGGCCTGGTGTAGCGCCTCAGAGGGCTGTCCGCGTCGCCACTGCAAAAGCAGACAACAGGTCTCAATGGGACAGCTGAAACACCCTTCATTTCCCACCACTTTCAGGGGAGAAGAAAAAAAAAAAGCATTCCCAGTTTCCTGAAACAGTGAAAGTACAGCATTTTCACACGTATATCCCGCCCCTGCGTACCGTATTTATTCGAATCTAAGCCGATAGTTTTTTCAAAATACTGATATATCAAACTCCAGAGTCAGCTTGGATTCGAGGATTTTGAAACACGCGCCACTTTCCAAGTGAAATTGAGGGAAGTGGCGCGCAGCTAGCGCAACCGAGAAAAGAAAGTATTGTAGCCATTACTAGACGAGCCAGTAGCCACTTAAGGGGCCATAGCTGGGGGCGATGCCGCCATTTTGAACTGTGCGGACAGTGGCCTGCGTGCGGTGTGGCGTTTGGTTTTAACAGCACAATGGCACCAAACAAGCGGTGCCATTATAGTGCCGCTTTTAAAAGAAAAGTTGTTTTAGCTGCGGAGTAGTCGTCGAACGTTCAAGCCGGGCGGGACTTCAGTGTGGATGAAAAAAATGTCCCGTCGCTGAAGGACGCAATGGGAGAGGATATTTGCATGCCCCGCAACGAGGATGGCATTCAGAGGCTAGCAGCGATGATGACTCAGAAGGAGCACCACATCTTCATGTTCAATAAATGTGTTTTCTTTTTGTGAACGTTGACCTCGCCTTTTTGTTCGGCTACATTCGAGGTAAGTTTTTTTTTTCGTGGCTTCGGACTTTCGGGGGTCGGCTTAGAATCGGAGCCGGCCTAGATTCAAATAAATACGGTATAACCCGCACCCCCCCTTTCTGTCAACGAATAAAAAACAAAATATCCCTGCGTATTGCCCCCCTATTTTATACATAAGAGGATGGACCAAAGCTACTGTTCAAGCAACATTACACATTTGTTTATGCAAAAGAACTTACCTAGCTGACTACGTAACTAGACGGCTTGACATATACGTTTTTTCAGGTTGGTATATCGTTGCAAAATAAGCCCTGTCAATGGGATAACAGTGACTTAGCTATTACTGCTGTAGGGGGCAATCACAGCCCAATGAGCATTGCGGTGAAGCTGCACCAAAGGAAGTACAGTGGAACACCGATAATAAGACTTTCAAGGGGCCGCAAGAAAGTGTCGTATGACCGGGGTGTCGTACGACCGGGGTGCCGGTAAATTCTGGGCTACTCGACGGTCTCACGCGACAGGTGGGCTAAAAACTCATTTAAAGTACTATATTTAGAGCGTTCTCGCGTGATTTGCGAACCTTTAGCTGAAATCCCAAGTTAAAAGAAAGCAGCGCCTATGTTTGTGCCCCCCTCCCCTTTATGGCGTCCAGCTAGCCCACCAGCCAAGCCCCGTGCGCTATGCGATATAAGGCCGACGTGGTCGGGCAAATTGAAAGGGGAAAAGCCGAGTGTGAAACTGCTAAGACCAAGTGAAGCAAACAGTAGTACAAGGCGGCGATGAGCAAAAAACGGCATTGCCATACATGGTGGAGACACCCTTCGAGCGGTCCCGTGCCGTCGCTATTGGATCATAGTGCCCCACACATCTGTTTTCGTTTCAAACAAGACTGAGCAATGCGAAATAGATAAGATCATTCAACCATTGCGAGTAAACCGCGTTGCGGCAAAAATTATAGCGCGGTATTGCTACAGTGACTTGCTGCACCGGCCAGCAATTGACCCAAAATGGCGGTGCCAACGGCAGACGTGCGCGAATTACGGCACTCTAGCAAAGAAAAGGGCGGAGTGACAACGTGGCTTTGAAAGACACTGATGAGCACAGAGCAGAGATATAGGAAGAAAGAGCGTCGCAAAAGGAAGAAACCTCGATCAAGCGGACGGGGAAAGTGGCTGTACGGTCATCGCCGTGGGGTTGCGTAGTATGTGTTTTCGCGTTCGTGGGCGGCTCAACAGGAGCTTCAAATTCACGGTCTACCTGCCACCTGAACTTCAACTTCTCGCGGTTGGCGCGTTGGCGTACTGCTCCCGCGTGGGGCCGTCGCAGGTTAACTCCTGCTCACGAGTACCCGCCTGCTTGCTTGCGTCTATCCAATATGTGGTCTGGCCTGCCTGCGGATCAAGCAGCTTGATCCGCAGGCAGGCCAGATCCGGCAGGCCAGATCCGCAGGCTTGATCCGATCAAGCAGAGTGAAACGGGGGTTAAGAATAAAGAAAGTCAGGACGAGGCGGCAAAGCAGTGTAAAACATGGTAAATACACCGCTTTAACCGCGCCAGGGGTCCGTCCTATGAAGCGGACCGTGTGCACCCGAGCGCCATATCATCGGGTTTCTAATGCATTGTTTTTATGGGGAGTTTGCCAGGACCGCAGTGATCCGTCGTAAGAAGCGGGTTGTCGTAATTCCGGGGGGCCGTATCAGCGGAGTTCCACTGTACCTTACATATAATTCGCACCTCTACTTCACCACTGAAATTTTCACATCTTTCGTGCGGGCTATACAAGCGAAAATACGGTATTACTGGGCGTGTGCTTGGAAACAGCTTTGTTTCTTCACATCAGATGACATAGAGCTGTTCTGCTTCCGTGAAACCAGGTGACCACTCTTTACCCTAGACCACCATCCAGATTTCAGGAACTGAAACCAGCACTAACCACGAGACAAGAAGTGACAACAGAAATTCCACTGGTGGCCTTGAAACAGGTTTTCTTGCCCCAGAAAGAGAAGATCGCTTGGGATTTCCCTGTTCAGAGCAAGAGAAACTGCCCCAAGGTAACCAGTGGAGTTACCCATTACCAAAAACGCTAACCAGCCCAAAGCACTGTCATCCAGATCTGTCTAGCGACTGAATGGTGTCAAAGTTCCTGGCCCACCACATCCAATCATATGAAAGTCCACCTCCCAATCTCATTTTTTTAAGTATGGGTGGGGGGGGGGGGGGGGGGGAGACTGTACGCAAACGAGGCAAAACTGTCTAACTTTCGCACCTGGACAAAAGCCGGCTAAAAAAGGTCAACTGTCGACCTGCAGCTAATATCACACTGTTCTCTTACTAAATTTAATGTTACAGGGATCTTAATTAAACCACGCCCTGAGCAGTCCAAATAAAACTGCGCGAAATTTAAATTACTCTGCCAGGAATAGCTGAGCCAAATATTACACAGGCACATGAAAGGGCAAGCTCGTAAATCTCTGTAAAAGATGCGGAAAAACCAACCGCGCTCTCTTCAATTTTCCTTACTATGCCCCCTTTAATTCCGTCATTGCAGCAGTGGCTGCCCTATTGGCTGCCACTGCTCTCTCTCTCTCTCTCTCTCTCTCTCTCTCTCTCTCTCTCTCTCTCTCTCTCTCTCTCTCTCTCTCTCTCTCTCTCTCTCTCTCTCTCTCTCTCTCTCTCTCTCTCTCTCTCTCTCTCTCATGCGCACTTGTGCATGCGTGCGTGTGTGCGTTTCGAATGTGCGTGGGGTTGGACTAATGAGCTCAATACTTCACTTTCAACCAGACCACTCAACAACAACCGTTTATTGGCACAAAACGCCCTACCAGTCTGAGAGCGTGCTTTGTACTGCACCTCACCGAAAATAGACCGACTCCACATTGCAGAAAAAAGGAGAAGACTTTCAGGCATGTGATACAGTGGAATCTCGGTGATACGAATTCGGTTGATACGAATTTCGTTGTGATACGAATTTTCAAAATTCCCCGGCCAAAATGCATTGTACGCAATGTAAAAAAATTCGGATGATCCGTTCGCATTTATCACCCGGTGCGGGTGATACGAACACGCGAGCCGCGAGCAGATGACTGCGGCGTGGACGGGAGGCGGGAGTGTTTGTGCGGCCGTGTGGCCTTGGTCGCACGCAGGCACAAAATCATTAAGCGTGAACTGCATGGAGCGTTTTCTGCTCACGAAAACGCGCCGCGCAAGCCACAGGCGCGCTGACGCCACCGCGAATACCACCCGCATGCGGCGCGCGGCGCGGTAAGCCGCGGCAACATGGCGGCGTCAACGGCCGCGAAGTAGGGCGGGTGGCTCGACCGACCGCTTCTGACCGCTCTTTAAAGAACAAAAGAAGTTGCTTATGAATTAAGGGAGCTGATGAGTCTGAAAACGACACTGTAAAGCATCGTCCGCGCGGCTAGGGAAAGCGCCTATCAAATATCCGCCACCGTGGTAAGCCTAAACATCTCCGGCGGAGCCAGCGGGCTGTCCGGAGCGCTTTCAAACTGCCGCCATGAAGAGCGTGCCTCCCCGTTGGCGCAAGTCGGCAGGCTCCTCCCACTGCCGCGCGCGTCGCGCGTCATTTTACGAGCGATGTAAAATCTGACATGGGGGCGAAATCGTCAGCGCGGGCGTCAAAAGAACGCGCGCGCAAACGCCGACGCGCCCGAATGGCATGCGGTTCAGGCTTGAGTTCGTGTGCGCGCGTCGCGTCGGCGATGAGCGCGCGTTCTTTTGACGCCCGCGCTGACAATTCAGCCCGGCACCCAGGCGCCAGCCTCTGCCTCGGTTACCGCTAACTGCATTGGGAGGAGCCTCACGACTTGCGCCAATAGGGAGACGCGCGCCTCAGGCTGGGCCACCTCCGCGGTGGAGATTTGGCGTAGATGACATTTTATAGTGCTTCTCCCATACTGTCAGCTCCTTTCCCGCATGAGCAATTTAATTTACACATTGAGCTCCGTTTTAACAAAAGGTTAGAAGCGGTTGCTGAAGCTACCTGCACCTCTTCGCGGCAAGAGCCGACGCCATATTGCCGCCGCCTGTCGCATGCGCAGCACATTTCCATTTTTTCTCGTTTTCTGATGATACGAATTTTCGGGTGATACGAATATTTTTGCCGCCCCTTGAGATTCGTATGACCGAGATTCCACTGTATATCGAAGGCTGCCGAAGAGAATGTCACGAGTCGACCCCCTATCTGGGAGAGGGTGCACAGCCTGCATCACGTAGTCCAAGGCGAGAACGATTATGCGCGGTTTTTTGTCTCATGTAGGTCCGGTGATACTGATTGGACTTTTACAATTCTTGCGGTAGGAGATAGCTGGCACGAAAGAATTGGCCCCATAATGCATTGCAATAATCAGCGGTAAGAGGGGCTGCACAGTCTCTTTAATGTTCAGTGCCTGAAGAGGCCGTTTTATAAAAGCTTGGGAACAGAATGTGGGCTCACACTAGGGATAAACACTATTTATTTGTAGCTCCATTAAAAACAATTAGAAAATAAACTCACCTCCGCAGATTGTACTCTGTATAAACCCATAAATTTCAACAGTGAAGCTGTTTGGCCACCGGCAGGATTCAAACCTGTGTCTGGTAGATCAACAGAGTCAACCCACTTGGCTACGACCGTGAGTACATATACCCAATAGTCAAACGACTTAGTCATTTGGCTGTGACTGTGGGGAGAGGAATCCCGCCACCTGCTTGACACAGAACACATGATAGGATACACACTGCACCTGCGGGCGCCTAGTTTAAGTATGCGTGTTCCGTTCGTTTGTTCTGATTCTTCGATTTGCTTCTTCTTCACCATTAGAGCAACAAAGATGGGGCGGCAGCACAGAACAAGCAAATCGGCTGCAACCATGGACTTAAACCTTCTTTGTGATGGTCGTGAAGGTTGCGTACAGCTTTGCTGCCTTCAAGTTTTATGCGTTAGAACGAATTTCCTAAATTTTTTTCCCATACTTTTCCCTTTTACACCCCTACGTGGTGGCTTCTACAGAACTATTTGGCATTTTATAGTGCAGTTTTCTCCCACACTGTGAGCTCCTTTCCCGCATGAGAAATTTAGTTTACACCTTGAGCTGTGTTTTAACAAAAGGTTACAAGTGGTCGCTGAAGCTACTTGCACCTTTTCACGGCAAGAGCCGACGCCATGTTGCCGCCGCCTGTCACATGCACGGCACTATTCCATTTTTTTTTGTTTTGTTTTCTGATGATACGAATTTTCCGGTGATACGAATATTTTTTCCGCCTCTTGAGATTCGTGTGACCGAGATTCCGCTGTATTGCTAATTTCAAAGCCAGGTATGGGCAACATTTTGTGCCAAGCAAACGAGCGCCCTCTGCTCACTCGAGCCTGGTGACGCGGCAGAGGTTGACCAGCTGCTGCATGCAGGGAGCGGTCAGCGTGGTGGGTTCCTCGTCCCGGTCCCTCGCGGCATCGTGGCTGCAGGCCTGCTGCACCACAAAGGAGCCGTGCTTGAGCAGCTCCTCCTCCGTAAAGCCGCCCCCGCCCTCCTGCTCCTCGTCCACTCCCGGCACCGCTGCACCCTGCACACATTCGACCGAAGAACATGGGGCTCTTTAAGACTGTAGCTCTTAATGGGGCCATCTAGACAACTTCTACAGAACTATACACATAACAACATGCAAGTTTGTTCCGTTTTCGTGGAAAGACATTAGAATAACACTGAGACTGCTTTTAACGCAAGCTTCACTCACATAAGCTCTATAATTCGCAAAACAGAGAATGGACATGCATGCATCCAACAAGCTGATTTTCCGCACTGGCACCTATGATGTATTATGGGCAGCTGTGCCATTGGATGAGGCCGGCAAAAGCAAACGCAAGTTAGACAGGGCTTATAGGCTTGCAAAACAAGCTATTTGCGATTAAATTTAATGCATATTCTTTTTATACTATAGTGGAACCCCGCCGATACAACCCCCAGTATTACGACGACCCGCTTCCAATGAAGGATCACCACGGTCCCGGAAAACTCCCCACAGAAACAATGCATTAAAAACCCCAGTTATACAATGCCCAGGTGCACACGGTCCACTTCATACGACGGACCCTGGCAAGGATCAACTGCCATTTTTCCCACCTTTTATACTGCTTTGCTGCCTCGTCTAGAACTTTCTTTATACTTAACCCCCATTTGACGCTGTTTGATATGCAAAGGTCCGCAAGGCGGGCAAGACCACTTGCTGAACAGACGCAAGAAAGCAGGCGGGTAGACGGCCGCGCATCCTGGCGACAGTAGTTGTTACGAGAGTTACGAGAGTTTGTGTCCAACATTGATATGGAAACACCATAGTTCAGCATGTGAGCGTTTTGGTTTGTCTTCTTACCGTGTTCAGCGCCCTCTCACGCAAACGTTATCTAACTTTGTTGCTGTGATGAGTGAAAATGGCACACGCAGCTATTTTCCTTTATTTTTTATTTCCTGCTCAGCGCCTAAACCTCAAGGTTGGTCACGAACTCCAGTGTTTTGTTCGCACTGCACATACACGGCCCGTTGCCACGATGTGCGGCATGTACTGAAAGCCATGTGCTCCATTGTTTGTACAGGCGAGCCCACTTATAACGAACACAATGGGAAACCGAAATCACTTCGTTATATCCCCTTTTCGCTATATCTAGACAGAAAATCTATGTATACCAATGGTAACAGGAAACGAAGATTTGTTCGTTATAGCCGCTATATCGTTAAAACCGGGTTCGCTATAAGTGGGCTATACTGTATTTCAATTTATCACGATAGTACACTTGAGGCAAAATATACGTAATTAATCAGCTGCGCTCGCGTTCCGTTTAGTTAGGAACACTCGTTGGGTTCGTTTTTACAATAGTAATCGAAAAAAGTGGCAGTGCAACACCAGCACATGCATCAGGAAAAGCAAGTACAAAAATAACAGAACTCCCGCTGGCGCAGTTTCAGGCAGGGGGCGCGCGAGCACTGTGAAGGCGGGAAATTTGAATTGCATGTGGTGTTAGCAGTCAGCGGAAAACGACGCTGCAGCCCATTATGGTGAATCACTGCTCCGCACTTCCGACAACTTTCACATTGAGTGGAACGGCTTTAATTTTTTTAATTTACTATTTACAGTGGCGACCATTTTCTGTACCAGCCAACGACCACAACGCTGGTTTCTCACACAATAGGGAACTTAATTAAAGCTGTAATCTTACAAAAGCACTGACTCGGAGAGTCTGCAACCTGCAGCGATACAGCCTTCCCGAGACATGCATGCTCACCTGGATCAGTTGGATCAGGCTCTCGTAGCTGCAGCTCGGGTCGTCGTTGACGGCGTCTACCACCAACTTGCAGAGATGCATTTTACGGTGCAGGGGCTTGAAGAAGTCTGCGTACACGGCGTGAGCCCCCTGCACGTAGTAGTCGGCCAGTGCTGCAACACAAGCACGGTCCCTGTACACATCTCCCTTACACTTGTTTCAAACGTAACACTTCTAAAAATCTTCCCCACACCTTTAACCCTTTAAGGGTTTTGGCCGTATATGTACGGCATCGGCAAACACTTTCAAAATGGTCAATGAAGGACATGTACAGCATTGCTTCTATTTTTAAAAAGCGCACCTTTTTCGCCAACTTCTCTTGCTTGGCATGTGCTGCCACACTTCGGAAATACGTCAAATTTTTTTCTCGCGCCGATGGCTCTTCTTTTTATTTTTTTATGATTTACTTCAGCTGTGCGCTGGCTATCGTTTGCGCATCCACTAACGAGGGGGCGCGCTGGGTATTGCCCACCTGGCGCCTCTCGCTTCTTGCGCCTGCCACAGACCAAGGTTGCCTGCGAAACTGATGAGGCTCTTTTCTCCTTTTTTTTTTTGTATTTTATGAGTGGTGCACCATCTACCGCTCTGGCATCCGACCGCGCATGCCCGCCCACACTCGCGTGCGTGCAGCGGCTGGTTTTGGCATCGTCCTCCGGCCGCTTCCCGCTTTTTGCGCCCGCGAAACTGATGTCTGTCTGATTTCAATTCACTCAAAAGGTGCCGGCTTGTTACTATCTCGCTCTTATTTAGAATTTCTATTGTGTTACTCACAATAAACCACATTTATGTAACAGCATAAACGATTTTTTTTGTCACTTTATGGTCACCCCAAAAAAATTACTACAATTTTTTCTCAAAATAAATTCGTCCAAAGAATTTAAATCAGCAATAAAAAAATCGACCCTAGGGGGTCGCATTTGGTGAAAAAATTCGACCCTCAAAGGGTTAAACGGGGCACGATGACCAAATACAACTTTGTATGACTTGAAAAAAGTAGCACTTGGTAATGCAGCCAGCTCCGTGTTAATGACGAAAGATCTTTTGCTAATTAAAAAAAAGCAAGAAATATTGAAACACTTTCAAATTTCATGATGCAGTGATGTGTTATGGCCAGGAATGATGTAATATGGGCCGGCACTGAAAACCTAGGTATTACAGTTTTAACTTCGCTAGCATTCATATGACAGGATCAAATGAATCTACAGACCCCACTACAATCATCCAGTGACCTGTCTTGAGAACGCGTTAGTTCCCTGGCCACCAATCGCACAATCAAGATTCCATGGCGTCACAGAGAAATCGCCGGAAAGTGGCCGCTTCCTCTGTTTTCCTTAACATCTCAATTACTGCTTTGAAGTTTGCGATAAAACTGGTATCACTGTTATGAGAACAAAACAGTCTTTTTAAGGCACCAAACTTGGATTTGGTTTGTCTTCATGGCCCCCTTAAGTTGAGACCATTCAACATATAATCGCACAACTTGTGGTCATCAATTCCCTTATTCAAGAAAACAAAGAATAGCCAGTGAGGGAACTTCAGGAGAGGGAACTTCATTGCTTAGACCACACAAACATCTGTGGAAGCTGCCACTTCAGAACGACTGTGTGAACACTGTACAAACCCTAGCAAAAAAGAAAAAAAAAAGAAAGAAAACACGCCGCGCTGAGTATACAACTTTACAGCTAAAAAAGAGCAAAAGAGGCCAACACTTGTCTCTAACTGGTTGCTCAGTTTGCTCGCATGCTAGTGTTAAAGCCTGGTGGTTGCCTGTTAGAAAAGTGACTGACTACCCAGTCAGGCAACATTCCAAGGCTACAGAACTGCCGACCAAGACAAATTTTCCTTTCACAACAAAATTTTCAAGAAATCCAGGCAGCTTTGTTTTGTACCTGTTTATGCGCACCTGGCTAAATGTTAAATTTTTCGTTTGCGAGAAACTTCCTACAGCTGATGAATTCCCTGGAATCAAACCACTCGACAAACTCTTTCCAGTGCAGTACACCTCTATGGGGACAACGACTGTCTGTATAACTACAAAGCAGAGCCTTCATTTTTGTAAGCTGCTCTGAAATTGACAGCAACCATTTTTGTGCACCGAGAGCAGCTACCAGTTTTCGGCAGTGACGAGGCTTCATTTCGTTACATGACCCTGGCATAAGCCACACTTGCAAAAACAGCACCAGTATTCAGTAGAACGTGCTCCTTTCAAGCAAACGTATAGTGTATAAACCAGACTGTACATCAACCCCAGATCTCGAGGTAAAAATAGCAAGCAAAAAAACATTCTGTGGAAAAGCTCACTGGAAATGTCACTCAAATCCAGTAATTTCCTAACTGCGTAATCAGTTTGATTCCCAGAAATTTCTCTTTCCCTCTTTAAGACTCTAGGAAATCGAGAAATGTGAACAGCAACGAGCTGCAGGCCTTTTTTTAAACAGTCAGAATGCTGAATGTAAAAAAGTGTTGCTTGCTGTTGCTGTTAGCGCAACTGTTGCTGTTAGTAAATCTTTAGAAACCCAGCAAATCGACCGTCCTGCAGTTACAAGCAATTTGTTTCCCTAGGACCAAACACTCAAGTCTAAGTATCCCTCCCTTGAAGCAAAACTACGTAGCTTCTGAAAAACAAAAAAAAAAAAAAAAAAAGAAAGAAAAATGGCACGTAGCCAAGTATGACACAGGTTTCTTCAAGGAACACAAGTTTATTGGGGCAAACTTGCGCTACGCTAAGAACTCAAAGAATACACAAGCGGGGAAGGAGCAGTCAACAAATTTATGCGTAGGCAAGTGTCGGCGAATCTAATGTCGCCGCGTTTGCCATTGCAAGCATTTATCTTTCGGCATTAATCCTTCAAGAACCGTCAAATCAGATCTAGAACACAGGCGATGAAAGATGAACACTGCATTTTAGTGACGGCAGCAGGCGAATGACTCTTCCAATTAAATTATATATAGCCAGTGCAGCACACAAAAGAGATGGAAACGTGCGCTTCACTTCTGACTTAGAGAAGACCACTGGACGCGGCCAGACGCTCGCAACAAAACACACAAACAACCAACATACCAGAGGGTGTAGTTCGCGGCAATATACTACAGGATAGGAGAAACAGCCCACCTGTGCTCACACCAATCACCGGCTTCTCACCGGCTCCATAGCCAGTCAGCCACCAGCTTGTGAGGGGGCCGATGTTGTTGCATAGGACACCTGCAAAACGTCCGACACTCCCTAGCATGAACAAGCAGCCAGATGCAACTCAGACAGCACGCCAGGCTACACACATTCCCCTTTAATCTGTGCTTACAAAAAAAAAAATCCCCAGCTTCATTAAATGCATTAAAGGAGCACTGACACCAATTTTCGGCGTTAATATTATTGCACAGTTCGCTTCCTTCACTCAACAGAATACCCTGGCTGAAATATGAGCAGCCTGCGACGCGAAGAACATAGTTCAATTGGATCTCATTTATCGCGCCAACGAAGCAGCACGCGGAGCAGCACTCAGCAAATGAACATCAGCGTGACATCGCTCCAGCAGAGGAAAAAGAAGTGACGCGACAGCGCTCATCAAAAACTCGCGACGTCACTTCACGCACGCGGCACCACGAGCGACGAGCAGGCGCAACGCCCTCTCAAGCGGGCGCCGGCAACGTCCGCACAAAGCGGTGAGGTCAGGCAGGGAGTCTGTCATATGCGCCGTTCGGGATGAAAGCGCGGGAATTCGAAACAAACGATTTTCGGACCGTTCAATGTAATTAACTATCGCGCGCTGAAGTATATGAAGTGCTCTTTCAGGTTGGCCTGACCATTAAGCATCGATAAAAGCAATAAAAGTGTAACATAAAATTTTCGTGTCAGTGCTCCTTTAATATTGTCACGTAGCCAAAGACGATGCAGTTGTCTTCAAGGAAAACAAGTTTATTGGAGCGAACTTGTGCTCCCCTAACAACCCAAAGAATACAGAGGCGGCGAAGCAGCGGTCAACAAAGTGACTTGCGCAGGCGAGTGTCATCGAAAGGAATACCGCGACGTCTGCTCTGCAGGCTTTTATCTTTCGGCGTGAGTGTTTCTGGAACCGTCGATTTACATCCAGAACATTGTAGATCAGAGAAGATTATTCTGGGTTAGTGACGTTAAGACGAAACAGTCTGCTTATCTGAATGAGATAGCCCTTGCGGCATAAAAATAAAGAACGAAAGACGCGCTTCGCTTGGGACACAAATAACAGAGCCGGGCGTGGCCGAGCAATAAAAACATACAATAAATAAACAAACCCATACGTGGTTCGCGGCAATATGGTACAATGCCAAATTTCACAATATAATGGAAAGAAAAGATTGGCAACATCACGACAAATATGCATGCTCTGTAACAACAACCTGGCAACACTTCTATTACTGTACAAACCACTTGGCCGACCAAACCACTAGACCGACCCTTTGCTCTGTGGTATAAAAAAGTTACAAAAATACTTACGGCAGAACAGTGCACCCCCAAAACATGAATTCAGAAGCTCTGGTGCAGATGACCACCAATTTAATCAACAGCAATTGTGTGTGAACCTCATTTTGCAAATCTGGGTCCATCATGTGGTGTCTGCAGGATTATCTATTCCAGAAGTGGCATGTTGGCAACTTAAAGGGGCACTGACACAAAATTTTGAAGGTGAGATAACTTCGGAAGTAGATTGGTGTGAACACATGTACATCATCTGCAAAATATTAGCGGCAAATACAGCCTAGAACATATTTAAAGTCAATTTTAAAGTGTGCGAAACGCAACCGAGCAGCCAGCAGAAGACCACGCGCAATCGACACCCCTTGGATATTTTGTAAATAAACAACATCCGAACACGTCATGAGTTTGTGTTTGCCGCTTCCACACTGCCGCCGTTTTTCACCGGCTCGCCCGGCTCGCCGCTCCAATCGGAGGGCCGGAGGGCGGAGCTTCTGCTCTCGAGAACGAACGACTCGATCGGTGGCAGCGGAGGCGCTGTGATTTCATCGGCTCATCAGGCAGCTGGCTGCGACCAAAGTTCTACAGCAATTCCAGGCACTCTGTTTCTATTACTTGTTATTTACATTGGACGTGAAAACGCGCCAGAGACACGAAAAGCCCACTGAGCGTGCTGCACGGTCGCTGTGCAGGTGGCGGGCACGGCCGCGAAGTGGCCCAGGCCAGCGCAGGTAGCTCGAATGAAAGCTTGTTACCGCTGCACGAAATTGTACCCAAGTGGCAGCTTATGAGAAAGGAGTTACTGATGCGATGGCGAGTTCCATTAAAAATTGTCAACTGCACCGCTTACGAGAGCGGCAATTGAATATCCGCCGCAGTGCTAAGCCGAACACATCTGTAGGCGGACTTGTAGGCAGACCGGCCGGCGGCTCCCAGCGCGCGTCTTGCCACCCACTGTTTCAAGCGTCGCGCGTCGTTCTTTAGCCGCGGTAGCATTTGCACTCGCAGTGCCTGCATCACATCCACGGTCGCTTTTTAATTAAGCGCCTCACGAGATCAGTACGTGGGGGCATTCGCAGAAACTGCCGGCGATGCAGATTCGACAGTGCTACGGCAGCTCTGCTCTGTGATATCCCTCCGACGGTCACGTGGTCAGCTTTGTTCACATAAAATCCATCGGTTCGCGGCACCCGCTGAAACCGAAACTGCGACTGGCCGCATTGAAAATGCCTCTGATTAAACAACCGTCGCACGCTGAAGCAAATGAGGTTTCTACAGGTGATAAGTAGGTCACTAGCAACTTATCGCAACAAAAAAAAAAAAAAAACAAGATGCAAAATTTTTGTGTCAGTGCCCCTCCCTTTAAGTGCAGTTATGTATAGCACACAACGTAGTTAATCAACCCATACTCCCGCCCTCCCCTCCACCAACACTTTCATACCTGGGCAAACACGTTCACATCACACTGAACAAAAAATAAATGCGGAAACTCCCAGGAGGTAATTGTGGGATAAATGCGTACCCCGCTATGCTGTACACCGAGCCCCAAAAGACAGCTTCATTACTACGCACAGTTGCATGTCCGGGAAGACGTTCCTCCAGGGGAAATATGGGCAGTCTCATAATATCAAATTACGGAGGCCCTAGGGCTTTTATTGAAGACTTTCATTTGACCTCGTTTATAATGCATTGCTTGCATATAATGCATTGTTTGTGGGGATAAACTGGTCGCAGGTAGCGCTGTACCAGCATAATTGGCGATCTATGGGAGAGGACTTTTCCCTGCAGTGGGCGTACACATTATGATGATGATGCATTGTTTAAAATACTTCTGAGGTTAATATATGATATCAGAGTATGATGACCATAGCGCATTTTATTAAATACCCTCATAAGACACCATTCATCATGATGATACACTATCCCACCAAAGCTGGCTCCCCTTATTGACACCATTGCACTGATGGGAACAATTTTTGTTCACGGGCAATTAGCTGTAGAGCGTTCTTGTAAATACCTGCACAATAACCTATTTATCTTATAGATAGGGTAAAGGGGGGCCCTTCATTCTCACAATACACTGAGGTCATTTAAAGTCGGCTTGACTACTATGACAAACAGCGTTGGTAAAAAGACATTTTGTTAAAAACAATATGGGTGTTTTCTTATGGAAACATGATGGCCCTAGGGTCTTTTAAAATGAGGATTTCCTTATGTGGCGAAAGTGTAACACGTCAATAATTAAACATCGACAGACAAGCGACAAGTTTTTTCACCAAGTCCACACCAGAAATACAACGCATTCAAAAAGGCAAAAAAACCCAGATGAAGATTAGACGGTCATTTCTGGAGACAGTTCCACACTGAGCCAGCAGCACTTGACACAACTCGTCCTTCAAAAAAGGCCGTTTTTTTTTACCACTTTTATAGTGCTGAATGCTGTCTGTGCACTGCTTCATCTTCTGTGGCAAACTTTTCTTCTTCTTTTCAAGCTAAAGCTCGGTTACCTCAGAAATATCTGCAAACACCCAGTCTCCCACGTTACCACCAGCTGCCACGAAACATGAACCCAGCCCAGGGTTCGTACAGGCTTCAAAAGCAAGAATTCAAGGGCTTTCAAGGACTTTCAAGGACCAGAAAACACATTTTGAAGGTCCCCACCTAATGTTTTATCTGGGACTACAACTTTTTCAACACAATGCAACAGTTTTTTATTGCACAATACCTAAGCACATTATTGTACATTTAGATAGCCGCTAACGGGTGCGTGAATGCTCCCCCAGCGTTATTTTTTATTTCATGATTGGTATTTAGAGGTTTTTCTTTTTCCTTTATGTTTGCTGAGGCTGTTTGATTTGAAAACTTAGTTAATGTAGCCTGCATCTCCTTCTTTCTCAGCAAGAGTATCGGCTAAAATTAAATCCGCAAGTGTTGCTGCAAGGCAGGGCGAACTATGTACACATCCACCATTTGCACGTAAAAGCAAACGCAGATGGAGCGTATGAGGCACAGCACACATGCAATGAGTGAGCGTCCACAGACTAGATGGAAGATGCAAGATAGAGAACAGAAGCCGGCTTTCACTGGATTGCATCCTGACATGGATTGGATTGACAAGTGCCTGCTCCAAATGTTGCCTCGTAATAATGAAAATCCACCAAACTTGTAATTTCATGCAATACACTGAAACTTGATCATAACAATGTATCTTTACATTTGGTAACACATAAAATCCATGACAAATACTTTAAATTCTTGTGAGAAGACAGGGCCATTGGTTCTCTCCAGAAAAATCAAGGATTTTCAAGGACCCTTAAAAAATTGCAGGACTTCCCAGGCCTTGAAATTGACACTTCTGAATTCAAGGGTTTTCAAGGTTTTCAAGGACCTGTGCGAACCCAGCCTTCTCCTCAAGTGTGACAAACCAAGTTCTGTGCAGTGCTAGTGACCGCCTGCGATGCGTTCCTCTCACCTGGGCCTTCCTCGTCCCACACGGGCGCCACCCGTGCAGCCAGGTACAGGCCCTTGCTGAAGACAGTCTTGGGCATGTCGATCGGCATCAGGTGCTCGCTTCGGTCGTACAGCCTGCACCAAGACGAACGGACAGGGGATGTGAGAAGCGCAGGACTCCACTCCCTCATTGAAAGTACGAGCCCGGCGCTTTCTGTTACGCGTGATGCAACGCAGAGTTTTTAAATGCGAATGCATTTCTTAGTCGGTGGTTGTCTTGCTCCGTCGGCGTGCGCCTGCATTCCTCCAGCGCGAGCGCACGTGAGCGCGCGCCTCGTAGTTCTGCCTTCGTCGTCGTCGTCGTAAATGCAAATGCATTTCTTAGTCGGGGGTTGTCGTGCTCCGTCGGCGTGCGCCCGCAGGTGTTATCTCTCCGCGCTCCTCCTCGCCCCTAGCAACAGCTGTGGCGCGCCTAGCAACCGGAGCAGGTGGTAGCTCGGGCGGGAGTAGCGGAGGGCAAGGGGAGAGGAGGAGCGCGCTCGGGCGTGTGAGGGCGCTCGCATCGCGGAGCTCGGGCGGAGTAGCGGAGAGTGAGTGGAGAGGAGGAGCGCGCTCGGGCGTGTGAGGGCGCTCGCATCGCGGAGCTCGGCGGGACAGAGAGCTCGCGCGCGGGGCGGGCGTGTTGCGCGGGTCTCTCTCTCCTCTCCGCGTACCCTCTCTCCGCTCGCTGCGCTCCGAAAATATATATAAATGCAGTGGAGGCACGCCTCTCTCCGTTACTGCTTGCCGCAGCGCACTCATCGGTGCACCCAATGCATTCGCATTTCCACACGATCCCCTTCGGGGAGGTGGGGGGAGTTTTTTTCAAAATACACCAGTTGGGAAACTCCGCTTCAGAATCAGGGCATCGCGTGCCACCCTGACCTGTTGAAGCTGACCTAGGGGACAATAACTGAACTTGGAAAAACACTCGCCTAACAACACAGGCTAATAAGTAAGGCTTGCTCTTCAAATGAAGAAACAATAAGGTAATTTTAATGTAAATTGACGACGATTCAGTGAGCAATGAAACGGAAGTTGATAGGTGTAACGTAGGGATGGGCGAATATTCGGTATTGTCGAATATTCGATCGAATAGCTCTCTATTCGTTATTCGCTTCGATCCGAATGCCGGTATTCGATATTTTCGAATTATTCGATGCTCCCGAATAGGCAGCTAAAAGCCAAGCTTTTCGGTCAAGCTTTCCGAGAGTGACCCCAGGCTTGGCTCAAAACCCACCAACGCGGACATTTCTATTATCAGTGCCAGCACTGCCGAGTTGCTGCTTTGCCTAGAGGTTCGACGAAGCTCTCGGCCGCCAGCACACTTTAGGTTAAAAAAAAGGGCGGCACTGAAACGACACCGCTCCGAACATAGCGGCACCAAGCCAGCGGACTTGTACAGGCCGCCATTTTGAACAGGCATGCCGCCATTTTGAATAGGCTCGCTCAGTGCGCCTATTCAAAATGGCGGCCAGCCACTTGCGCTTGCTTGGCTACGGCCGAGGATACTAGTGGCTACAATACTTCTTTTTTTTAGCGGAGCTTCTAGGCGGCGCTTAACTCTGCGAGTTTCTAGGCGGCGCTTAAACTTGTAAATGAGCAGCCGGCAGAAACTGCTGCACCTATAGCAGTTGCATAGCAGCTGCACCTAAAAAGCATGTGGCGCAACAGGCATTTCTTAATGAAAACTTGTGAATACAGCAAAGGAAAGCTGTGTGTAAGATTTTGCAATAAATGTTCAACTGGTAATAGTTTTACACAATGCTGTGCCTACGTGAGTTCTAATTATTAGAAAAAATTGTGTACATTAGTCAGGTCACGAGTTGCTCATTTGTCTTTGTGATTTGCAATGTGTACTATTCGAACTATTCGATTCGAAATTATTCGACCAAATCACTATTCGCTTCGAATTCGCTTCGAACCTCAAAATCTATATTCGCCCATCCCTAGCACTGTAACGTTAAGGGTTAAGAAGAGAACAGAAATGGGTCAGGGAACAAGCGCGTGTTAAGGACATATTAGTAGAAATTAAGAAGAAGAAATGGGCGTGGGCAGGGCATGTAATGCGAAGGCAAGATAACCGTTGGTCATTCAGGGTAACAGAGTGGATCCCTAGAGACGGCAAGCGTTGCAGGGGGCGGCAGAAAGTTAGATGGGCAGACGAGATCAAGAAGTTTGCGGGGATAAATTGGCCGCAGTTAGCACAGGACCGGGATAACTGGAGATCTATGGGAGAGGCCTTTGCCCTGCAGTGGGTGTAGACAGACTGGTGATGATGATGCTTTTCAAATTAAGAAACAATAAGGTAATGTTTACTTGTGTTTCCACGGTTTTTTTTCTTTCACAACTTATGGCAGCTGCCCCAAGCAATTGAAAGTACTACTATGTCAACTTTCTGCCGACAAATGACAGGCTAGTGAACTACCCCCTTGCCTGCCCGCCTTTCCCCCACTGCAGGGGGGGCCAAACTGTGGACCTGTTTTTGATACATGGGGCCTACGGAGAGTTTCACAACTGGTGCACAGTGAGTAACCCTGACGCAATCTACCGGTTTGTTTCCAACACAGCCGCTGTTCTTTCAAGCAACTGCTACGTAAAAGGAACTCACTGTTCGACCGCAATGGCCTAGTGGTAGAGTTGTGGGTTCTGATGTGAGAGGTCAAACTTTAGACATTCCCAACATTTTTTTTTTGCCAGGACCCGTGATTTATTGTTAAATGGTTTCTCATATCGGTTTTAGACACTATTTATATAAATAAGGATTCTCTGGCACATTTTTGGCCAGTGCAGGTTCGGAGTGCAGCATACCATCTGCTTGCGCACCCTTTGTCAAAATTTTCTAGGCTTAATCATAAGCCTACCAGACCACAAAGAATTCAAAGAATTAGCTTTACCTTTAAATGCGACACAATTACCTTATGGCAGTGAGAAAGAAAGGCGTTTTTTTCTCTAGCTTTCCGGCATAACATGTTTCAGCCTCGCTCAGGACGTAAGCTTTCACATTGAATTTTTTGCCGCCTGCGTGTTTCTGGCTTGGCCTAGAAAATTTTGACAAAGACTGTACATACAGGAGCATAGATTTTCGTGCGAGAGGCACCGTTGCAGCTACCACATAGGAGCACTCCCACTCCCAGCTGGCTTACCAGAGATGGGAGAGAGAAGTCCCACTAATGCAAATTTTAGGCAAGCTAGCCACGCTTGCATCATGCTGTGCTGACACAGTCAGTTGTAACACAGAGCTTAAAGGAGCCACGAAGACAAAATGCAAGTTTGGTTCATTAGAAAGGCTGCTTTGTCCTGATAGAAATGATACCGATTTCATCGCAAACTTCGAAAAAATAACAGAGACATTAAAGAAACCGTGTGGAGCTGTGGCGACTCACTAGCCAGTTTTCGTCGACTTTTCTATGACGTCACAAAATCTTGTTTGGGCGATTGACAGCGGCCCAACTAACCAATCGCCAGGACACATGACCGGCCGATTGTAGTGGGGCCGCTAGTTTTGTTTGATCGAATCACTCGAATCCTAACGTGCACCTAACCCACCGAAAATTATGTTTTTAGTGCTGGACCATATGACGTCACTCGCACCGATGACACGTCACTGTGGCGCGAAATTTGAAAGTTCTTAAGTACTTCTTGCGTTTTTATCGGTTAAGAAACGTCTTTCGTGGCCGGAATGAAGCTGAGTGAGGTACTGAAGCGTAATTCTTTAAAGTTAACCAAAGTTGTATTTTCTCTTCATGGACCCTTTAAGTGTAACGTTACATTAGACGCCAGCATAGTGGCAGGAATCTTCAGCCCCTAACATTTAATTTGCAAAAAATTTCTCCCACCTCCCCTCGCGGGAACCCCTGTGTAGACGCGACGCATAGGGGGTTTCGTTGTTGTTTCCGTTAGGTTGATTCTCCCATCGCGTGAAACGTGCCGTGAACCCCCTGCCGCGGCTATGACGCAACGTGGCGCGGCTATGACGCAACACAATCCAACACAACCCACTTTAATCCAATCCAATCCAAATCCAATCCAATCGAATCCAATCCAATGCTCCTCGTGAGAGAGTGTTCGCTATCGGAGAGGAGAGGGGGTGAGCGGCGGAGAGCGCAGCTCGCGCGGCAAGGAGAATGGGGGAGGGGTGTGGACGGACAACAACAACGCAGTATGGAGGGACAAGGCGAGTGAATGAGATGCAGTCGCATCTAAAATTCCTCTAGGCACCCAAGTCTGCTCACATGCTTTGAAGGTGAAAGCACGTTGATACTTATCCTAAATGGTGCTTGCGCCTCTTTCATCTTTTTCGTACCTCCATCCTTTGGCGCAAAATTACCCAGACAGACAGACAACAAGGCTTTATGCCTTGACATGGACGTTCCCCATGGGCGGCTGAACTCGTTCTACCCTTGCCATAGCATTCCCCTCTCACCCAGGAAATACTACTGTTCCACCACTGCTGGCAACATGCAGAAGTACCCAAGTAATAGTAACACCCTCGGCTCCCATTCTTGTGAAGCAATTTTTTTTTTTCATGCTAACTCAAACGTGTTTTTTATTTACTGCTTACAGTGGCAGCCATTCCCTGCACCAGACAACAAAAAAAAAAGCACCGGTTTTTCTTACATCGGGACGTCTTTTGGCTTAAAACAATGTACTATTTACAAGGTGCTTGCGGTAGAACGACACAGGTACAGGGTTCGTACAGGCTTCAAAAGCAAAAATTCAAGGGTTTTCAAGGACCTTCAAGGACCAGAAAACACATTTTCAAGGTCCCCATCTAATGTTTTATCTGGGATTATTTATAACTTTTTCAACACAATGCAAAAGTTTTTTATTGCACAATACCTAAGCACGCTAGTGCACATTTAAAAAGGTGCTAACGGGTTTGTGAATGCTCCCCCCGCTTTATTTTTTATTTCATGGTTGGTATTTAGAGGTTTTTCTTCTTTCTTGGTGTTTTTCTCGGGCTGTTTGATTTCAAAACTTCGTTAATGTTGCCTGCTTTGACGGCAAGAGTACCAGCTGAAATTAAATCAGCAAGTGTTGCTGCAAGGCAGGACGAACTAAGCACACGTCCACCATTTGCACATAAGAGCAAACACAGGTGGAGCGTATGAGGCACAGAACACATGCAATGAGCGAGCGTCCACAGACTTATAGATGGAAGATGCAAGATAGAGAACAGAAGCCGGCTTTCACTGGATTGTATTATGACATTATTTGGATTGAGAAGTGCCTGCTCCCAATGTTGTCTTGTAATAATGAAAATCCACCGAACTTGTGTAATTTCACGCAATACACCGTAACTTGATTGTTACAATGTTTCTTTACATTTGTTAACATCTAAAATCCACGACAAACACTTTAAATTCTTGTAGAAAGACAGGGCCATTGGTTCTCTAAAGAAAAATCAAGGGTTTTCAAGGAACATTTAAAAATTCCGGGACTTTCCAGGCTTTGAAATTAACAGTTCTAAATTCAGTTGAACCCCTTTATAAGAGACACGTACCGGGGAGCAGTTTGTCTCTTATACGAGATGTCTCTTATAAGCAGGGAACCATGTTTTCACTTACTAATCAGACCCTAGTTCAATGTGGGCACCGTATGACTAAAATAAGCTCAAAAGAACGCTACAGCATGTTGCAAAAGATTCATTCTAATTTATGTTTGGCCCCAGAATTTATGAAACTCTGTTTGCTTCATGACTGTAATTACACTGTTTTTTACAACCGATTCTACAAGCTTTTTGTCCTTTCCTTGTTTGTGCAAGATGAATCGTAGATGTTGAGTTCACAAGCCTGATGAATAGCCAGAGCGCACAGCTTCTTCCGGTGTGTCCTCAGGCTATTCATTACGCTTGCAGGACTCAACATCTGCAGTGCTTCTTGATTGGGAGCTATGCGAGTGGGAGAGCCCGCATGTGCGATCGCGCTCCATATGGATGGCAGTAAGCTTCAACCACTTCTGTCAGTTGCATTTCCATTGGCAGGGCTTCTCATCGTCATTTCATAGCTGACTGAACCACTTTGTGTTTGCTGAAATTATAATAAATAGCGACTGCAGGTGTCTGTCGTCCACCTGTGCTTCCACAATGGAAGCAACTGCAATTAGAGACTGGTGGCTTTGCATCTGAAGTTAAAATGTCTGTTACAAGTGAGACTGTTGATTAAAGTTCAAGGATGACTTGTCCTTTATAACCAACTGTCTACATCCGATGTCTGTTATAAAAGAGGTCGATTTAATGGGAAAGATAGGGCAGCCAACCATGTGGGTGAATAGTGTCTCTTATAACCATTTGTCTCTTACATCCATGTCTCTTATAACGAGGTTCAACTGTTAAGGGTTTTCAAGGACCTGTGCGAACCCTGCAGATAGTAAGCAAGAACAAGACATCTAACATGCGAATGGGAAGGAGGTCTTTCAAAGTTGGCACTGATGGCGTTAGAGAGAACTGAACGGTGCACAAAGAGCTGTCACATCACTATGGTTGTGTTACATGCAACTCAGGATTTGACGAAAAAGTTTGCAAAAAAGTAAAAAGGGACTCACTGGATTTCCGAAGCCCGGCATGCCAGCTGGTCCTCCCCGCTATCGGCAAGGAACTCCGGTCGTCGTAGAAGGTCCCGCTCCTGGATCTGGAACGTGTTGAAAGCAGTCGCCGTGTCATAACGAACAGCCATTAGATAGGTTTGTTTCACCCAGCAACTATTAGGCTCAATACTGAAAGAACGTTCGCTATTTCAGGGGTGAGACGGCTAAATCAGTTTTGGGAGCAGTTTTGGGAGCAGCGAAATTTCGGTTTTGGAGCAGAAGAACCTTGATTTGGAGCAGAAGAACAACATTGTCACCTTAGGAGCCTAAAAAATCAAATGTTTGGCAACTTGGAGGAGAAAACTGCACTTTTTAATCGGTTTCGATCGTGCATAACACTGAAACAGCCTTTCAATAAAGTTTTTCTGCCATTTTTTTTTTACTTCTTATGCTCTGTGCATAGATAGCATGGAGTGCCGCCTAAGTAATTGAATTGAAAAAGTAAGCAATCGTAAGGCATTTTAAGTATCATGTGGATGCCGAAACTAATATTTTTGTAATCCCACACTCGGCATTACGCACAACAGTAGAGAGCCCCGGCGAAAGTTGCGCAAAGCGAGGGTCACTGACAGTCGTCGCACCCCACCAGCCCTCCCATTTCAATCCCCAAGGTGCACGTTCCCTACGATCGTAATTTGAGTAACGCTGGTATGTTTAGCAACCTCTCTCTTGGCTTTATTTCACTTCAGATAGATTAACCATTATTACTAGCGTGCAATAATATCCCGTCCCGCTATCGGACACTGCTTGAACATTTTGCGGCGATGTAGCCTACGCTGCCACTTCTGCATGCAGTGTCGATCGGGCCATTCCCGTGGCTCGCAAGCTCGCTGTCAAAGGCTGCAATAACTCAGCGTTTTATAACACTGCAATGTCTCCGAAATTTCATTTTAAGCCCCCATGTTGTTTTCGATGAACTCCAGTCTTTCGAGTCGCGCAACTTCCCACAACAACTCAGACTAAATCAAAACCCAGCCACCCCATAACCAAAACCACGGAAGAATTAGCGAAGAGCACTCTGCCTGAACCCCGAGCAACTGCTTCGCCCGGCGGCCACATTTTCAAATCTTCACCACACCAAGATGGCGGCGCTCAGTAATGTCGTTCCGGAGATGCGGCGCTCCGAAAATTGCTGTTTTTTCATCAACTTGCACAAGCAGTTTGTCGCCTCCGTACACAGAAGTATTAAATGCAGAGCATTTCAGTAACTCACGATGTCACCCGCGTTGACGTCCGTAGTCGTAGTCCGCACCCCTCCCCCTACACTATATAAAAAGAAATACTATCCGGCGCCTGGTTTCGATCCCTCCACCCTGTGGGCGGAACTCAATGTACATGGTGCTCTACCCACTGCGCCACAAAGCCGACACAGAATGGGAGGCTACGAACGCGCCTTATATCCTTGACTCATTCAAACTACGTCAAGAAGCCACTGATACAATGCATTCACTACCACCAACTCCCCAAACACCAAACGTTAACGCAATACACCCACCCCCTATGCGACGCATTTACTCGAGTCCCCCTCGCGGGGAGATGGGCCCAATTTGTTTTTCTGCAGGAATTTGCAATGGTTTTCGATGGGAAAACTTTAAAAACTCGCAGAATTTTATAACATGTGCAACCCGACATTGTCATTTGTGAAAAAAAACTGTCTCGGGGACAATTTTATGCCGGTTTTTTATTGAATGATCTCTCAAATAAACCTTTACAAACAGCATGACCTTGGGGGTGCTGGAAAATTATGCCATCAGTAGGCATTTTTCCCACTGAAACTGACGGGAGCGTTAAAATCCTTGGCTCTCGGGCTGTTTTGGAGCAGTTTGGCGCAATTTTTGCAATTTTCAAGCTTTTGGAGCAGCCTAGCGCAGGAAAACAAATTTGTATCAAAACTGCGCAATATGCGCAGCTGTCTCACCCCTGCTATTTGACAGCTCGCCTAATCCTAGAATCCTGGCTTTGCATGCACGTTACAGCACGAAGGTCAAGTGCAAGTGTCCCATGGGTTATAAAACTTTTTCTGCAGCAACGACAATACAGAGGAACCGGGGTCTAGTGCCGTGCATAAAAGCAGCATTCGCTGGTCCGTATTAAATAGAGAGTTAATTTAATTTAAATCAGTTTATAGCTTTACTGCAATAAACGTTTTTCTGCTCACTAAAATATCTTGGGTAATTATTAGGCAATACTCTCGTGTTAAGACATACAGCATTGCCAAAAAGTAACGTCTTAAGAAATACTCAAGAAGAAGTCTCGCTACATTTAATAAATGTGTGACCAAAGTAACCTGGCCCTGGCTGCCTACTGACGTACAGTCAGGCTTCTGCATGTTACCTAAACACTACTGAGTGGTCTGGTGCAAGGCTGAATTTTAAAAGAAAGAGAGTAAAGAAAAAAAGAGACCACTTACGGAGCTGCTAGGAAGTACTGCGCGTCGGACTTCATGGAGCAGCTTCCTGCAGTATTTGCAGCGTGGGCCGCTATAGAGGGAAAATGACACAGCCTGCAGTTCAATTGACTGAGTGTGGTACATGCATGGCCCAAATTTTTCATCTCGCCACAGTTTCGTGGCCAGACGCAAAAGAGATGCGATTGACAACACAGGGACAGCAAATCCTTCCCTCCCCTCAGAAATCATCCACACTATGCCACATCGTAAGAGACGCCTTCAGGGGCAACGTCACACTCTGTACGCCATGGACAGCTTGAAGCTATTTTGGACCAAACCAGTACAACACACAACATGCTAACGAGAGACCGTCAAAGAATGCTCTCGCTTTAATCGCGGCCGCGGCGACCGCTTTTCTGATGGAAGCGAAAAGCAGAAATGCCCGTGTGTACCAGATTTCAGCACACGTTAAAGATCCCCAGGAGGTCAAAATTAATTCGGTGCCTTTTACTACGACGCGCCTTATCGCCTGCAATAAACCCTACAATCAATCAATCAATTAATCAATCAATCAATCAACCAAGCTTCAATCACTGAACTCCCCTAAGGGGCACGTTGACATAGCACCTTGCAATTATTTAGCAACAGGTCCAGAGATGAATACATCAGCAGGAGGTGATGTGGTAGCCCGCGTACAATGATCTTTGCTGTCACCTTCGTGGAAACAGGATGTTGGCCCAGAAGGCAAATTTAAACCATAATTGTCGCCGTCGCATTCACCAACGTATGGACCATCAGAAGCCAAAACAACCCTTGTTGTCAACATCTTCGACAATGCAGCAGACTGGCCAAGAAGCTCAATCAATGCCATCACAATTGCCGTCATCTTCATCCAGGTATGAAGTCGGTCGCCAAAAACAACTGCCAACATTGCCATCCCAGTCTTCAAACGGGCAGGTGAAAAGAGTAATAGAACTCGTTCACAACAAGATGCCGTGCGGGACCACTTTCAAGCCCAAGACAACCCCCAAGCATGCCACCCAAAACACCGAATGATCCAGAAACCCAGAATGCATGCATCCGCCACCAGAAAGAACCCAGCAGTACGAGCCGAAGAAGAAGTAGCAGTACGGTGAAGACAAGCCAGAGCCAGAGCCATGAAGACTTTCCAGAAGTCATTACCTAACAACCCCTGCAACCACAGCTCCTTGCTGGTTGACAACCTAAGGTTTGCCAATAACCTAGCAGGGTGGTACAAGCCTTTATTCATCAGAAATTCATAACATGCCATACCTACCAAAGCTATTAGAACTGCAACCACTGAACTTAGTGAGAGACCCATCTCACCGCGCATCCTTTTTACGCACATATCGAGAGGAGAGTACGTAATTAAGTGTTCGGTTGCAAACAACCCGACAATCCTTATCACAGACCATGACTGTGCTTCCAGAGCTCTTTGACAACAGCTAATGAACAAGTCAGCAGACTTGGCTGATGCTTTCATGAAATGCAAATTCTAGCATGTGTACATATATAGCCGACGTAAAAGCTTGGGATCATGTTAAATAAATGCTCCCTTTTAATTATTCCTGTCGCTTCGCGCGGATAATAAATTCTTCTCCAAAGCTGAGAACCTCTTCAGAACCTCTCACTATAGCCGTTTCACTCTGAATGACTCCACCACCACCACCACCCGCTCTGGTGGCACGGTGGCTGAAACATTGTGCTGCTGAGGCCAAGGATGAGGTTTAATCCTGGCAATGGTGGCTGCTTTTTTGATGGAGACGAAAAGCAAAGACACCCGTGTGTTCGAGATTTTGGCTGACATTAAAGAACCCCAGGTGGTGAAAATTAATCCGGAGCCCTCCACTATGGCAGCCTTGGCTTGTTAACACCCAAAATTTCTTTCCTCCAGTATGACCACCGAGGTAGCATGTAAGGCACCACTCTCATCAACTAAGCATCAGTTTTAATTTCACTGGCAGTAAATTACCCCACCTTCACAAGCCCTCGTATGTGAACTGAATAGACAGTTTTGAATAGAAGAACAAAACTTGTATAGAGCAGGCAGTGTTGTTGGTCCCTAGGCAACCTTGAGGACACTGAAGCAAATTTGTTGAAGACTTACAAATTGTAAATTTTAGCTAATGTAATTTATCACTGCAATTGATCATTTGACTATTTAGTGGAACTCTCGAACCTTAGGCTATCTGTAATAGAAGGCAGAAAAGAACGTACCGTGTGCCGTCTGCAGCCACTGCACCAACTGCGGTAATAACGTCGCATTGATGTGCAATATGTTTTCGTGCTATCCCAACTTTCAAATTTTCACTTTTACCAATTTCATCGTTAATATTGGGTTCTTTTTTCCCACCGAGGTTGTGCCGGATAAACACAGGAGCGTTCCACTAAACTTAGCCCTGAAAACGTGCCAGCGTGCCAAGACGGCCAACGTCAGCAAATTGGCGGGAAGGACGGTGGGAGGGATACGGTGCTTTCGAATGCACTATTCTCGCTAAAAAATACGCACAAATCGGTTAGGAAAACTTGAAATATGGCCTATGCCTTTTAGAACTTAATCCTGTAAAATAATTAAACAAACTTGGAACTTAGTTGTGTCCCCTTTAAATGTTTGCAATCTTCAGTTCCTTTAGTGAAGGGGGCTCCTTGGTAAACGACAACAGCTCAACAGACGTGGCATTTAGCAAGGTTCTAATTTAATTTAATAATAACTTGAAGCTGACCAGTGTATTCTTACTAGCGATATCGGTTTTATCACCCCTTTGGCCACAAGAGCCGCTAGATATCTAGTAGCCGGCATCCCCGGTTGACAAACCAGATTAGAATAATGTTTTGTTATGCACCACACAGGCACATTTTCACGTAGCCTTTCGAAAATGCAGTTTCTGAAACTAGCCACGCAAAAGTATATTTGAGTGTTCCTTTTTTCGAGAAACTTAAGTACTAAAGGACTGTAACTCGTCACTTGCCCTCCTTTATGTAATGCCTTCGGGCCTTTAAGGATGAAATAAATGAAACTGTGAAAACACCTCATGTTATTAGAGAACAATAGCCTGAAGATGTCCGCATAATCCCGTAGTGTGCAACTCCTCACCGCTCCAAAAATGATTGTCTGCGTGAAACACACCTATGCTCTGTTTTTGTTTCGATTCCAACCTAACAGAGGCTGAAAGCGTGACGTGCAATTTTAAAACAGTGTCAGGCCAAACAAACCAGCAAGGTGCTCTAAGTACACTTTTGCTCCCAAATCGTTTCCACAGCCATTCATGCCACACAAACAGTGAAGAGAAAAAAAAAAAAAAAGAAAGGGAACTTAGCTGGTGCACAGACCTTAAGAGAGGTGCCCAGAAGCCAGTCAGGGGTTGCGGCGGGGCAACGCAGGAGAGTGCTTCTTTGTGCAAGCAGGACAGGGTCAAGATCTCCCAGAGAGCTTCAGCATAATGCTTGTACATGCCAAGCAGAGACCCTTCCACACCCCCCCAAGCAAGGCAGATACAGCCCTCGTGCACTGGTGGCTATGGATATGATCATCACAGCAAAACAAGTTTCTGCTAAATAACATTGGTTTTATTTTGCTCTCCTTTCCAAAATGCCTGAAGACCAGAATATGCAAGATGCTTCTTCGCACTGCTGAACGTCAACTATCGTCTTGCAAAACATTTTCCGCATCTTTTCTTGCGACACTGATTCCAGGTGCACAATAGGAGCAGCGTTGATGGAGACTTTCGCTGCAGGCACTCAGAAACACTGGCCTCTCTTCATTCAGGTGAAAAAACCCCAGCCAATTAACATGTTTTTGGGGAAACATGGAACTGAAAATGTGCATGGGTCAGTGGGGGCTCTTCGATTTGCAGGACTCCAGGCTTGGACTCACCATGGATGGTTTGCAAGTAGTCTGCACATTATGGGAATATACATCTCTGATTGCTTCCCGAAGAGTCCATGGTGAGTTCGAGACAGATAATCGAAGAGCCCCAGGGTGGGGACGAGAAGTTAGAAAAAGTTAGCGCAGCTTGCACCGCAAGGCTGGAGAAGCAGTAGAGCTGGCGGCCCCTTTCCCATCGTCGGAGACCCAGCTGTTTCCCCTCACATGGATTTCCGAACTTGCCGCTCAAAGGTCTCCACAACTTGCAGGCCTGGATAGTTTCGTTCGCAGCCTTTCACATCTCTCCCAAAGTAGACCATGCTAGCTCGTGCTAGAACCTGTGGCAATCAGCTTCGCGAAATTGGCGTCTGTAGCGCAAACTCGGCGTCTGTGCTCCCTCCCCACTTCAGGCGCGAACGCACATCAACTGGCGAGGAGAACAGCACGCGAGAGATCACGCCACAAACACTCAGCAGAGTGTTCTCGAAGGTCAAGCTGGCCGATGCTAGGTGCTCCTCACGAGGCACATGCTCATGTGTGCTTGGTATTTTTCCTTTGTATTTTTTTTTGCAAGCTCCTCACATGGCCACAAGCTTAGCCAATGTATTTTTCCTTTGTATTTTTTTTGCAAGCTCCTCACATGGCCACAAGCTTAGCCAATCCCGGGCGCTTCTCACGAGGCACACGCTCACGTGTGCTTTGGTATTCTATCTTGGTATTTTTTCATGGTAACGCTCGACGGTGGTACCAAAAGCTTAAAGGGACCCTGCAGCACTTACCATCGACCACTCGAAATGTATTTTTGGGGTAAAATCTATTGTCCCAGCAATCTCCTCCCCCAAGAATTATGAAAATTGGTTCACTATCACCGAAACTACGCGCGATGAGAAATCGCGCATAATTGCTTCCCCTCAACTCGACCGCAGACAACGTGACGAAAGGTGCGCGCTCTCTCCCGAAGAGGAGGGCAGCTCGCGGCATTCTTTTCGGCGGCCTTCGATATATCGCAGGCTGGGGAGTTTTCTCCTTTTCTCTGCAACGCAGACGGGTCTAGTTCCAGTCTGGTGCCACAAAAGAGCAGGCATGGCTGCCTGCTCGCAAGCACACGCTCAGGCTGGTAGGGCGTTTTTGAAGCAATAGACGTGTTGTCGAATGGTCTGGTTGAAAGGGGAGCATTCAGTTCGTCACTCAAACTCCACGCTCACTCAAAACACAAAAGAAACGCGAAAACTGTTTGTACAGGTTTAGGCATAGAACAGGTTGGCACACAGCGCCAACGACGGCGGATCGTCACAGGAAATTTGAGAAATAAGTTGCAAAGTTGACCAGTGACAGCCAATAGGACAGCCATGGCCGCAATGACGTCGTTTAGGCCATGCCAGGGGTGGATAATGAGGAAAATTGAATACAGCGTGGTTGGTTTTTCCGCGTCTTTCACAGCAATTTGAACGCCCACCGCTTCACGTGCACGTGTAATACTTGGCTCAGGTATTCCTGGCAGAGTAATCGAAACGTCGCGCAAGTTTACCTGCACTGCTCAAAGAGTGTTGCAGGGTCCCTTTAAACAGCTCTGCTGTTTAAAAAAAATGAACGTGCCTGTGACAATGTCAGTTAAACAACACATTTTCAGTTTACCCATGAAGATTTCACGTTCCAAGCAGTGCTTTAATGAACATTCCGAAACTGGTGCATTCTGGAAATTTTTAAACTACGCTACATCCAATAATACGACCTATGAAAGTCAACAGGCAAAACTTTAAACCAAGCTTACAGACAATGTGGTAATACGGTTGAAGTGGCCTTTGTCACACCAATGAACGACAGTAGCGTTCACTTGAAGACTATATTAGTGCACAAAACAGCTCCACTAATATCATCACTTTATTGTTGACAATTCAAAAACAACACCGTTTCACAACACCACTACACAATGCCAAACACACCCGTCTTTCACAAAGGCACACAACAACCACTTTGGTTTGTTCACACCAAGCGACACCATAAACGACACAAGAGCTCAGAAGTCGGAACAATGTTCAAAGTGAAAATGGCTAAACTAAAACCGGAGAATGGGTTAAATAGAACACTCGTGCCAGTTTATAAATGCATCGTGCATGTACAACTACTCTTCTACTACACAAAAGCACAAGAAGCGTGCCGGTCACACGCACCACGTGGCGTGAAAAATACACACTTTCTGTTTGTGGGAGAGATCAAGGTCGGCGCCAGCCCCAACATGTGCAGCCGTGAGGAGAAGGCTGCCAATTATATTATTGAGAATGCAGCTCACGAAGAGCTCCTTTACAACTGGAACTTCAAAAATTATCTGCAATCTCACTTCGAAGCTGCTGCAAAACAAACTTCTAAGTGCCTAAGCCACCGACTATTGAGAATGATTGTAATAAGTATCTGGAGAAGGCAGTATTTGGAATAGGAACACAACTAAGCTCACCAGTTATGTTTCCGCGTGAGGTGTTGCCTATCTACACAATCAAAATCAGATCTTTCAAACTCCTAAGTGATCACCCCCGCTCCTAGAGTATCGCTGACTGGCTGCTATCAGCTGTGCGAGCCCCTACGCCACCCAGTGTCCTGTCACATATAGTATTAAATATAAATAGTCTCATTTTGGGCCAGCGAACAGGGCAAGAGTGTAACAGAAGGCAGTGCTCATGCCAATGGCCGTAGACGTTGGTATCACAAAAAAGCCTGGAGTGCAGAAGACCTTGCAGTGAGCTCGGTTTTTTTCTGATTATCCCTGACTGTCCAAATAACTGTCCAAATAAATATGCGTCCATTGCAAGCCGTAGAAGCTCGTTTTTTTAAACATCTGCCTTAAAGACAGTCACAAAAGCTTGTGGACCACAAAAACAATGATAAGTAAATAAGTCTCTCTTTGGTGTGAAACATCAAAAAAGGAGAGGAAATGCAAGACAAATTTTGCCCCGTTTCTCCAGTTTCAACTTAAACGGCCTGCAAAACAAGGCTCGGAAAATTACAGAGATGAGCGGCAAAACAGGCACGTTTGTGGTGGCATTGCATTCGGAGACATTCAAACGCTTCTCTCCTGCAGCAAGTCCAAAATTTTCCACGAGTTCTTATTATCACATGCTGATTCTGTTACATGAAAGCACATAACTGTGCTATACGGGAGGCACTTCTCAGAATGCACTGCATTTAGGAGATGGCCACAAGAAACCGCCCTCACGGCAGTGAAGTTAAGAGCGCCCCGCAATACTGCTCTTTCCAAAGCACAGAAGAGTTCCCATCTGGCAGTATAGTTAACAGGCAGGCCTCATCGAAACGGTTTGCTATTACAGATAAGCTTCAACCACGGTGATAACAGAACATTATTATGCACCCCCCCACCTCCCCCTGCCCTCCAGCTTCAAATTTGTGCTTTGTTCGAATGCTCTGTGAAGCGACACGCCTTTTTTTTGAGAAGTAAAGGTCATTATCTAGCCGCCACATTGCAAAACTGAAAAAGAAGGAAAAAGACACAGGAACTATGCCTCCCCCTTCAGCTCTTCATTTGTGCTTTATTTGAGTGGACTCTGCACAATGCTTTTTAACCATAACTTAGGGCCATTAACGAGCCTGCAATTAATCATCTTTGGTTGCTAGCAAATGCACTTTTGCATTCAAGTGATGTCGGCAATCTAGTGATGCCCAGCGCTGCCTTCCTAGAGGTGTAACTCAGCAAACAAAAACATTTCAAACAAAACTGGCGCCCGAGTCCACTTGCACTACCTTCAGTTGCTTGCTAAGGTCCCGGAAACTCTTAAAGAAAAAAAAAAAGAACTACGCAACGAGCAATGCATGTGTGACAAGTTCGAACTTTGCAGTCGATGAAAACAGGGCGACATATCCTGCTCCACACCAAATGCATACATTCCAACACTGGTGTTTGCCACCAACATGTACAGAGAGCATTATACACACACACTCTGCAAAACAAGCTGGAGGCAAGGTCTCAGCGAGCAGACGGGCAGTTGCCCCAAGATCAAGCATGTTCCCCTCTCCGCACATTTTTGGTGAATAATAGGAGTGGCCACTGTTGCTTTGGAAAAAAAACTCGTGTGCGAATGGGCACAAAGCTACTAAGTACTGAACACAGTAGCTTTTCCAAGACTACAAAACTTCTGCAGCCGCGCCAGAGCCTCTAGTCAGCCATCCACCTAACTGCTGAGTGAAAGTTGAAAAAAAAAAAAAAAAAGGTTGAGCAAGCTTGTACGCAGCTCATGGTCCCAAAGTTCAAACTGTTCGAGGCGCAAGCGTCGGCTGTGTTCACACGTCCGCTGCAACCCATGCGATACCCCGCTGAATCTTCTTCAAGCAGCAAAGCAGAGCAGAAGAGCAGAGCAGAAAACAATGAGTGAACACATCAGGAGGGCGTGGCGAACGTTCAGGCATGGGCTTGCTGCAATCATTGAGACTCAAACGATGAGCCACCGTTCAAACTCGAAAGCAAGTACACAACAGCGACAACACCACAAAATCAGGCAACCGCAAAGCCGTACAGCATTGCAATACGCTCGCTAGAGATAGCACAGGTTACGGCTGGCCCTGACGTATTAACTCTCGCAAAGCAGCGGCGTGTGTTGGCTGAACACATCAGGCTGTTTAAAAAGTACAGAGATGTGCCTACAAAGCCACACTAGGTACATCTATCACGGGAGACAGCCTTTGAAACCTTAGCGGTTTTTAAAGAGAGAGTTTGTCAAAACGCACAGATGCAATGCTTTTGCACGTTTACGATGCTTTTACGATAAGAAAGCCACCAAGCTCAGGCAAGGCTGAAAGCACACTAATGACTCTACAAAAAGCAGCTTAGCTTCTCACAGCCCTTCAGGCATTAAATGCACGCTGTCTCTCTGCTTTGTAATCCCTTTACCACGATTGAGAATGCCTTCAAAGACACACAGACAGACGTTCAAATCACTGTCCACACTATGAATTTCCTAAATAAGAGCAACATGCCCCGTGTGGTTGACTTTTACTGGGTCTACTGCTCAGTTATTCATGTTACCGCGATTTGAATTGTCGCACACACAATTGTGTTATGAAAGCCAACTGCTCAGGAACTCCTGACTCTCTTTATCGCGTGACAGGCCTCGATGGACTGCCCAAGCTTAGTTTCGAGTGAACAACCTGCACACAGGCAAGAGAGAGAAATCACACCAAGGGATACTGTCAGCGCCCCACATTGCGCTTGTGCATGTGCGAACCAGAATTACGTGTTACAGTAAGGATTCCACTCGTGCAAAACTCTGGCACCACACACAAAATGCACTGCAGAGCAAAAAAAAAAAAAGAGAAAAACCAAGGTACCTCACAGCCCTTGAGGCAATCCGGATAAGAGTGGTGCCATTTAACAGGGAACATTGAAATTTACAAAAGCGTGCCGGTAAAATTTCAGCTTGGGCTTCTGGTTATCCTTAGCTAAAAAAAAAAAAGGTGGAGGAGAGAAATTAAACTTAACGTTACAATGCGCACCTCAAAACAGTCATCAATTCACTTCAAACTTCCCAATTAAGTGTTCAGCAGATACAACAACGCTCAAATCTACACTGCGTCTTTGTTATTCCCATTTCGTAACAGGAGTGGGTGTCGACTGGACATTTTAACTTCAGTAATATCGATCGGTTTGATTCACAGACCTAATTTTTTAAACAATTTCAAACTAACCATTTTGAGGTAGACTTTTTTTTTTGCCCTTTCTTTCTGGTATTCGGCATGGTGAAGTTGCCACCATTTTAGACATTTATAAACTATTACTCTCGTTGCGGACGCAACCGAGTTTCACTGCTAGCAATAGCTAGTTCCCAGCAACTCCAGTTGCGCTAAACGGACCCTCACATCAATGGTATGGCTGGGATGCATACACCACCATTCTTTTTACTGACCCTACCTGCCGAAGGAACCAAACGGTGGATGCTGCCACTGCAAAAGACCCAAATCATCGCCAGTAACCTTCGCCAGAGGCAGTTTACAACCAGCCACAACTGAGACATATTCGGCCACATTCATGTTTCTCTTTGTTACCACCTTAAAATCTCGCCATCTTAATCATGGCATTCTTCAAGCTACTGCTGCAATGCTGTTGGGTGACCTGAACAACACTGCTGTTCTCAAACAAGCTTCTTCCGCAGACTTTGCGAGAGCTTGACACTACGTCTACTGGGCCTTTTTCGAAACCTGTCTACGAACAGCCACAGCAACGATGAGAGCTTCCACTTCTGTTTTCTGCAGTACACCTTTCACACAGTGTTGCCAAAGTTAGACTTGCGCCGACGCTTGTTCTCAGGAGGGGGGGGAGGGGGGGGGGGTAAAGACAAAAAAAGGAAGCTATATGCGTAGCGACAAGACTGACCAGTTGTCGTCCGCGGAATCCATCTTCTGGTAGCTGCTGCACGAGGCAGCCGCGCGTCGTCCGGGCCCCGAGGCTTCGTCGCTCTCAGAGGAGGAGGGTTCCTCTTCGACATCGGCGTCCTCGTCACAGCTGGAGGTAGGGGAATGGCTGGCCGACGCTCCGGCCGGCGGGTCTTTGGCTCCCAGCTCGAGGCGCTCCAGCGTGACAGTGGGCACTCCCCGGCTGGACTTCACCCCGAGTAGCACCGACAGACTGCGAAGAGAGAGAGAGGGGGGGCACCATCCCTCACGTTCGTCAACAGCTCTTTTCTTCTTTTTTAAAGATCGTCTTTCTCGGGCTACTAAAATGCCAAAATTTTGGTCTGTCCGTCTGTCTGTGACTCGATTCAGCCACAAAGCCAAAGTGAAACAGAAGCTGCCCGAAGTGCCAGTGATCTCCCGAAGTGCCAGTGATCGCACTTTGCTTCTGGCCAGACTTCTACACCTGCCGTATTTTTATTACGGTTCATACTAGCCATTACCTAAAACGTAAGCTATGACTCGACAAACATGGTCTAGTAAGTGACCGTGCCACTTCTGTCAGTTGGTCAGTGATGTTTCAGACAAGTCCAGTGCGTCCGACAGCTGTGTTAGCGGTCAGTCGGCGAAGTGCCGCACCAACTGCTGCGGTGTTTACGTGTTCATAACTTTAATTGTTCAGAAGTCAGATTTCGCGCAACGAAAGACACGGGCCAGTGAAAATTCTGAAACGAATTCGGGACATCACAGCACGTGAAGTAGCAGAAGCCTTCTACATCAAGCAAAAGGGAGATAACTGCGTGAGCGCGCCATCCCTGCTAATCTATGCAAAAGAGTGTGCATTCCTTGATAACTTTCTTGGTGTTTGTTGATGTGTGCCTTCACCGAATGCCTGTTCGTTTTTTTAGCACACGTGTGATTGCGCCGAATGTATATAGTATGCATGCCGTCTTTTCAATAAAAATCCAGTTGCGAGTTAGCGCCCGTCCCATCCTTTCCACCGTGCGTCTTTCGTTGCGCTAAATCTTATTTCTGGCAATATGAACCAACTTGCCCAACAACGCGTCTTACTGATTTAATTGTTCACCCCATAGTTCTTACTGCTATAAGAAGAACGTGCCTTACATTTAAGTGCAAATAGCTCGCTTGGCAAGCTTATAAGCCCTGCCTAATTTGCGTTTGCTTTTTAAGTGCAAATAGCTCGCTTGGCAAGCTTATAAGCCCTGCCTAATTTGCGTTTGCTTTTGTCGGCCTCAGCCAATCGCACAGCAGCGCGGGCTTATGACGTCATAGGTTCTGTTGCGAAAAATCAGCTATAGGGTCGGTCACATGCCGATTCTTATTAATAAGCCAATCTTTTGAATTGACCAAACTTGTGTTTTGTCTGCATAGCCCCTTTTAAAGGGGCCCTAAGCAGTGTTCCAAAGGTTTCGATTTTACGTGTGCAATCGCTAGAGCCACTATCCACGGAACGGCCTGCCGCAAAAATTTTACGTGCGCAATTGCTCCAGCAATTGCACTAATTGCACTAGCAATTGCACTAACCGCGGAACGGCCTGCCGCAAAAGATTTACGTGTGCAATCGCTAGAGCACTATCTACGGAACGGCCTGCCGCAAAAATTTTACGTGCGCAATTGCTCCAGCAATTGCACTAACCACGGAAAGGCCTGCCGCAAAAATTTTGCGTGTGCAATCGCTGGAGCACTATCCGCGGAACGACCTGCCGCAAGAATGGTTTAAAAGCATCAAGTATTAGCCGAGTTATCATTCGAAAGGCCACTAATAAGGCCTGGAGTATTCATCCTTTCTTTGTGCCTCTAAAACATTGTGGATGCTACGAGATGGCCAGCTCCGAGAAAAACAAACCTAGAGATACCCGTTAAGGCGCCGCATTCTGAGGAATGCGCAGCCATTGGCTCTGCTCAACGGTACGTCGCGCTTTTTCTTCTTTAGCAGCCAACACGCACGCTCTGCCTACTGCCCGGCGCGGGGGCAGCCACCGCCAGTGGGCCCACTCGCACTGCTTGCCGTGCTTGCAGCGGCACATCAGTTTTGTGGTGGGGTTAGCGAGCGTTTGAACGCCAGGTAGAGCCGTCCCAAACACAACGTGCTCACTCACGACCATAACTGAAGATCTCCGCCAACGACTACCCGCTTGCTAACGTTTCTTACACACAGCATTGTCACGGCAAACAGGTCCATACAAGGCCTGGTCATGCAGAAAAGACTCAGCATCGCCGCAGTTACGGTCATTGCTTCACCAAGCCACATTGAGAACGATGACAACCACTAGCACTATCACCCACTTTCCCGCATTTGTAAACTGATTTTCAGCAACAGTTTGCCTCTGGTGGCTGGCGACAAGTTTTAGCTGCTGCAGTGAGTGCCGATTCGTGCGTACATTGCGTGCTGTGGTCACGCATGCAGCGGCATTTCAGCATGCAGAGACACTCCACGTTTTTCAGCGTTAACCACATGTTGTAACGACGCACTCCGTCTACAAATTCAACTAAGCTCGTGTGACGGATGGTGACGATTGACATTCGTCCCTACAAAGATACGCCATGCCGGAGTTCCGCTCGCCAGAATTGCCAAAACATGCACCGGCGGCTTCCCCCACAGTCGGGAACACTGACTGGCTGCAGCATTCAAGGGAACCCGCCAATAGCAGCACCGTAGTCGTCAGTGCCAGCTGCGTCAGGCTGTCAGAGCCGCAAATTTATGCAGTGTGGGCCAGAATGGAGACAAGGATTGACAGGTAAACGACCAAAGAAAGGAAGATCTTTTTTGCATGTTTGTGTGGACCCTGCTTTACGCAGCGGTGTAATATTCGGTACATGTTGTTGCGAACACATAATCTAACGTGACTGAAATCGCGACCTTTGAAAGCCTATTTATGGCCCCTTGAAGACTGGCACTGTGTTCCCCATCCTGCAAACATTTTCAACATACTTGTAATACCTTTTCCCTGTAACAATTTCACAGTGAGGCTGTGAGCCTCTTATTGGGCAGGGTTTTTTCATGGGTCTCCGTGTGGTTTAAAAAGAAGGAGGAAACGAAGAGGACGAATGCAACACTGCTGCGCATGCGCCACCCCAAAGAGCCAGAAAACAAAATGAAAAAAAAAAATAATAATAAAGAGCAAGAAAAAGAATGCACACAAAACGGCTGCTCACGCAACACCTCCCAATCGGCCTGCTGCGAGACCACCCCCATGACCGCCTTGCAGACATCTGAAACAAGCAAGGGCTCCCGATGAATCCTCCCACATCCCCACATCACAGAAGCCAAGTACAAACGAAATGCAAGACTAGAGTGCAATGCGCGCCACAAGCCATGCATCAGTGCCAAAGGACACAGGTATCAAGCTAAGATGATGCAAAGCTTCAACCGAGCCAGCGCGAACTTCGAAGCACTAATTTCTGGACAATAAATTCCCGCACGTGCGCAACACACGTGCTCGTTTGTGAAACGCATGGCTGGTCAAAGATCATGAGTTGTAAAGATGCGCAAAAGGAGGCGACATTGCAGGCACCGTGCGCGTGTTTCAACACGCAATTAATGTACCCACAACAGCCAAGAGAACCTGCATAGATTTGGTGTTTGCCGTGGCACAGGTTGTGGACGAGCCGATCAGAGCGTACCACGCTAATCGCAACTCAATTCTCATTACAGTTTGGTCAAAATAAAGCACTTGCAATGTGCACTTGTGTAAGTCGACCCGCCGCGGTGGTTCAGTGGCTAAGGCATTGTGCTGCTGAGTACGAGGATGCGGGTTCGATTCCCAGCCCCGGCGGCCGCTTTTCTGATGGAGGTGAAAAGCGAAAACGCCCGTGTGTATGAGATTTCGGCGGTTGGTAAAGATCCCCAGGCGGTCAAAATTAATCCGGGGCCTTCGACTACGCCGCGCCTCATCGCTGGCGTTGCGTCGGCATGTTAAACCCTACAATCAATCAATCAATCAGTCAATCAATCAATCAATCAATCAATCACTTGTTCAAGTCAGCTAATGTTACCAAGTTCTTGCTTTTGTTAACCCAGCAGCTTTGCTGGCAATCCACTACTGTAAATCAGGACGGTTCCCCAATTTTCTTAAAAAGTTTGCACAAAACATCTAAGCCAAAATTGAACATCCACAAGAAATGTCAAATGGGTAAAAGTGAGTTTTAAAAGGGACACTAGAGCTTCAAAACTTACTCGTTTTAATTGAAAGATCATACATTTCGTAGCTCTCTCGGCTTTTGTCCAACAACGAACAATGCCTTGTGTGGTGAGAAATGCGTTAAAGCTGGCATTTTTCCCCGCCCTTTCCCTTTCATTTTTTTCATGGTTGAAGAGCCTGACACAAAGTGCCCAGAGCAAGCCAGGGCCCCATTTTTCAATTTTACGCTATCGTCGTCAGCTTGCCAAGTACTTGTTCTCACTGACTTTCACTTTCGTCGCAAAGACTAAAGGCCAATCAGAAAGGGGCAGTTTTTTTGGCACCATCTTGGAATTGCAGTGGCCGCCACCACCTCTGCGCTGCCACAAGCAAAGTTTACCCAGAGGGTGCTGCCATCTAGGAGCAGGCGTAGAAAATGCACGTGCAATTGCTCAATGTAGTTGCTGGCCTTCCTGTGCAAAGACAACCGTGCAGTATGCTTGTGTTAAGGCCCGTTCACAGTTGCGACTGGAACGACCAAAAGCGACACGTGCGACGCGCTTTCTGTTGCTCTCATTATGCGACAAGAGCCATTGGTCTCGGCCAATTCTTGTCACTACCGTTGCATAGTTGTTCTCAATGCAGAAGGAGGCAAGAGCAACGAGCAATCGCCATCGCTCGTGTTGCGTGCAAATGTGAACCCCAAGTGTGGTGGTCGCATCACTCGCTTTCGTTGCTCCTGTCGCAACTGCGAATGGACCTTCAGGCTAGGAGTTCTAAACAGAAGCATTGAAACGAAACATACCTCACCCACATGGCAAGGAGCATATCTGATCTGGAAGATGACCAGCGCTTTGTCATCGTCAAATTGCAAACAAAATGTGCGTAAAACCTTACTTCGGCTACAAAGGGAGGGATATTATCAGCACTTCGCTAATCTCAAATAAAGCTGCCAACTGTGCGCTGGTTTTCATGCGCAAATTCAAAGTGGCGAACACTTAACCGATGCACGGGGCGAACGCATAAAATACTTAGAGGTGTGAACTGCAGGCTGAAAAAGACCGGGTACTGGGTTCTGTGCGCCGCGGAAACCACGCGTGCCCGCTTGCCCTGTTTAGCAATGTCGTCTGGCCTAGCAGCCAGCCCAATGCCGGTGACAGGGCTGACACGATCGCAGAGTGCATGGGCCCTTGCATTCTGGAAATGCACCCTCCGCCGTCGGCAGATGATGCTGCACACAGTGCACTGGCCTTCTCTAGTGACCTCCTGCTACTGCCAGCACCCCCCTCCCTTCTTGAGACCCTTCTCTCCCTACCGAAACGTTGAGCGTGAGTGGGATTCATGCCCTGGGGGCTTTTTCTGCTATGGCAAGGGACCAAGAGCTGATATGTTCCTCAACCCTGAGATGAGGCGAGAGACCTTATAAGGGGCAGACTGAATCTGAGGTGCCGTAGGTGAGCACTTATAATGAGGCAGAAACTTGGAGGATCACTAAAAGGGTTCAGCTTAAATTGAGGACGAGTCAGCGATCAATGGAACGGAAGATGATAGCTGTAACGTTAAGGGACAAGAAGAGAGCGGAGTGGGTCAGGGAACAAACGCGTGTTAAGGACATACTAGTAGAAATTTACGATGAAGAAATGGGTGTGGGCCGGGCATGTCATGCGAAGGCAAGATAACCGTTGATCACCAAGGGCAACAGAGTGGATCCCTAGAAAAGGCAAGCGTGGCAGGGGACGGCAGGAAGTTAGGTGGGCAGATGAGATCAAGAAGTTTGCGGGGATAAATTGGTCGCAGTTAGCGCAGGACCGGGATAATTGAAGGTCTATGGGAGAGGCCCTTGCCCTGCAGTGGGGGTGGATAGGCTGATGATGATGACGATGATGAATCTGAGGCCACGGACGGCTAGCAAGCTTGTAGAAACATTGTCTCCTGCCAAAGTTCGCAAAGCCACTCCAGCAAGTGTTATACCTTTTGACCCAGCTAAAGTGTTGTATGTTGACTTCGCCTGTATCTTAGCACATTCTTCGCACTTTCTCGGGGATCATGTTGGTTTATATGACAAAAATTCAGGTGCTTTCAAGGGCTTTCAAATTTGTGTGGAGTTTGAAGCCCTACATTATCTGTTATAAATTTAAATAAGAATAATGTTCAGGGCAAAGTTAACGCTGAAAATGAAAGTTTAAAATGTGAATTCTGCTAAAGCTCACGTTTTAACAGTAAGAATTGCCTTCAGACAAATCGCCATGTCAAAACGATGGGTGCAGCGACATTTCCTTCTATGACGATTCCTCACAATCGTTGGTTAGTTACATGAACAGTCATTTTCAGTGTGCTACAAAACGCAACGTTTTTAACAGTAAAAAAATATAAACCAAACAACAAACACTGAGTCTTTAAGTAGCCTTGTGTTGCTTTTACGCTTATTAAAACGAAAATTTAAAGGGTTTTCACGACACTGAAGAAAATCCCAGGTGTTTCAAGGCCTTGAAAACAAACTTTACTAATTGAAAGGTTTTCAAGGCCGCACATAAACACAGTATGTATAAACAGCCACCACACCCAGCAAGGCTGCTGTTCTTTGTAATAGACTTGGTACAAATGTGGAGCGGTTGGGTCAACCAGAAGAATGACGTTGGTTTCTGCTTTCCTGAGGTCCAAACAGACATGGCGCAGTCAAAGTGCATAAAAACAGCGCCACTGCGACAATTAGGGTTGCCACCTGCCACGTTTTTGACCACCCCGATCAGTTTTTCAGACAGCGGGCCGGTTGCCGGTCCATATCAGGGCGGTGCAACAGCCCAAATAGTATTTGGAGCAATTTTTAGAGCAGGAAAATTTTGGTTTCGGGGCAGGGACATCCAAATTTGGAGCATGTTACGGAAAATAGATACCATAATTTTGGAGCACCAAATTCCAAATTTGGAGCATTAATGTGAAAGATGTGCAAACAATTTAAAGTCTGTGCAGACACGCTCCAACTTCAGTGGACAAGGTCCTGCAAAAGCGCCCAACGAATTGTGCAGAAAGCCAGGAGGTGTGGTTCATGTGTGGCAACCCTGCACAGCAGGTACATCCAAGTGTCTAAAGTATTTACAATATCACGCAAAGAATGAAAAAGAGGATGGTATAATAACTAGAAACAATATTTTTATTTGTGCTCCAAAGTGCCCTTATAAACGACCAGCCCTAACCTAATTGTATACCAAATAGCTCGCCCACCTAAGCAGCATAAGGCTACACTAGATAGTATAAGCAAGACGAAGCTGTTACCAAAAGTTAACTAGCAGCAGATACGAGTAGGGCAGACGTCATTGGTATGACATAAATGCTTTGAGTCTGACATTTTAGAGTTCGCCAAGTTATTGAAGTGTCTGCTCAAGGGTTCCGATCACCTGCTAGTTTTGTGCAGTGTGTCGCCCACTAAGCTTACGCCATCCCCGCCGGGGCGCTTTCTGTATGTACCGATTAGTGCGTTTGTGTGGGAAAATTATTTGCCACCGCTCCGCTCGCGACCGCGTGCATGTACATGGCTAACGGCTTTCGTTACCGCAAGCGACAAGCACTCCGCGCCTCCACGGTGAACTCGGCGGTCATGCGCAAGGAGGCAGCAGCAAATGCCACATTGGGGTTTTCGCATATTAAACACGTGCACTTTGTTTAGAGCAGCAAAATCAGCGCTATGCCACAGGCACTTCTGAGCAAACCACTGAAGATGCTTATTGAGATTAGGTTCTCAGAGATAAGCAGCTTTATGCTGTGCTTGTTGGTGCCCGCTATCATGCCTTTGCCATTTCACACTCACGCTCAAGTCAAAATCATCAGTCGACCAGCCTCTGTGTTTCAGCAATTAGTACGCAAAACAGGTACACAGTAACGACATTTTGTGCGAGTGAGCTCTGCTTTTAATAAGAGGCAGTGCATTGAACAGCACTCCACCACACAGTGCAATGCCGTCCAAATGGAGAATGTCTTCATCAGATACACTGACAGCCCGCCCAAGCACTTGTCTGCGCTGAAGTTCCTTCAAACGCTTTGGAACGACCAGTTTCAGCTTAGGTATAGTGAACCAGCAGATGCATAGGCTATGGACTACATACATGGAGGAAACAAAGCTTTTCTTTCTCGGTGACTGCTTATGAACGGCTGTCTGCACGAATGGATTGGATTGAATGATGTACAAGTGTCAGGTTGACAACAGGTCCTTCATTCTTTTTTGAAGTTAGCGACACAAAAATTTTGCACCTAGGCCGTTTCAAGGAACGCAGCCCGAGAGCCAATCATGCTTTAGAAGAAGCTTGCTTCGTTTCACAGCCTTTCTTTTTCTGTCGTTTGTGTGTTTAAGACGAGCGTTTATCTGACATAGCGTTACCAACATCTTCATCCCCTCCCTGCAAAAGAACAGCACTTGAGCTGCTTGGAAAATATTGTTGTCAACTTCGCCTTTTTTGCCACGGGAACTGACCTAAGCGTCGAAATACTTGCCTTTGAGGCTGCTCTGGAGCAGCCTGGCACAGGAAGACGGAATTGTAACAGAAGCTGTATCAGAGCAGTATCAGCAGCTGTCTCACCCCTGCTGGAAGAACAAAGGCCTCGACACCGGTATTCTAACAATAAAAAGACTCCTGCCGCTCTTGAACACACTACCTGTGCACTCGTGCAGCTTGCTAGTACGGTTTCGATCGAAGAGCTTGGAATGACCTATGCTGCCTGGGGGAAAATACAAATTGACTGAGTAGTATGACGGGTGTGGTTTATGAAGTATAGACACTTGGCAGGTGATCAAGTGATCCCGTTTTAATCAGGCAAATTTGTGAACTGGAAAAACGGGCTATGCCTGCAGAGCGACCTGCCGATTACCACCAGTGCGGAGCACTGGGAATGGGTTCCGAAGCAGGCAAGGGGCACAACATCCTAGCTGCAACGTAGTTGTGAGAAATGAATCGATATAGAAGATGCAAGATGTCTTTCAATACTAGTCTAGATCACAGGATACGCATTGTACGCAACCCTAAAAAAAGTTGAATTGTGCGAAATTCAGGAATGTTCAAAGTGCGAATAAGACATTCAGAGTGTTGGCAGCCTACAAGCACTAGAATTTCGCGAAGCAGTTGGGTTGGGGGGGGGGGGGGGGGGGGAGGGGGGGATTGTTTATCCATTGATGGTTGTGCTCATTAACTGTTCTTACAGTTACATTGTTGCAAAGCAGCTTGTTACGCAGCCAGAACTGGTACTAATGTGCCAGCGGCTCCCAGTCGCTGAAGCTGACATTGCCATTGTTGGCCAATGAACAGCCTGCTAGAATGGTCCCACCAGCAAAGCTGTGCTGAAACATATCCAGTGGTGCAGCCCGAATGTTTTACAAAAGAACTTCCGTGAAAGGTACCGTATTTACACGATTGTAAGACGACCCTTTTTTTCAAATTTGACAATCCAATGTTGGGGGGTCGTCTTAGAATCGAAATCGAACCATGTACCGCTTGCAACGACAAGAGAGACAAGAAATCAGGGGTGCTTCGAGGTGTGAACGGCTTTGCACGCTCATTTCCATGGTTACGGTAACCATTTCATACATTCTGACGTCAATAAAAATGATGCACCTTTTGTAAGTTGGACCTAGAGCGACTAAACTCCCACTATCGCGTTCGGAAGTGTACTAAGCAACGTGATATGATAGTGGCTACGTTTGCACCGTGCATTGAATAAAGGGATTCGCTAATACTCATTTTGTTTGTTAGAGACCCCGACGATAAAGCCGGTCGTGTTAGAGACGAACAAAATGCTTCGTGAAAGCGAGTAACGCGCTCATAGAAATTGCGAGCGGCTGCTTCCGTCAGCCGCCATGTTGTTTTAATCACGATCGCGCGTGGCTGCTGCCGGTTGCTTCGATTGTCATCTCGAATAGTTTCCCACTTAACCCAAATCGCATAGTTTTCCGCGTGCTTATACAAAAGCTTTTCTTTTTTTAGCATCTACTGCGCGCATTACGAGTGCCTTTATGACGAGCGCACGGCTCTTGAGGGAGCACCGATAATCGATGGAAGAGCCGCCGTAGGGGGGTATTGGTAGTTGATGGAAGAGCTTCTCTTTGTGATACAATTTTCTAAGCGGGAGCGTCATTTCGTCAGGAAGCCGCGAACTTACGCCACGCGGGCGTGTGAGGAGAGCCTCCCTGGCTACTGTGTGCGGGTGGGTCCTCTCCGCATGGGCGGCCGTACCATGCGATGCCGTGGTGCGGTCGTTCGCGAAGTGTGGACTCACACTTGGCGACGACGTGCTGTGGGACTGCAGCAGCACCAGCGAGGACGACTCCAGCGACGATGAGTAATCCTCCGCAACCACGTGAATAAATTTCCCTTGTGTAAAATGCGCAAGTTTTTTTTTTATATTTTTATTATTTTTTTTTTTTTTTGAGATGCGATTTTGGGGGGGTCGTCTTACAATCGTGTAAATACGGTAACTAAGAACCTGCCCATGCTGTAGCCTAGTAAAAAAAATGAAGAAAGCTCACTCCAACGCTTATGACTTGAAGATGGCAAAACTGCACGCAACCTTCACGACCATCACGACGGTTTAAGTCCACGATTGTAGCCGATTTGCTTTTTCTTCGTTGCCCCAACGACCTTTACTCCTTCATTGTGGCTATAAGTGTGAGCTCCTTTCATTTTTTTTTGGAGGTGATAATCACTGCACATCAGCTAAGAGGGGCACACACCGCGACGTGTATTGCTCGTTCCGAGCAAATGTCGCCACGATTACTCCAAAACCTGAAGTTTTTTTGGGGGGAGGGACCAATCTCGGCCAACGTGCACCAGGGATGCTGGGCGGTCCCCGTGAGGCACGTATACACGAGCGCTCTGCATTTTCTAGTTCTTTTTAACTGCCAAGAAGTCGCTGCGAGGAACGCGCTCACATGCACGTGCTCACGAGCGCTTGGCATTTTCTTGGCATTTTTAACTGCAGACACAAAAAATTGCAATTTGCTAAGCAGCTTTGCTGTTAAAAAGTAGAGGGGGGAACCCCAATTCTCCAGAACAAGTAGGCGTATTGCCCCTGGTATAGCGTGAAACTCAGTTGTGCAAGGAAATTTTTGCTTCTATGATGTTCCTGGGGCGGTATTCTCGTAACTGTCCCTTTTGAAAACGTCCCTTTTGCGTCCCTTTCATCGTGACGTACTTCCGGTTAAGAGGTGGACGTTGGCAGCATGAAGGAAGGTTGGCAGCAGGTTTGCCGCGCTTGCGTTACGTCACTTCCGGTTGTTGGCTTTTAGCCAATCAGGACTCGCCAAAAGGGACACTTTTGAAAGGGACGCAAAAGGGACAAAACTCCAGAATACCGCCCCTGGAGTCAAATTTCTCCTAAAGTACATGCATGCTCACCGCAAAAATAAATAAATAAATAAAGCGTGTTCAGCACTGTACATTTGAGCGACAGGTTCTCTTCAATAGAGTTCTGCACTCCAACCAATAGGCCCTCTCGTATGATGCCATAACAGGGCCAGGCCGAGAAAATACAAATTTGTTTTATTCAAAAGATTCGGTGTTTTATAGTGCCCCCAGTGCTTGTATGGCAGCAAACGATGTTAATCAATTTAAGTTAAAATTTAGATTTTTCCCACCATATTGTGCGTTTTGTGACGTCTGCGATGACGTAACTGGGACAGGTCTTCAACTTAACATTAGTACGCAGCAGACTACAGAACACCGTTGTAACTGTTTAGTCTTTCTAGATGGCACCAGCATACTGCGCGAGACCGCTGTCTGCCTTTGCTTTGTTTCTGACCAGATTTGCACCTGGCTTCTTTTTGTTACGGTAGGTAGTAATAGTTTTGTGAAACATGGGGTATGTTCCACAAACAGGGTCACGGTAAGACGATGTCGCTAACACTAATTGGGCTGTGTCGAGTGAGACAACCCTAAAGTGCCTGAGCGCTGTGCAGCTAAACAAGCATGGTGTGTTCAGTACAACAGCAGTATGCAGTTGTGCTTCCATGTTTACTTCGAAGCACAAGTGCATACTGCTGTTGGTACTGTGCGCACTATGCTTGTTTAGCTGCCCAGCAGCTAAACAAGCATAGCACTTTTACTTTTGTAAAAGTACATGCACGTGTACTTTTGTAACTTCCACTGTTTACCCCACCATTCTTATGAATATGCATTAAGCGAAAATGGCTCTTTCTGGAAGCTTATAAGCTCTGCCTAACTTGTGTTTGCTTTCGCCGGCCTCAGCCAATCACACAGCTGTGCATATTATGACATAGGTTCCAGTGCGGGAAATGAGCTAGTGGGTCGCACGGCCATTCTCTCTCTCTTTTTTTGTTTTTCAATTATATAGCCTATTTGAGTGACGTCTGCGTCAAAAGTAGTGTCCGTGTAATTCTATCGAAACTGTCTTTCGAATGAAACAAACTTGCATTCTGTCTGCAATGCCCCTTTAAAAGTCCAGAAAAAAGTTGCTCAAGAAACGAGTAGCGTCCGATGCTGATGACCCCTTACTTCTCTTTGGCGGCGCTTGACTTGGTCTTGAGGATGGGGGTGACGGACTCGTGCTGCAGCCGGGTCCACAGCTGCCGCCGTGCTGACAGGCCCCCACTGCCGGCGCTGTTGAAACGGACCCGCTTGGTGGGAGTGCCCGCGCTGGTGGTGCTGCAGGGCCTGCGCAAGGAAACAGGGAACGGGTCACTCGCGGTCGCTTACCTTCACAGAAAAAAGGCCACAATTGCTTCACCGTGAGACGGCATTTATGTCGCAATATAATGTGAGGAGTATGGGGAGAACGGACATACTGCATAGGAGTGGCAGGGGATAGTATAGGGAGGGGCAGGCGTTGATAGCATGGAATGTCATCTTGGTAGTACAGTCTATGCTCGTTACAGCGGATCCGGCAACAGACCATTTCTGTTGGTTTGTCTGGTCCCCATGCATTTAAACGGAGTCCGCTCCGCTCACAACGGACCCGGCTAGAGCAGACTATCAGCTACAACAGACTAAATTTTGGGCGAAAATTGTTTCGACTGAAAGTTTATAGCGGACTTCCGCGATGCCGGCACCCGATGTGCTTTTTCTTTGTTTATTTGTGCAAGAAAAATTATGCCTGGCAACATTGCTGGCAGCCAGGTCATTCGTGCAGCCAAGCCAAGCCAGTGGCTTTTTTTGTGCGACTACAGTGGCTAGCATAGGAAAGTGTGATTAGCGGCATGCAGCGCCTATGAGGCGCTTTGAAGCCGCCGATAGGGATCCGCGAGGGGGCGCGCACGATCGTTGACACGTCGCCTGGTGAGGCGCGCGCGGATCGTCTGCAATGCGATTGCTGCTTTGACCACAGAGAAGCACCGCTTGTTTCCTGTGCCGTAGCAGGTTTAACTGCCGCCAAAGCAGAGCCACAATTTTGTGCCGGGCCGCTCTGCGGTGTACAAGCCCTGCAAAAAGAAACTGCCATTTGGCGTTCCGAAGAACACGCGTCTATATTGGCGCAGTGGCGATGACGAGCAATACCACGTACTGAGAAGCGGCTCAAGGAAAACACCGCTATGTGCGAGCTACACTTCGACGTAAGGTAAATCTCCCGGCACACTGAACATACCGTGAACGGAGAAGTTGCCTCAATCTACAGGGGCAGGCCTCGGTTGCCCCCGGAAGCTGTGCCCACGCAATTTCCCAATCTCCCGAAGTACCAGCCGAAACAACTTCCCCGAGCAGGAAGTGTCAAGCGAGAAGCACACCCGCGGCCCCACCCAGCAATAAAAACGCTAAGGATGGTGACTCCTCTGTGAGTGCAGAGTTTGAAGAACTCCATGCTCCTTTTCTGTGAAGAACTTGACCTTCGGCAACATGGGGAAAACCACACGCTGGTGGAGTGTTTCGCCTTTCACAGTGGCTTACAGCGCGTGTCGCATTGCGCAGGATAAAGCCAAAGCCCGTACACGTACTCTTCCAGACATTGGAAGCATTTACGAAACAACTGACATACTGAAGAAGTCTGCCACTCTCCCCGTCCATGGTTATCAAATTTCTTTTGGTCCTCTAACTGCACTTTATTTACACAAAGGCATTGAAAAAGGAGAAGGCATGCCTTGTCATGAAAGGAAGAAGCACTTAAAGCTCAATTGCCTCACGTAACAGCAAAATCGAAGGTCGAAAACACTTTTCCGAAGACAATTCGAGAAAAAATGCTTGAATTTGTTCACACACACAAAAAAAGAACTAGCAGCGAAAGGCAAGGCCCATTGAGCAAAGAAAGTTGATGGCTCTGAGACATTGCAATTTTAAACGAATCATGCGAAATTCATCAAAAGTGAGCAGGTTTTGTTTGTTTGTAACGAGCACGCCGAAAATAAAATGCATATTTACCAGTTACCAGTGCACAATTATCTGCTTTGTGTTTCATAAGTGTCCGAGCCAACCGGCTATATTCGGCTGTCAAAGCGCGTCCAGTCAGTTGTAAACTTCGATTGTAGTAGTTCTTAAAAAAACGACATTCATTGCATCTCAATTTGCGCGAGCACGTTGAAAAGCTCGCAAAGAGGCTTTCTCGATGTGGTGCTGCGCGCGAATACATTCGTACTCCATATTCCGCCGCCGTCGCAATGAACGTGTAAGCGTGTGACAGCGCCACCTGGAATTTCCTCCAAAAGCGGCACGCGGGAGTGGGCACGGTCATCACACTTTCCTATTCTAGCCACTGTAGTGCGACTAGCAGCATGAGCGGCAGGGTAGCTGATTTCACTGTCGGATAAATTAAGCGTAATTAACGCTGTTGAACATGGGGAAAAACAGGTCAACATCGCCAGAAGTACAGGCCTGTCTAAGCAGACAGTCCGCTCTACCGTCAAGAACAAGGCCGCTGTTGATAAACGCGACTCCGGTGAGATTGAAAACAGGGCTATCGAATACTCGAAGTGGTGCACTCGGAGGAGAGTATGCCCTCGTCAGTTTTTTTATGTAATAAAAAACTCGTGTTCAGTGAAGTTCAGCTTTTATTGCTCCCACGCATGCATCGTTCTCATTCCGTTCGGTGAAAAAGGTAAGAAATGCCTCAAGTAGGGGGGTTGTTCCCCATCCATCGTGTGCAATCTGCCAGTAACCGTGCGCAGTCCAACTGGTCTAACTTTCGATTTTACAGCTGACCGTCATCAGATTATTTCATTACAGCTGTTTCAATGACCAGACTAAAATCGCTAAAATGTGGAAGCTGCCTTGAGGGAACGTCAGGCAGCAATCCGATTTGTTTGACGAACGGTTTCGGGAAAACCTGCCTCGTCGTGAGGGAATTTAAAAGATCCTAGCTAATGTCGATGGCCACGACTGATGTTTTATAGCTGGTTAATAATTGCGCCTAGTTATATTCTTGCTTTATTTGCTCAGCTTATCATCCATCTTTACACTCTTGACCGCATGCGCTAGGCCTTCTCCAAGTGCCGGGGCTAAGCTTTGGAAACGGTGTTTACGCGATTCTTTGCCCTCGTGCGAACACTGTGCAGAGGTGTTGCAGGCGTTTAGAAAGACCAAAGTGTATGTACTATGCATATGCAATGTTTGTCAAAGTACCCACTTTAGGGCTCATAACCCCCTCCCTCCCGCCCCCTCGTCGGATACTGCATACTTCGGCTTCGGCGGACGTTTTTTTCCGGATTCAGAGGGTCCGTTGTAACGGGCGTAGACTGTACTAGTACTACCAGCTTTTAAAGAGCTTTGAAAAGGGTTGAGGCCAATTGCATTTCCTTGGATCCACCAACCATTTACGAAAGCTAACACAGAGATACACTCCTCTTCAACCTGCTTTCTCACATAGGAGGAGGAGGAGCATGTGCTTCCAATTCCAATAAAGCACAAACAACTGCACCACCCACAATGATAGGGATGCTGATCTACAGATCGGCTAGTCCCCCTGCTCTACTGACATCATAGACAATGGTAGACAGTTTACTCTTCTTAGTAGACTGTCTACAGGGGTCTCGGATAAAGAGCCAACCACGACCCCGCTCCTCGTTAACCTCCGAAAGAGTAGCCCTAAGGCCACCACCCCCCCGCCTGTAAGGCTCTACAATTATCAGTAGAACTTAGCGCACGTAGTTTCATCTACACTCCTATGACTCTGCTCATCATAGGAAAATATGTGAAGAAACTCCCGGGCCATCTCCACTAACGTGAAACCTGGGGAGGAGCGAAGCATGCAGTGTGGGCCGGTATTTCCCACAACAAAAGCGCTGCTAATGGGCAATGAGAGACAGAAGACTATTGTTTCAACTATATACATGTATACATTTATTATATACAATCAGCAATCGCGTAGCTAACCCCCGTCAACATGCGTAATGCATTTATTGCGTTCTTCTCCCTCGTCCTAATGCTCCTACTGTTGATGAGGCTCCTGCATTTCCAAGTCGCAGATCGTGCCGAGCTCAGGTACAGGTATACAGCTTTGCTGTAAAATACTCGTGTCTTTCAAGCACGAAGCGTTCTAGCGCGAAAAACGAGTGTCCCAGTGTGCTCTTTCGGTACATGTTTTTGCGCATGGAGATGGAGCGTTCTAGCGTGAGGCGTTGGAATACGAGCGTGCCTGTGTTTCAGTACCGTGACTACACAAGACGCCAACAGGAGACGCCAACAGGAGACGCCGACAGCCCAAGCCCCTAAGGTGCTTCACCCCTGAAACGGATGCCGGGTCGCTTCTCAGTCTATCTGTAAGCAAGTCCAAGACTCCCAATGCCCAAGAGCCCCAGTAAGAAGCGCCTCACAACACTAATTTTCAGTTGAAGCCAGGCATACACCTTTTTCAACAACAGAAAATTTTTTACAGACAATCACTCCAAGGAGATACGCCCTACAACAACAGCTGCTACGCTACTGCGAAAACTTTGCGACAAAAACTTGCAAGGTATGCCCTGAAGGTGTCATTTCAAAATTAGTAAAAATAAAAAACCGTCAGTGTGGCCCATGGTAAATGTGCCATTTGGGCACATTACCATGTGCCTAACCGACCAGTCTGTCTGTTGGTTCTATACTATACTATATACTATACTCGGTTACAACTTCAGGACGACAATGAACTTAGGAACATTGATTGATTGATTGATTGTGGAATTTAACTTGCCAAACCTGGGGAATGAGGTGCACGTAGTGGAGGGCTTGGGATTAATTTCAAGTACCTGGGGATCTTTAACGTGCGCGTAAATCTAGACACACGAGCATTTTCAAAACGACAATGGAAGTTGCCTCTCCACCTCATCATCACAGCCAGCTGGCTGCTCCTCTGTGCGGCACAAGGAGTGCGTTACTGCGAGTAAAGGGATCAGAACGGGCAATGACATGTTTGGAAAGAGAACCCTTTTACCAACAGACTGAACAGGGATTGCACCCACGAACCGGGGCCACCACTCTACGCACACGCACATCAGTGCTATTGAATAGTGATGGGCACTCCAGCATGATTTGGCTGCCAGCTGCTGGGTAACTGCTTCCTCCAGGTGGCTCAAAGTGAGCAGAAAAAGCCGTGGTGGAAATCGAAACATGCTTTGGAGTCTTCAAAGCTGGACGCAGTCATGAGAACTTTAAGAGAGCAAACTCTTGGAAACCAAAGAACTGCAAAAAGGAAAGCCAAGCATTACACAACCATGCTTTTGTGTAGCGTAGCTCACAAAGTGCCCTTGCTCTAATTACGATTGCGTCTAATTATGCACAGGTCTAATTGACCTATGCAGACAAAGCTACACACAAGGCCCAGGTGGCGTTAAAATGACTTTGCAATATTGAAATCAAGCCAATCTTCGCACTGTTGCCAGTCTCATCTCAAGCCAAACCTCGCAACATTGCTATCTTGTGGCCTCAATAAGTGAACACTTTTTCTCTTTCATTTGTGGACTTGCAAAACAGCATCCGTTTTCCCCAAGAGACAGCTAGGAGATGTGATTGGTCACAGCGGGTAGGGAGCACGCGATTGCTATTGGCTGCAGTGCTAGTCACTGTCTGCTGCCACGCTTTTCACGTTGGCTTCTCCCATCGCCCACCTTATCAGACGTCTGCTTATCTACACCATTTGGCTTTGCGCTATCTTTACGATCTCTTGCTCAGCTTTTCACTTTTTTTTATGACCTTCGGCTCTGTTATCACACAATGCCGGCAACTAAGTTGAAAATGGCGAAAGTTTCAGTGCATGAAATTGCTCCGTGAAGGCTCATTCTCCACCTGATGAGCCTTCACGGAGCAATTTCATGCACCGAAGCAATTTCATGCACCGAAGCTGACGGCACCCGGTGCAGCGCACCAACAGTGTGAATCACGACGACACTTCAAGTAACCTCGTTTCTGTGCATTCGACTGCTGCCAAGAAAGAATTCGCAGCTCCGTTTGTGCCGGGAGGCACTAGAGTGCCAACCCACTGCCGTCTTTTTTAGGACCGCGTCACCCGTTTTAAGACCGCGTCACCATGCCTGTGCCAGCGAGGGCAAACAGATTTTCCATTGTATAATAGGCGTAGCCGCATTTCCTGACCAGCAAGCGATCGGAGCGACAACCAAGCATCACGATGCTGTTCGAGTGACCTAGCTGCGTGGGTCAGCAGCCCAGTAGCAGCTTCAAGCAATGCAGCCAGATCCTACACTTGCAACTGCTACAAGTAAAGGTACTCACAAATGTTTTTCGCAATCTCCTTAAACCCTTTCAATGTCAGGTGTTTCTGGCCGTGACGCACCCCCAGTGTTGGCTTGGTTTCCGAAATATGAGGGAAGGAACATAGTGATTTATTTGACTATGATAGCAACCGGAATGTAACGCGTCGAAAGGAAAGAGGGTGGGTGAGAAATCACCTTTCTTCTAGATATTTTCAGTTTGCCGTGCACACTTCCGGGACGACCCGACCGTTTCAACATCAGGGTCTGACGCTGTGGAACTCGCACCCTTTCCTCGTATGAGAAACTCTCAGAATGTGAATCCGAGCTCGGCTTCTATTCAAATCGGAATTGAAGAAACGTCTCTCCCGTCCGCAGTCGAAAGGCCCCACGCGGTCAGCCACCCGAAAGCAGGGTGTCTAGCAAATTGCCTAATTGCCGATGCACGCGGAGGCGCCATCACGTGGTATCTTTCATATTTCGCTGGTTTTCTTTATCAGTCAGAATAAATGAGTACGCAATTATTTCGTCGCTGAAAATACCGCAGTTAGATGCCCCTCGTGGGTACCTACAAGTGCCTCATAGACACTTTAGTGATTAGGACAGCACTTCTCGAGTTAGATAATTAATTACAATTAATCAGCTAAGTCCCATTAACCAAAAAAATACTTCCCGCTTCTAAACAGTACTGCAAACATTATGCACAAGGTTTTTTTCGAGTTACACCATTACTCTTTTTTTAAATCTTGGTGCATGATAGCTGGGACACCCTGTATGTGCAAGCATTGAATGGACTGGCTGCAAACCTCAAGTCCTTACTTTCCCTACCACTAGGCTTCACACCGAGATACTGTAAATTTTATGAGCATGCATAAGAATACCTACAAAGAATATTGAAATATCATTGATACCAATCAGATATCTTCCCACTGTTTCTGATTAATTAAAGAAATAAAAAAGTTGACTTAGAATGCCCGTGGTTAGTGTGTAAGCTTTCGTCAACTGCAGTTTTCTCAGAATAATTTTTCCACTGCTTGGTCTGCTGAATACGTTACTGAACTTGTGTGCTTTTTTTTCTGTTCATGAATAAATTTGTCAAAGCATGAACATCTTCCCCGTAAAAAAATTTTTGTGAGGAATTTATAATAAAGAAATACAATTTGATAAATATAATCTAAGAAGGACTGCGAGTTGGGCGTGTTGGTAGAGGTTCATGTTGGGAAAAGCGCGAAAAAACTTGAACAAGGAAGAAGACACGACGGAGCGCTACTCGCAACTTAAAAGTTTAACCGTGAACACACGCGCTTTTCCCAACATGAAATTTAATCTAAATTGACAACACAAAATTCAACCCCGCATAACACTTTTTTTTTCTATCGCCCGAACAATATATGAGGCAGGTCGGCAAACTTTTCCTGTCAATCGCATTGCTCTGTGACAGAGCGAGCGACAGAAAGCAGAGAACGAGTGCTCAAGGGGTGGTGCAAAAAAGTGGGCTCCATTGTGTGAACACTCACAGCCGAATGCAATACCCGCCTAGCCGATACCCTCCTCCTAGAGGGCCCTATCCTGAATAAACAAGTAAATTACTCGCATGGCAAGGATGCACCAGTGGATGTTTGCAGGCACTGTGGAGCCACTGCAGGTTTAAGACGAAGCCGCTGGGTTGAAACAGCACCCATGAGCACAGCCTTTGAAGCTTTAAACTGCCTTTGAAACGCAAGAATTTATACCCTCGTGCGCAGCACCCAAATGCCACAATTATGTACAAAAATTTTGCGAACAGATTTCCACTTCAAAGAGCAAGTTCCCCCTGAAATTTCGGACAGAAAGGTAAAAAGCCGAACAGCGATGAAACAAAAAGATGTGGCAATGAAAAGTCACTGTGCCTAGACAAAACAAGCATATGTTCCAGCTATAGGTGAATGCTGCAAAATAATGGGCCTTTAGTGAATAAACTCTCATATATTTACAATTACAACCCCTTTTATTACAAAAAGTAATGTTTTTCCTGGCCCCATTTAACTCAGTAGAGCTTAACCTTGTTACAGCAGACCATGATAATGCTCCCGATTCGTCTGCTGTCAAAGAAGAGTGAACAATCGAAATAGTGTTACTACAGATTTTGATGGAATCATGGATTAAGTCTGTTATAGCAACAGTTCGGACTTCTCAAAAGTTAAAACAAAACAAGCAATAGAAGTATGACGGTCATCTTTCTCAAGATACAGTTACAACTAAAAAAGGTTGGTAATTAAGGCAAACGAACCTTCCGGATGACTTGGGATTTTCAGCTGTTTCATCCTTCTGTGACACTATGAAGCCCATCACAAATCACGCACATGAGCCTTCTTACATTTTCTGTGCTCCTGTTATATGGCACCCTCTCTTTTAGTTCACTTGCACTATTACAACTCTTTCCCTTCTTCAACCAGCACTTGAATTTCCATTATCTTCACATGAATATAAGCCAAAGTCCTTGTTGCTAAGCTTGGAGGTTTAGCCATCTATCGTGTATGGGGGCTTGCATTTGCTGTTTCAGCTATGGAAACTTTCATGCAAAAACATCTGATCTGCTGCACTAAAATTGTTCAATTTTAAATCAAATCACTTGGCTGCCAGGGCATCCCACATTCACATACTGCAAGTGCATGAGAGCATGCACTTCACAGTGCTAGTCTCTGGCAAGCACGAAGTTTCATGCCTACTAATTTACAGTTGCTTTTAATTGTTCCAAATCGTTTTTGTTTGATCACCATTGACAAGGTTGTCTTCACTCAAAAGTCCACTGTAGGGGTGCAGAAACAGACTTGCTAACCTTTTAAACTAGTCTGTTTATCCGAATGTATGTTGTGAGGGAACCTTCAGAAAATGAACTTTGATCAACAGCACAGATAGGAATACAAACCAAACATCAGAAATCAGCATTTTGTATCCGAATATCTGTTGTAAGAAGATCCGTTGTAACAATGCAGTCCAATGTTCCATGCTAAGTTACAAGAACGAAATCTGGCAGCAGCAGCGACACCAAAACGTGACGGCTGAACAATGAAGCCTTTAAATGCTGTTCATAACTGTCGTTTATATCAGCAGAGCTCCGAGCAGTTTGAATGACATTTGAAATTTCTCATGCCCTTTGACCTGCATGTCATTCCAAATGCCCATGTAACGAAGGGCACAACAGTGGCATGCACTGCAATGCGTTTTGGACAACCACTTACAGAAAAGACTTAACGAAGTCAGACCACGTTTGCCGATGTTCATGCTATTTGAGCCAACACTACACTGCACTTGATGGCAAACACGGCTGTACCGCTTCGACATAAGTTTGTATTCGTATAGCTGTGAATTCAACTATTAACCTTTCAGGGCTAACCACCCAGTCACAGTGTGTAGTTAATGTCATTTTTGAGAAATAATTCGATTTTTGATTGTAGGGCTTAACGCGCCGACACCATGCAGGCAATGAGGCGTGCCGTAGTGGGGAGGTTCCCGTTTCATCCTTCCCGCTTGTTCCCTCCCGTTTATACCCGGCGCAAAACGACCTTCCCTTTTCGCCCTTTCCCATTTCGCCTGTTCCCACTTGAACCGTTCCCATTTGAACCTTCTCCTTTGTTCCCTACCGCTTCAACCCGGAATAAAACGCCCTTCCCGTTTCGTATTTTCCCATTTAGCCCTTTCCCGGAATAACGAACCCAGTTTCGACTCGGGTGGCTCGGACCGAGGCGTGTGATTATTGAAATTGGCATCCGACTGCATTTTTAACCTTATGTTTTGAGTTACGTCCGACGCAACCGAAAGTAAAAAATACTAGCGTCTGCCGTAACCTTGAAATTAAATTTAAAGGAACCATGAAGAGAAAATGCAAGTTGGTTTTATTCGAAAGATTTCGTGTTTTATAGTGCCCCCCGCGCCTGTCCGGATACAGACGATGCTTTATTCACTGAGAAATTAAACAATTTAAGTTAAAAATTTGATTTTCCCGCTAAATCACTGCAAAGTGCAAATCACTGTCATTCACACGGAAACATGTCACATCTCAACACACCTATCATATCAACTCTGTTCCAATCAGCTCAGTCCCTTCTTACAAATACCTCGGCGTGCACTTGACCTCATCGCTAAGTTGGGCAACGCATATCGATACCATTTGCTTCGAAGCCTCTCGCACGCTCGGGTACCTTCGGCGCAATCTAAAACTTGCTTCTCCTGAAATTAAAAAACTAGCTTACCTAACCTTCGTACGACCGAAATTGGAATACGCCTCAGCCATCTGGCATCCATCACAAACATATCTAACCCTTCAGATTGAAGCAATTCAAAACCGTGCCGCTCGCTTTATCTCCTCGAAGTATTCCACCCATATCAGTGTCACCGCGCTCAAGCTATCCCTCTCCCTCCCAACTCTTCATTCACGCCGCGTCATCGCCCGCTTATGCCTCATCCACAAATTCTTTCACTGGCCACAATCTAGGCACTCTCTACTGAGGCCACCTTTCAGAATTTCCTCCCGTTTAAATCACAGTCGTCCAATAGCCCCCATTACCGGCAGTACATCAGCATTTAGTTCATCCTTTTTTCCTAACGCTGTATCACTATGGAATACGTTGCCCGACGACATCGTCGCATTCACTGATAATAAACGTTTTAGAGATAAACTAGAAGAAAATATTATCACCCAAGAATAACCTTCCAGTTCTACTGCTGTAACACATATTTTGTATAATATGTATTGTTGAACTTAATCAGTGTTTGCTTCTTCTACCTATTGTTAACTCTGTAAAATTATGTCACGCTTATTTTGCGATGTTCCTAACTTAGCCAATGTTTTGAACTCTGGTGCTTTTGAACTTTTGTGTTTTTGCGTGTTTTTGTGTTTTTACCAATATCTTGGTTCATTTGTATTTCTGTAAACAATGTTTCACGACCCTCCCCTTATGTAATGCCTTCGGGCCTTTAAGGGTATAATAAATGAAATGAAATCATTTTTGTTTTCGGGGTCTGCAATGACATCACAGGAACCGACCGCTCTGCAGCCTAGAATACCTTCATTCACGCATCCGTTGTACAGGGTAGAGACACGTATACGCTGGTGCCGCCATTTTGGGTCGCTCGCTCGCCGCCGAAGCAAGTCATTGTGTCAAAACCGCGCTAAAATTATCGCCGCAACACGGTTTACTGAAGAAGTTTGAATCATATTGTCTGTTTCGCGTTGCTAGGTCTCGTGGGAAACGAAAAGAATAACGCGTTGAGCCCGTTGGCCCAATTGCGGCGGCACGGGACCGTTCAAAGGTTGTCTCCACCCTGTACAGCGGTGTTGGTTTGTTCCCGCGTTTCTTTACGTTCCGTAACCTAGATGGCGCCACCACACCGTGGCAAGCGTTTGGTTTGTTTTTGTTCTGGGAGAAAATATTCGTTCCCTGAAACACTGCTGGCTCGACAAATGTGGTCACGTAAGACACCGTTGCTTGCGTCAATCGGCCAGTGTCGTCTGAGACAACCCCAAGCCCCGTAGTGCTGTGAAGCTAAACCAAGCATGCTGTGCGCAGTACGAACAGCAGTACGCATCAGTACTTCTATGCTTACATGTGCTTTCGTAACTTCCACTGTTTGTCCCATCATTCTTATTGCTTTGTAAAGAATGTGCCCTAAATTTAAGCGCAAATCGCTCGTTCGGCTAGTTTGTAAGCTCTACCTTATTTGCGTCTGCTTCTGCCAGCCTCCGCCAATCGCAGAGCATTCTTGTGTGACATCATAGGTTCTGTTGCGGGAAATGAGCTGGTGGGTCGCATGGCCATTCCCGTTTTTCCTAATTATGTAGCTTATTTGAGCGAAGTTTACATTAAAAGTGGTGTCAGTATGATTCTAACGAGGCAATCTTTTGAATGAACCAAACTTGTGTTTTCTCTTCTAGCTCCTTTAAGTTACGTCAAACGTATTAACAGTAAAAAAAAAATGCTACGGGGGGCGGAGCCAAAGTTGCAGACGTCCTATTAACCTGCAACCTTTTTGCAATTGTCCGTTTTACGATACGCGGCGCCAATTAAAAAACAACATGTAGGTTGCTGCGTTGCGTCCGGCCCGGTACAGCTTTGGTGAATTACTCTGAAACCACGCCCTTCCGTCTGCTTCTGCGTTGGTCGAGCGGTCTGGAACGTCTTGCTCGCATGCGTACTTCGCGGCAGCGGTGATGGTTCCAGTCCCTATGGTTGCATATATGAATGCACATGCAGCATGCACTTTTATGCAACACACACAAAAAAGAAATGACGAGAATTAACAACAAAAGAAAACCTTTCCGCGGTCGCAGTGCCAGTTTGTAGCGCCCGTAGCCCTAATCGAGAATGAAGTTGGGTGTTTTTAACAAATGAACTATTAATTGATTGGGGGTAGTACAGGGCTACTGTTTTATTTCTACTCTAGGAAAAAGATCTCGCGGAATATAATCCCAAATCTAGATAACTACAGAAAAGAACGTATTTTATGAAAATGGTAATTATTATGGGCCAAGCCAGTGGTGCGATCCATTTTAATGTGTGGCTAACGGGCAAATGTCTGCAAAAGAATAGCCATTGAAGTCTAAAGCTGAAATTTTTGCTTGCACACGTTTGCATAATTCGCACACGTTTTTCATCCAGGCGTAAGGAGCACCCCAAGCTGTATTCTCTTGTGTGTACTTTTTAGGGATAATACATAGGCGGGCACGCAGTACGCGGAAAAGCAAAAGCAAACATTTCGGTAGTTATCCGTCTATAATAGATAGTTTTAGCATATCGTTACTGTTTGCGTCACCGTTTACCATGTTACCGGGAGCCCGAGTTTCCGTGCGCCGCTGAAAACGGTAGGGCACGTTTTAGCACACCGCTTGCCACGGCGAAATCTGATGAATTAGTCTCAAAGCAAATCACGCATAATTTTGTTGCTCATACGTATTTGCTTCCGCTTAAAGTAGCTTGAATATTTCACTTTTCGGGTGAAGTGTTCACAATAATTGTTTGAAATACTGTAGCCATCACCTCCAGAGATTTAAAAAGAAAACGTGTCGGTGGCACCATCCACCGAGAAGAGTTAGAGTCAAGGTAAAATAGAATTTGCCCCCGCGCTAAATATTTAGGCAAGCAATGAGTAAAATATGTTGTAGTCATTAGTTAGTAACCTACACTACCTTGCCCAGCCCAATTTTGGAGGCCTAAAGCGCACTGCGAGCTCAGAAACGAATCTGAACTATTTGAAGCGGGCGTTCTGTGAGCAGGTTGAAATGGGAAGGGTGTTTTGGGAACGGGCGCACACGGGACGGGCGTTTCGGGAATGGGCTCAAGCGGGACAGGTTCAAACGGGAATGGGTTGTTTCGGGCTACACCCCCGTAGTGGAGGGCTCCTGATTAATTTTGACCACCTGGGAATCTGTAACGTGCGCCGAATCTCGTACACACGGGCGTTTTTGCTTTTCACCTCCATCAGAAAAGCGGCTGCCATTGCCGTAATCGAACCCGCGACTCATGCCCAGCAGTGCAACGCCTTAGCCACTGAGCCACCGCCGCGGGTATTTTTGAGAAATAAGTAGGTGACAACCAAACCTGAGAGCATCATGAATACTGGCGTTGACTTTTAAAAGTCTACAGACTATTCCAGGGGCGGTATTCCCGTATATTGTCCTTTTTGTGTCCCTTTCAAAAGTGTCCCCTTTGAGCAAGCCCTGATTGAGTAAAAGCGAACACCCGGATGTGACGTCATGCAAGCACGGCGGAGCTGTGAGCTGTGGCTACTCGGAGCAGACAATTTTTCGTCGCCTATTGTTGGATTGCTCGCGGAACAATAAACACATAAAAGATACTCTGATATGGTTTTAGTTCTCTAAAATGCGTTTGCAAGAACAGTTACGGTATTTGATTGATTTGATTGTGGGGTTTAACGCGCCGACGCAACGCAGGCGATGAGGCGCGCCGTAGTGGAGGGCTCCGGATTAATTTTGACCACCTGGGGATCTTTATCGTGCGCCGAAATCTCGTACACACGGGCGTTTTTGCTTTTCGCCTCCATCAGAAAAGCGGCCGCCGCGGCCGGGAATCGAACCCGCGACCTCGTGCTCAGCAGCGCAACGCCTTAGCCACTGAGCCACCGCGGCGGGTAGTTACGGTATTTGAACCAAAGGCCCATTGCTTAACTGGAAGTGTGTCACGATGAAAGGGACGCAAAAGGGACGTTTTCAAAAGAGACCGTTACGAGAATACCGCCCCAGAAGTTTTCTCGCATCAAATACAGGCAAGAGGCTTTCACAATGAGAATTCTAGAAACCACATTTTTACTACGACCTTCCCTGTGACAGGGGGTCAACTACAGCATCAACCGATCAGGAGGGTAGATTAGTGCCGTAATCGATTGGCCTTGTCGGCAATCCATACTTTGTACAGCTCAGCGCAAGTGAGGCATGAATGTGTTCACGGCACTGCAACCAATTAGTTTGCACGTACGTCATAGGCGGAGGAGTCAGGGACCTCTTGTGGCCATCCCTTGGGCTGTCTTGGCCGCCAGCCTGACTGGTCGAAGGGACGGGTGGCGGCGTCATCTCCCGGCTTCCGTTCTCCCCACCCTCCTCTCCATTCTCCGCTGGGGTGCCGAGCGGCAGCCGTTGCAACAGGACAACTGGGTTCCTGCGACACAACCCGAAGTTTGTGAAGGATTCCCGGCGTTTCGGCAGCTTTCTATTAGGAGTGAAGCCCCTTTGGGGCTCGGGCTGTCGCCGTCTCATGTCGTCGCAGCCCCGTGTAGTCACAGTACTAAAACACCGGGACAATCATTTTCCAACGCCTCGCGCTAGAACGCTTTGTGCTTCAAAGACACGAGACTTTTACAGCAAAGCTGCATACCTCTACCCCCCCCAAACGGTTTCACCTCTGTGGGCAAAAACGCCAAGGTGCCACGAATACCCCAATACACTGCATGCTTTGCCCCTCCCCGGGTTTAGAGTGTCCTTCGAGTGCCCACAGCACCACAATTTTAAAGGTGCAGAAAGGATGTGGTACACTTGTTATTTGTACGTTTATCCCAAGCCTAATGTCCAGCCCTAGCTCAGCTTTCAAACAGCAATACTAGATTTAAAATGTACCGAATTTCTTGCTTTTCAACCAAATCTGCTTCTTCACTTGCCCACAAATAGTCAATGCGCAAAGCTGTTAGAATCAAAGCCTGCAGGGTGAGTAGTCGGAAGTGGTTCAGAATTGAAAATTTCCCTGCACGAAGTAATGAATACAAGACAGAACACAGACAAGCACGGAACTGACTGCGCTCGTGTCCTATCTTGTACTCATTGCTGCATGCGGTAAAATTTTCCATTACGGACACGAAACTGCCTGTGTTTGGGCACACAGGTGAAAACCGGTTTTTATTTCACTGCAAAACCAAACAATTACTGTCACTAATCCTGCCGCTCAAACAAAATTGGCAAAAAAATAAGGGGGGACCTTCAGGCACAACTTGAGCTCCAACAAGTGAATATTTAACCTCTCTGATGTGCTCGGATGGTGTTGTATCATGCTGTACAACATCTGATCCAAGACAGGCATTGCTTTTTCTTTAAGGTCTCATTTACCTTCAGAGCACACAGTTTGTAGTTGATTTTAACAAAAATATTAAGAATTTTCTTGAGGTAGCTGCTGTTGGTGTCATGGTGTGACACCAAATGTTTGACAAAGTTTACAGCGACAGCACATTCCCTCACGCAAGCAACACATAGACCCCATGCCTCTGGTCAGCTTAATACACAACTTGTTAGCCCACAGCATAATACCATGCATACCCACCAGTGGCACGGACGATCAATTGTGGTGTGAACTACACTGTCACCTATTCAAGACACTAATTCCACAACTAATACATTAGAGAGGTATAGTGGAGAAGCGGTCCCAGTACGGTGCCCGACTGGCACCATTGTGCATCAGCAGAGGGGGGAGAGACCAGCTGGGCCCATGACAAGGTGCACCGACCGTGTACCGGGCGCCATACCAGGACCGGTTCTCCTCTCTGCTGCAACTCTCTAATAATTACACCCTACCATGTTACTGTCCCTGAAATAGAAAATCTGCAAAAGGTCTCATTTTCAGCAACCACTTCCTCTGTCCCAACAAGCACAATGAAGGGGTAGGGATTCTTCCTTGCATTACACACCTCACAGCTGGGTGCGGAAAATTTGCTGGGCCAGGCACATCACACACATTTCTGTACTCTGATCTGCAAAGGTCCTGCATTACGTATTGAACCCGGTAGCTAAAGGCGCAGTTGCAAAGGGATTTCGAAACTTCTGGGGAACGCAACTCCTACTAAGGGTGCTTTGGACTGGTTCTGTGTGGTAATCTAGAGAACACGGCAACCACAATGAATGGATGAATTGAAGAACACGCTAAAAGACATGGATGTCAGATTTTTGCCGGTCCTTACCTGTCGGAGAGCGGAATCCGCTGCGTGTGATCACGGGGTGGCTGGACATCGTCGCCGAGTCGCTCCAGAAGCACGTACGGCGTCTTGTTCACGCTGTGGAAGTGACCGTCAACACCAAAGTTAGCACAATAAAGGCTACATCAGGCAAATCGGATCGTCACGCTACTGAAATACGACAATCGCTGCGGCAATTACTTGGCGTTCGCAAGTGAGCGCCGGTGTTCACAACGATGTTAACACTAACACACCACTGACACCAAACTTTGTTAACTGCCTTGAACACTTCGTAAGATGCCCATTTTCAACCACGGTCTAATCGGGCTCCGGTTTCACAAACGTCGTCCCAGTCTTACAGCGAAGCGAACACAGACGCCATCACATCGCAGACGCCGCTCGCCGACCAAAACAAAGAGGGCAGAAGCGTTCACGAAGGGTCGCTGACACTCCACAGCCAAAAACTCTTTCAACGGCAACGAAAAACGGCAATCGGCATTCAAATTAATCGGGTTACCGGATTCAACAGGAGTAAGTAGTTGAAGTAACATACCCGTTGAGGACAAGAGGGGCAGCCATGTCTTCAACGGCGCAGCAACCCTGCATAGAGCAGGGGGTAGAATTAGCAGCGAATGGCCTGTGCCCACTGCGTCCGCTGCACTGCCGTACAAAGAGGTACGAAATTCGGCGTAAAAGTTACTCCACTGCTTCAGAAAGTTGTATTATAGTCGCACCTGACAACCTGACACCCCGCACACACAACACAACCGAAGCCGCTGATATTTGTAATGTCGATAGCAATGGAGCTTTATTCGCCCCGAGCGGAATACAGTCGGCCCCTGGCGGCGGCAGGACGAACCTGTGGATGGCGCTCTCGCGTCGTCTGCTTTTTCACATTACGTGCGGCGCAAGACGCGTGTTGCACACGACAAAACAACCAATATGTGTGCTCGTTTGGCAGTAAGCAATGACATAGTTACCTCTGCTTGCACATTTCCTCTAGAAACGCAATAATCAGCGGCCATTGCGGGTTAATGCGCTGGTTTAATTCCACGAAACATCTTCGCCGTGGTCCCCGCTTGAGTGTGAAACGCGTTATAAACATTGCTTCCACACATTGCTCATTTATTATTGTTGAGTGCAGTCGTCTGCCGTTTCGGGAACGTCGAAGGGTTCTTTTTGAAGGTGGCGTGGTGATTATTTAAAGGATAAAAGTTTAGCACGCGAAACGGGTAAGAAGCCACAAGACCTGTGCATACGCGTGCAAATTCCACACCCTTGTAAAATTGCGCTGTGTCCTTATAGAAAGAAGAAACAAACAAAAAAAAATCACGCCATATCCACGGAATGAATGATGATAAGTGGGGCGAAGCTCGAGAGGGGGAGATCATCGGTAACTGTAACTCTCCCGTGAAAGTTCGCCCATTACATCATTAAGAAAGACGTAAGACTGTGTGCGTACATTGTACAAATCAACTTTTATTTTCGGAGTCAATGCTCCCAGGCCCAGACCTGGTGAAAGACCCCGCGCCATCGAGGACTACCCCGCACCTCCACCACAATTTGTCACGTAGGATGGGACACAACGGTAAAGAAAGAACTTTTATTTAGGGCGAACTTGTGCCCGAACAAGACGAGAGGAAACGAGCAAAGGTCCTTGCGTCTCGTTCGATCTCCGAGAACGACTGCCTGCGTTCGTGGCGTGATCTCTTGCGTGATCTCCCCCTCGCAGTGCACGTGCGCTCGCGCCTCCGTTGGCGAACACAGACAAGCTCGCGCTCCCGGTGCCGAGTTTGCGCTGCCGGTTGCAGCCGGTTCTTGCGCGTGCAACGCGGCCCACTTTGCGACATCTCCGAAAGCATGCGGCGGTCACGTACCACGAGACACAAGGGATGGACAGACCCATATGACTTAAGGAGCTTCGGCCCTAAAACATTTACACTGCACACGACCCGTGCGCTATCGCCCATACATTACCGGACACGTATTTTACACCCGCAAGCGCCTGTGTGATCGTGTACTTCCCGTACCTTTTCTAAAATAAGTACCATTTTTGGACAGCCGTTGTTTATACTAAGGAGGAGGAAAAAACATTTATTCAACTGTATCGAGTTGCTAATTTTACGTATTATTTAAAATACGTTTCTATGGATGCGCAAGAGTATTTAGGGGGGATTTTGCGCTAAAATTAAGCAGTTGTGAGTTTGCATCTGTCATGTGGCATTCCGTGTGTCATATCATTTTCAAATCCGACATGAATCACCTTGCCCAGAAACGTGTCTCACTCAGCATAACCAAATGCCTAATATGGTCACGTCTTAACCTCTTAAAGGGACACTGAAGTGATATGTAAACATTGCGGGATTACTAGCGCAAATTGTAGTCCGGAGTCCCCAGGCCATGTTTCGACCACTCTAGGCGCGTTTACGCGATTTTATTTAGTAGAAAAACTAATTCGAAAACGCTGTCCTCCTCTCTTTACGCTCGCCCATTTTCTGTGGCGTTTTCGTGTGACGTCAGGAGGGGATGAGCTGGCAATTGGCTGCGCCACGGCTGCGCTACTGCACGACTCCCCGGCCGACAGAGCCAGTCGGCCCAGCGTTTCGTCCGCCGGCCGCCGGCGGGTCGTCGCAATCACGGAGGTTACAAAAAATTGCTTGGTCGCAATTCGTTCGCTTAGTTGAAACGAAGCCAGGACACGTTTGTGAATGGAAGAATGTGCCTTTCTTTACTTGGTTTGTTTGTACACTGTATCTAGCTCCAAGTCAAGGTCGCTTCACACAAGCGCTGCACATGCGACGCTTCGCTGACTGGTACGCCAGTAGGAAAATATCCCTAGTAGCACAAATTGTTGCCGCAACGTTTCTGCCGTGTTGCCAATGTTGCGTAACGTTAGGCAACGTTGCACAACGTGGTGACAATGTTGCCGAATGTGGGCCAACGTTGGACACATTCAGCAACATTGAATCAACGTTTACAACCAATGTATAGGCAACGTTGCCTGTGTGCACGTTTTTTCACGTTGCAGCAATGTTGCCAAATGTGGGCCAACGTTGGACACATTCAACAACATTCGCGCAACGTTTACAAACAACATCTAGGCAACGTTGCCCGTATGCACGTTTTTTCACGTTGCAGCAATGTTGCCAAATGTGGGCCAACGTTGGACACATTCAACAACATTCACGCAACGTTTACAAACAGCGCATAGGCAATGTTGCCCACATGCACGTTTTCTTGCGTTGCAGCAATGTTGCCAAATGTGGGCCAACGTCGGGTACATTCATGCAATGTTTAAAAACAATGCATGGGCAACGTTGCCCTTTGGACGATTTTTTCGCGTTGCAGCAATGTTGCCAAATGTTGGCAAATGTCATATGTTAAACGATCGTATGGGGAGTTACATAAGCTGCCTAAACATTCAAATGATCCCATACAGCAAACTTAAATGTTGTCGATATAGTACATGTACGTCAGGATACGTTAATTTCGGGAGTGTGGTTTTTACATATTTAGCAATGTTCACGAAAAAAACCACAACTAACATTGCCTGTGTACATGTTTATCTAGGTTGCCGCATTATTGAGGAATGTTGAATGTATAGCAGCTTTCATTTATTTATTATATGAAACACCACACTAACCTATGTTTTGGAGGGATTACGTCACCTACAAAAGTTCAAAAGGTTATGCACAACGGACGCCTTAGTTCACTGTACCATCGCCTCCTGTACTTTAGCTGCGTATAATACGGCGCTTACATATACACGCACGCACGACGCACGCACATAAAAGAAATCCCCAATCGTCAGCCTGTCCACTGCAGGACGAGGGTCTCTCCCAATACGGGAGGTTTTCGCCGCATGCTACACCAAAGGGGCCAATCTTGTTCTCGTGAACGGATGCCATCTTCTAGGCATCGCCTATCTGGTGTAGCCTCTCTGATATCCGCTGATGATATACCACAGGACAATTAAGGCAGCACCCCAGACCGGAGAATATAACAGAACAAAGGGTGGTACCTGTACCAAATTTGAAGTTATTCAGAGGCAGACAGCAGGGCACCCTACATCGATGTGTGATCATTTGGAGACAGGGCTCTCGAAAAACTGGTCACCGAACGGACCCTCAACGTCGCAGCGGCCCTATGCCCCCCCCCCCCAGGGCCGTACCCAGAAATTTTTTTCGGGGGGGGTTATGAATTTTGGGAAGGGGGTAGTTTTGCTGAAAGCAACAGTAAGTATTGTTTACGTGCTGCCTGGAAAAGATTTCGGGAGGGGTTCGAACCCCCAAACCCCCCCTCACCCTAAAACCACAGCCACAGTTCCAAATAAAGTGGATTCTCTCTTTCTCTCTCTCTCTCTCTCTTTCGAAAAACTGCAGAAATGCATGTGGAGGAGTGTCACACTGAGCGTGTAGATTTCCCCATGAAACCTAAAAGAAACCGCGAACGTTTGAACGTTTCTCAAACGAAAGAAACGCGTGGTGCCGGTTCGATGGATGGCGCAACCAAACTCGGCGGCAGATCCTTTTGTTTAGTATCTCATTTGTTGGATGATCGCACAATATTACTTTACAGTGGAGAAAGCCTAGAATAAAATAATACCGCCATTTCGCGCATCGTGCGTTTCGTTAAAGCCAGATGCTGCGCCGTTCTAAGACGGTCATTTTTTCAAGATGGCCGCCGGCTGTCCCATAATAGAAATTCGTTTCTATTTCATGTTTTTAGTAAGAGTGTAAATCTCATCGCCGTTCTTGGTGTTAATCAATATATACCACAAATACGGGACCTTCGATTGAAGATTGAGCGCGAACAAAAGATTGTTTTTTTTTTCAGGAAAAACTTGCAAAAACGCTCATTTATTGCTGTATCCTTCTGTATAACTAAAAAGATACACAAACAGGCTTCGTTTATGTTGACGAACAGAATTTTAACAGGTCAGGCAGGCCGATTCCCGATCATAGCCAATACTCTTTCTATAGCCTTGTAATCGGTGTCGTGCATGAGCTCGCGTCATCCGCAATGATAGTGTTGGCGCGGCATTTCTTTGTGTCGGGCCCGCGGAGATTTCGTCCACGTGGAAGAAATCGAACCTCCGTTAGTCACGCAGGCGTAATTATTATAATCATCGTATAAAGTACGTCCTATAAATATAAGTGTCCGTATTCTACCTGTTTCCTCTTATTTTTACGGAATAGCAATTGCTCAGTTTATAAGCCAATCCTTGCAGCGCGTTATTTGTTTTTAGCAATAAACAATGATGAGAAGTTTGAATTCCCCTTCGCGCCCTACTTGTTACTTACCCCTGCTCCATTTATATGTCCCATTTGCACTTCAGCCTTAGTAATGTCGCTCAAAAACAGTCACTTTCAAGAGCAATCATGAATTTTCTACTCGTCGTGCTAGTCGCACTTTTCTTATGGAGTTGCTGAACAAATGTGTACTTTTTTACGGTGAGCTGTCCACAATGATTTGAAGATATGACTCAACACCGATCGAGGCACCTTATTTCTATACTCTTCCGCTTTTTTCTTTTTTTTTTCATTCACTTTTCCTAAATTTGGTAACGCGTACGACGTATAGACGCAAAAATTTCTTGGCGGCGTGCATCTGATACATATGAATTTCTTGAGGACAGACTGGACTTAAATAACTGTAAGCGGCCGCTTTTGTTGTATATCGACGCGTTTCCGTGCAATCCAGTCCCCGTGAAATTTATGAACGTGTGCGCCCGTGAAATTTATGAACGTGTGCGATGAAGCGTCGCTGTGCCATAGGCGCGACAGTCACGCTCTGAAAAATTGCTACATCCGGTGTAAATCAGATCCGTGTAAGTGTCATCCGCTAGATCCGTGCAAATGTCACCCGAATAATAGCGTGTTTTAAGCACAATTTCACTGATGTGCGAAACCAACTTCACCATTTTGCGAATGCGCTCTTAAAAATCTGTCAGCGGTTCCTACCAGCCCGTGCAGGTCGTGTCGCTCATAGAATTGGTATACCGATTGTCTCATCTTATGGTGTGATTTAGTTATTTTAGGAACCCACCCCGGTGGCTGTTGTGCTTCTGAGCCCAAGGACGCGGGTTCGATTCCAGACCGCGGCAGGCCGCGGCAGCCGATTTGTGTGTGTGTGTGTGGAGGCGAGAAGCGAAAATGCCTGTGTGTTCTAAATTTCGGCGCTCGTTAAATAGATCCCCCCGGTAGTCAAAATTAATCCGGAGCCCTCTACTACGCCGCGCCTCATCGCCTGTGTAGCGTCGGCGTGTGAAACGTCATAATCAATCAAATAAGATATTTTAGTGCGATTTTAACACATCATTAACCTTAAGGAGCAAAACACAGCTGCTGCGTACCGATAAAGCCGCGCGCAGCATTCACCCTCGAATGTGCGTTGTCACGTATGGCCAGCTATCGGGCTGTTTTCGTGTGTCTTTTACAAATGCCGGTCGGGTGCGTTTTTGTCCATGTGTATGCCGCATATATCCAGGAAACTGACCGAATACAGCGCCTGCTAATTAACCCAACGCGCGCATGAAATGGACGGCGCATGCAGCATGTTCCGACGTCAGTGCATGCGTGAGGCACGAATCAGAACTTGGGTTTCATTGCCTTCTGTTATTTCGCACTCATTATTTGCCGAATAAATAAATAAACTGGAATAACAACAAGAAAATAACTTTTTATGCCATCGTCAAATAGTATCGAGTTTACTGTACTCCGACTTGGCTTCCTATTTCCTATATTGCCGCTCACTTCACCATGTACATACCGAAATTTAACGCGGCCTCTTTACAATGCAAATGTGTTCTTTTGGGGAACGTGCACCATATGAAAAGACAAACTGATCGGGTATACGCCGTGCTTTTCATTCTATGTGTTGGTCATATCTTTAAGAGCTTCGCGCAGATACACCTAGCTTTTTTCATAACTGCTTGAAAACAGCACCCAGAAATGACTTCCCAACTTTCCTTTCCTATTGTTGAAACATTGCGCGTTTTTCTTAGGCAGTAAATTACGGCTGTATTATAAAAAGGTAATCATGAATCGACAAGGGAAACTTCCAGTTCCATTTGGCCCTTGCAGGCTCGGGTCTCCCAGAATATGTGTGCTAATAAAGTATTATTATTATTATTTGGCTAAGTTTTCACAAGCGTCTCGCACTGTTAACGTTCTATCTTAAAGGAGTACTACAACCAAATTTTTACTTCATGTTTTTTATTGGTTAGGTGTAATATGTGGTATACGTTGCCGTGAAGGGGCATTCTAGCGATTGCGCGATTGAAATGGCGACCTTTGGAAGCAGCCTATTTAGGGCCCCTTTAAAGCTTGCATGGGCGGATTGTTTTTATGGCGCCGCCTGTATATCATCAGACAAAAATAATCTAGATAGAAGGCTCAAACATTTCCTTGTTGCTGGGTCCTCATAATTGTTTGAAAAAATTAATTTACTGGGGAAATTTTATATGCAAGCTATAAAAACTTTTGTGCATCATACTGGGGAGTGCAAGCCATACATGTCGCCAACTAATTACAATCGTATGTGTTTTCCTTCCAATTGCCGCAGCAATTACACTTGATTCATGAGACAGGTTCAAACCCAAAGTTCATGTTCTTTAAATTGCCCCCTTCGTGTGTAATTTAGTCACTTCCCTCTGATCAGCGAACGTTCCGACTAGTCCACACCTTGCACCCTTGTTTGAAATAAACATGAATTGGGCTGTTTTATATTTCAACTTCCCCATACATTTTACCTACCTCGAGCGCCAAAGTAGAGCACCATCATGCATATTGTAACAATAAAACAAAACAAAGACCTAACCCTGACACCCACTTTCCAGCCGATACTGCCTGTACGAAAGCTCATTGGCATATTTCAAGGATATTTTCTCATAATACAAACGAACCTGAATTCCAAGTAACTGAAAACTAACTTCCCATTTTTGCTTTTGTTCCGTTCCAATAGCATTGCACACACTATCTTCAGATTTTTCCTGTTGTAATGTTTATTCGTAAGAGGCTCCAATGCATCGAACACTTGTCGCGTTCTGCTTGGCGCGAAACGAAATACAGGGCGCCAGGCGTTCTCAGAAATTTCGGGGTGCTCGGAGAGGCACGACGTCTCGCGCGTTCCTTTCTCCCTGCATGCCTTATTTTTTTTTTTTTTTGGTCGTCGCCCCGTCCCTTCTAGAGTGTGTCGCAAAGGAAGTTTTAGCAGCCGCGGCCAACGTTGGCCGCGGCGCAAAGTTGGGGAGGGCCGAAAAAAAAAAAAAAAAGGAAAACGCGCGTCCTTGGCCAACGTCCTACCCTCCTCTCACACGCGCACACGTGCGCGCGTTCCTTGCAGAGCGGACCCCTCCTGTTCCTCTCTCTCTGCGCCTGACAGCCGTGGCTGGTGCGGGGGATAGTGAATGAAAAGCGCGCGCTTTTGCAGAAACGAGGAGCCATCCTGAGAATCAAGCGGAATGGAGAAGGAACATTGTACGAAATTTCGTTGTGTGGCCGCATGTTACGGCGAATATTAGTGGGCCGGAAAGTTCATAGCAACCGACCAGTGAAGGTAAGCGCTCGATTTTCTGAGCTCGCCTCGTTCTTTCGAACGCAGTTTACTTCGTAAAAGAGCGGGAACAAGACTGCCCTCCCGTCTAGCTTTTAAGCATCCTTCTTGCTTTTGCGAATGCGTACTGTTGTAAAACGTGGAACATGTATTCAGCGCTTAAATCAGGTGGGCGCTCAGAAGTACACCTGTTATGATGCTGAAATCGAGTGTAGGTTCTGCAAGAACCTTGATACGTACGATTGGCTTTTAATTTACTTCTCGCCACAGCTGCTGTCGCGCGCGAAAAAATATCTCATAAATTTAACTTTGTTATGTGTAATTTCACGCGAGTTTCAGCGGCATGCTAGCTGTTCCAGAACACAATTAGCGTTGCAGTTAAGAATTATCATCTGGTTATGCTAACTGCCTTACGATGTAAAACAACGCCTGACGTCTTTGTAGCATTCACAAACTTTCCATGTGAAAAGCTGGTCTACGTCGGATGCTTATAATTATAAAGAATATGGCATACGCAAAAAAAAAAAAGCAGCTCAAGGCCAGTTTTAAGCACATTTTTCGAGAGCAAAAGGTAAAATAAGGCAACCAAGAAAATACGCCGTTGTACGTAATTTTGTCTAGTTGTGTAATGTTTCCATTCTTGACAATTGCCTATTTTCTCATTTTTGTTAATTGCGGGCTTCTCTTGTTCATTGAAAATTCTCTCGCACGCTGTCTGATGACTTTTCAGTTAAGTACTGAATTTCTGTAAGGTATTTTATATAATTAAGTATTTTTATCCTTTTCTGTTTTCCAGGGATGCTTGAGCTAAACCCACTCACGCGATGTGCGTGTCCACACAGGCATTAGAAAAAGTTAAACAAGCAAGACAAAATGAAAAGTGAAGCGGCCTGTTTTGCTGTATTCCTTCCTAAAGGTAAGGTTTTCTCCATTAGCTAAAATTTGCTTCACTACTTCAGTTTTCTGCACCCCTTCTGACTCTGTTTTGTTTTCAGAAATGCCTTAAGATTTACCAGCACCACAAAATTGACATGGGAATAAGCTAGCTCACCTGGCAGCAAACGTCATCCAAAGTGCAGGTGAGCTTTTGAGCACCCTGTGTGTTACAGCAATGCCCTTTCGTTTGTTTCTCAGGAATGGCTGTCAAATCTCAATTGAACTGCCAGTACAAGAAAATCAATGAGGCCACATTGTATACCAAAAGTCCTGGTGTTCTGAGAGGTGAGACATTGTCTATGCTGTAACAACTTTGCAACTTCTCCTATAAACTACAACTTTTGTTCATTTCGCAGAATTAAGCGTCGCAGTAACAACCCTACGTGTTACTGGGTTCATGGCTGTCAAGTATGTCCTCAAATTGACTCGTCAAGGCGCAGAAGAACAAGCGAGCCCCGGAGGAGGAAAACGAAGACATCGTCTGAAACAGCGTACTTGCGAAATTCAAGGCTTTAACAGAATGCGTATTCGGCTCGATTGTTAATGGTAAAATAAAAAGCACATGTCCTTTCATTTTAAAGAGTCTCAGTGTTGTTATTTACGCTAGCTGCATGTTCCTTGCTTTAAAATTCTGCCATTTCTTAGTTTGTTATTTTGCCGGACTGCCTTAATTGTGTGTGTTGGTCAGTGTAGGGATCAAATGTATGAATATACAGGTCTAAAATGCCGGTTTATACCTTTCAGGAGTTTATGCGGACAAGGTTTGAACCACTCGCTTATCATGCAGTCAACAATCGTCTCTCTAGGAAAAAGTTTTCTATTATTTTCATCCAGTTATTGTTGCATGTATATTAGTATCATGTAACTGTAAGTTACCTGTACATTGCTGCAATATTATTGCTTTGTAAGAGAAATATTGCTTAAAAGTCATCAACAGTGCGCTGATGTGGCCCTCGATCGTGGTGAAAAAACGTATCTGTAAAGTCGCGGTAACGTTGTAGGAAGCATCGCTTGAACATTAAAGCGACGTTTTCTAAATGTTACCCGCACGTTGGAAAAATATAGCTGGAAAGTTACCGCAAAATTGTAGCAGTGTTATTGCAACTTCATAAAAACATTGCTTGAACGTTGAAGAAACGTTCTTTGTATGTTAAAAGTGTAAATCTAAAGTTTCTGCAATATCGTAGCAATGTTATCACAACGTCTGAATGATACAGGGATATGCTTAAATGTGGTAAGCACGTTGCGAAAATGTAGGTGAAAAGTTACTGCAACGTCACCAGAAAACGTCTTATAAATGTTGTTCAAATGTGTCCTGCACGTGGCTTGAAGGTTGCTCCAAGAGTGGAGCAACGTTGGCGAACGTCAGAAACAACGTTATCCAAACGTTAGACCAACACCCTTCAAACATTGCCCCCATGTTGGAGCAATGCTAATATCATGTTGACGCAATGTTTTTGGGAAACATTGCACTAACGTTAAAAAAAGCGGACATTAGCCACGTTTTGGCAACGTTAAGGGGAAACGTTGCAGAAATGTTCGGGCAACATTCTGTGCTACCAGGGATAAGGCCTCTTGAAGGCGGGAGAAGAGTCAGCGAAGTCAATATAGGTACTAAGCAAATAAAATCAACTGATATTTTTACCGTACAGCGTAAAACTAGGGCGCGGGAAGCACGTTTTTGCGCTGGGCGAACAAGCACAGCGGTCAGCAGCACGACTACGCATCTGCGAACGCTTTTCCGTCTACGAAATGCAATTGCTAGACGTGAGCTACTGTGGAAACTCGGGCGACGCTTACTGCACGATCGCAGTACAACAAATAGTCCCCTAAGCGGCTTGAAATGCCAAAACTAAATAAAAGTGTAAACTGGTTGTACAATATATACCCTATATTAGCAAAGCATTGGCGTCCCGCTCCGTGGCTAGCGGTCTGAGGCGCTAGGAATTCACGGCAAATGTTTTGCGAGTCACGAGTTCGAATCCCCGCGGGTACGTGCTTTTTTTTTTTTTTTGTAAGTTAACTTTTTTGTTTTCCGCCGATGTTTTCTATATTGAGTTCACCTTTTTTGGGGCCGCAACGTCCATGGCTACACGAACTAGTTCACAAAACGCGCGTAGGCTGGCACTGGCGCGCTAGCGAGTTCTCGTTGGCGTGCTGTTGCCATAAGCACCGACTGCTTGCAGGCAGTGGGCACAGGCCAGAATGAACAGACCCTTGGCCTGGTGCGAACACGCTTTTTACGATACAGGCATGAGGGAGGCAAGCTCCAAATATGGGGGAAAAGCGCATGACATTTGGGCGTCTGCGGGTACGCGGAGGGCGTTCATGCACTGCGTAGGTCTCGGCTAGTGAATGCTACGACTACAAGCCGTCCTGGGAGGCTTATCTTGTGCATTTTACAGCCGACAACATGGCAGAAGCGCGGTACGATGATTACTGAGATATTGAGAATGCCCATCCAACAAAGCCATTGGTTATGTTTTACAGAACCGAAACCGAAACTTGTGTGATTGCTAACCTTGGGCATCGTCCAATCACGGCGCCCCTCCTCTCAACGTCACAGCCTTAGTTGGTGCGGCCGCCGCAAACCGCGCATGGTAGTTTTTCTTCTTTCGCGCTTTGTAAAATAATTACCGATTTGTCAACCGGATAAACGATGAAAAGTGTGCTAATTTGAGCCAGTCTACGCAGTGCAAGCAAAAACGGGAGCTTGACAAATTCACTTCAGTGTCCCTTTTAAAGAAAGAGGAGAAAACGCGATGCACGTTGTTGCCCACATATGTGAGAGGTGTGTGCCATGACTCGCTGTTTTTTTTTTAATTTTTAATTTTTAATTTTTTAATTCAATTCGCAAGTTCTCTTGCGACGAAAGCCGTAAATAAGTGATCCGAAACCGTTATTCATCAAACCTTCCTTCAGAGTCGCTAAAAAGACCCGTTAAAAAAAAACCCCTTTAAAAAACATTTAAAAGACCCGTTAGAGCGGTTACATTTATATCTCTGCACTGATCAAAATTCAGTAATCTTGTGTTGCCTTTTGAACACACAAAAAATATCGTAAGCTCTTAGAAAGAATTTCGGGGCAGTTAAGTAGTGTTACCATTTCAGGGCATCCCACAAATGCAAGAATGCGTCATGCTACCAGTGAAAGCGATTGAGATTGCCGTTGTAAACCGAATTTCAGAGAACGAGGATTCCTTATTTGTTTCTATTTATGCTTTTATTGAAGGCTCAAAGCCATAGTCTGGAAAGATCGAGCTTGCTACGAGCCACAGCGTACAAGTTCATTGTCACAATTACGGCCATTCTGAGATTCCCGATGAGTCGTCGCTTTTTTTGGCGTAGTAATGAAAACTGACTGCTGCTTCCATGCTATACATTGAACGTTGAGGAACCGAACTACAGCATACCACTCTTGTTTGCACCTTTCGTGCGCACATACGGCGTGAAAAAGGCACGAAGCGCGCCCAGAGTGTGCATTCTTACGGGCCGCTCAGCGGAGAATCCACACTAGCAGCGCGACGCTGTCGCCACCTACATGTCGAGCTCGCGGCGAGAGGAGGATCAGATCAGAAAAAAAAAAAAAAAAAACTTTATTGTTGCCACGGCTGGGACCATTTTCAAGTCTACGGCTCATCGCGGGCCCTCATTTAAAAGCTTAGAAAATAGTGCTACTATCTAATGTATAATAAAGGGAAGCAACTATCAAAGCGCATTCACCGTTGGTATTCACCACGCACTCGAGATAAACTTTACACGAGCAATCGCTAAAAAAATCCTTGAGTATAGAAATTTTCATTCTATTTCAAGCTGAAAAAAGTGTTCTATTAAAGTCCCCTAAAGGAAAAACTAATTTATATGAGCAGATATAAATTAGTTTTTTTTTCTTTTACGAATTAGTAGTAGTTCACGTGTAGTAATTGCTGTGACAACCTGTTGTCACATATTACTCATCCCTGCTAAGCTTATGGGCGGGTAGAGTTTTCCGTGTTTACCGGCACCCGTCTGGGCACTTGTGCATTCGTCGCGGTATACGGGGATTAGTTCCGCGGGCCAGCCTTCTCCATTTTCGTTCATTCGCCACGGTGGGGTGCGCCTCCTCGCCCTTCCTCCTCGCCCTTCCGAGCGCGCATGCGCAGTCGGGTCCCGGTAATCACGGTGGCTACGTACACGACGGGGCAGACGGACTGCTAAAACTCTCTGCTGTCACCCCGCTTTGGATCGTCATTTTGAGGCGTGTAGGGCCAACCAGATCGCCGACGTTCGGTCAAAACTCCGACGTTAGGTAGATTTTAAAAACGAAACTTTCTACGCCTCACTGATAGTGTTCGATGTTGCGACAAAACGCACTGCACGAAAGCCAGCTTTACACAATACAATTGGTTTCCCAAAACGATGACCATGATAATTGCGAAGGATCATCAAAAAGCCCTTTCATGGTCCAACCTGGGTACCTCGCGTTGCGAAGCCGATGCCTATCCAAATGCGCCATTCCGACACGGTCGTATATATAGTTCAGATTTCCGACTTTGACTCAGGTTGCATGAGTGAGAGCTTCGCGTTTTAACCATCTTTCTTTTAAGAATGGGGCTTTCATTTTTTTTCGGACCAGCAATTGCCGAGCCGAATTGACACCAAGAAGCACGAATCTTAAGGTTCGTGTTAGTAACGCTATTTAGTATTTATTTAGTAACGCTAGCTAGTACGTCTCTTTCGAAGTTGCGGGCAGGTGAAGGGATATATCTCATGTTCTGTGGTGTGAGTGGCGTAGGGTGCTACGTGCCTTTCCTTAGATCTTCATCCTAGGAGGTATCTGTTGAGGACGCGTGGGACGAGGTATCGACATCTCTCTCTCTCTCTCTCTCTCTCTCTCTCTCTCTCTCTCTCTCTCTCTCTCTCTCTCTCTCTCTCTCTCTCTCTCCACACACACACACCTTTTCCAAAGGAGCTCGGTTAGTCTTGTTGCGCCCCTGCAGACGTGCCAAGGACACATGTACAATATTTGACGAAATTTTCTAGGCCACGATAAAATTTTCTGGGCCACAAAGAATGTTGAACTAGGACTCAGTTGTTTGCTTTCGGCAGCATTCCGGCATAAAACATTTTTCAGTCTCACTGGATCGATCATGTGCGCTTGTATTTTGAACTATTTGCAGCCTGCTAAACTTTTTGATGGCCTAGAAACTTTTGACAAAGACTGTACGTTTTCTTAGTAAAACGGGCACACGGCAAATCAACCCAAAGGGGTATTCCCACCTTACCTCAAAATTGAATTCCTTCGCACATGAAAGGCAGGAAAGAGTATTATGCCTAACGTTCACACAGCAAGATCCCTTCGAATGGATGTTCGCATGTTGACTCAATGACATTCAATACCTTTGCCCACAAAAAAAGAACAGCAGGAAATGGCATGCAGCAACGTGCACACTGCAGATCATCGCACATAGAAGTTCCCACGTAGCCCTAATTGTACTATAGTAAATTTTCACGGGCAAAGGAGCAGCATGAGAAAATAATGAAGGGCCGTTACGTAAACGGGCAAATATATGTGTAGACTTTGGCGCGATCCGCAAGACCCGAAGTTCGCGCCGTTTTGAACTCGACGTGGCGTGTTCGACGAACCTAATCTTCCCTGGTCACCCCCTGCGTTCGTGTTTTACTCGCCTACTTTTACGCGCGCTCGTTCCAAACCCATTCTGCTTATCAGGACCAACGGGGAGGCATTTCCCGCGTGCAGGAACACGTGCGTCCGTTTTATGCCTTCCACATAAACGCCTCGTTGCGAACTCAACGGTTGTAGACAAAGCCAGTGCCTTGTGGGCGAGATGTAGCAACTTCACAGCGCTGCTGTCGCGACGCTGCCGGCGAAGCCGCCAACGAAGACGTCCGACTCCTTGGAGGGCGCGGGATCATGGCCATTGTGACAGGGTGAGCTCGGCAAATCGTTCATTCTGTGAGCAACTGGTTACCTGCACGCGGAAATCCAGTTGTCCAGAAACGTTCGTTGCGGTGCATGCCGCAAGCACGCCGCTTCGTCAGCGTATTAAGTTTAACTTTTTTTTTATGAAATGGGAACGCAGGTGGATATCGTGCATTGAAGTAGAGAGCATGACGCAATCCTGTCTGGCCTGGAGGTTACATTCGGAACAAAAAAAGATATGCGACCAGTAGTTTTTGTCTTGTTTTTTCGTTTTCGTTTTTTTTTTCCACAATTAGCAGTAAGTTTCTGTTTGGACTGGCCGGCGTCTCTTTTTTTGTTCCGGATATCGTGCATTTGCAAGGCGCGGTGTGCATTTGGCCTGAGATAGCAAATTAAGCAAGGTGATCAGCTTATCAAAGATATCTAGAATTTCTTTTTTAACCTACAGTTCAACGATTCCCACAACCACCTGCAGTCTTTGTCGACCACATTTGTAATATTTTTACGGAACTTGAAAGCATGAACAACAACAAAAGAAATTTAAGTCAGTATAGTTTTCTAGAAAAATAAATCAGCGTGCACTTAATTGTCTCGTATACGAAACATTTGCCGCATGCTTTGGGCGAGTGGCATATATGTTCGCTTCGTTGCACTAAGATGCCACGATTGTGCCGTATTTTAACGTCATGGCTGTGGGAGGCCATGTTTGACATCAATACAAATTACAATGTGATAATAATGGTACTATTTTGTCAAGTCACATATGCACATAACTTCTGCACCTGTTGGGATTGTGAACCTTTCTTACGTAAATGCACGTAAGAACCCAGTTTCTGAAATTTTAATCACTCGGAAGTGACGATCGAGTTCTGTCACTGCCTTCGCTCTTTCTGTCTACCTGAACGTGGAGCAGCGTCATGGCATATTTCCTAACACTGCGTAGGTCCGATCCGATAATCTCGTCTATCATATCGCTCGGGAACAGTGAGCACCATGTTGGCACTTGCTCAGTCCAGCACAAGCAGCAAATATGATTATGATTATGATGACGATAATTAACCGCCACCTTTTGAATCACGGCGGTATATGCCATCTCGTCTTTGTAAGTTACTGATCTACAACTGCTTGTATTTCTTTCAACTCCAACTCATATTTCGTTACGACCTTACTTTCACTGTGGTGATGGCCCTTTGATCAGCCCCTTTCCTGCTTTTTAGAGCGAAAGCTCTACCACGCTGTCTCGCAAGGTCATTCATCACGTCGCAATGACCTTGAGCCGTCGGAGCACAAGTGTGGCAGATGTGACGTCACGCCACCTCATACGCTGCGGAGAGGCGTCGCAGCTGCGTCCGCTCGGAGCTTCGCCGCTGCGGTACCATGTGACTAGGCAAGGGTTTATAAGGGCTGCTTCGACGGCGCTTAGTCGCTCTGTCTCGCAATGGATGGCACGCAGGCTGGGATGTCTGCGTGTGTGCTCCAGCGCAAGCAGGCGACAGGCTGATTCCAATCATCCAGTAGATATAGCTGATGGCAAGCTGCAGAAAAGCAGGGATGTGAGCGGAGTTCTCATGATGAGTGGTTGGCTCAGCCAAAAGGTCTGTCATTTTAAAGCAGGGCTGTTTGAGCTTTTAGTTACACCGTATAACGGCCCTCTCGACCAGCAGAAGTTGATTTTGAGAAGGGAGCTGGACAGTAGTGTCTACCACTGCTCAGGGGTCAGGGGAAGGAAAAGAGGGTGGGAGGTCTGGGTTTTTGCCGCACTCCCATATAATGTGCCGTAGAGTGCCTGGTTGAGTGCAGAATTTACACTGTCGTCGAATTGTGTGTGAGATGCATCCTGACTGGATGGGGAAGCATGTTTGTCTGATTAGTCTGAGTGTGGTTTATTGGTATTTTGAGAGCTCTGGGTGTGGTGCCGGGAATGTTCTTCTGCTGAGCCTGTAGTGGTGGGTAATTTCGTGGAAGTTTGTGAGTGGCGTGCATGGGTTCCGGTATCTCCTCCGCGGCCTGGTGGGCGAGATCTCGGGCCGTGAGATGGGCGTGTTGGTTACCTCTCATGAAGGAGTGGGCCGGTATCCACACGATTGCGACCTTCTGTCCTGTGTCTTGCTTTCTAGGATGCATAGCGTTTCGGGCCCTTTTCCCTCCCTCTACCCCCCCCTCAAAACCTCATCGCATCTCATCCCGTCACGGGTGCCACCCATCCCGACATGAAGCTACGGCATGCCTTTTGTGCGTCTGTCACAACGGTCGTGGTATTGGTTTGTGTGAGGACGAGAGCGATGGCAAGTTCTTGTGTTTCTTTGGCCATGGCTCTTGGAGTGGAGGTATACTGGCCAGGTGCTTACACCCGTCCGTCACCACGGCCACCACGGCTCTTTTACCGTTGCAGTGGGCTGCGTCGGTGTAGGTCGCCGTCGAGACTCGGAAGTAAATCTCATTCAGAGTTTTTGCGCGTGCTTCTCTGCGACCTTGATGGTTGTTAGGGTGCATATTTCTAGGTATCGGGTGGACTACTATAGATTTACGCCACGATTCCGGTATCACCTGCGACTGGGGCTGGTCTCGAGGGACACACTTAAGTTTGGTCAGTACACTGCGGCCCGTCCGTCTACGAGCGAGCCGTGCCCTTTGATTTGTAAAGTGGCCCTCAATACGTTCCGATACTGTATTGTGCAGCCCCATACGAAGCAACTTGTCTGTGGATGCGCTCATGGGTAATTGAAGGGCTTGCTTTAGAGACTTGCGTATGAGCACGTCGATCTTGTTCTGTTCCGTTCTACCCAGGATCACGGATGGAGTAGCGTAGGTTATGCGTGAAAGGACGAACACTTGGATAAGCTCGACCATGTCACCTTTTTTCATGCCTCTGTGTCGGTTCGTGACCCTGCGTATCATACGCGTGACCTGCTCGGTGGTCTTGGTGAGGTGCTGTACCAATGCATTGTTCTTGCCATCCGCCTGGATGAGCTGACCTAGAATCCTGATGGATTTGCTTGGCTTGACGTCGCGCCGATCGAGGGTGATTTAGATGTTGTCGACAGCCTTCTTTGTTCGGCGTCTCCTCACCACGAGAAGCTCAGACTTCTGTGGTAAGCACGACAGCCCACATCTATTCGCGTACTCATTCACAGTGTCGGCGGCGAGCTGGAGTGTGTCCTGCAACCCTCCTAGGGAATCGGAGCCCGTCCACAGGGTCACGTCGTCCGAGCACAGGGCATGGCTTAAGTTCGGTATTCTTCTAAGCTACTCTGGGAGATCCAGGAGCGCAATGTTGAAGAGTAATGGGGAGAGAACTGAGCCTTGGGGAGTCGCTCTACTCCCGAGCGTGATGGGATTAGAGGTGACGTCCCCGATCTTTAGTATCTCTGAGGTTGGAAAGAAAATCAACAATGTAGTTGTAGGTCCTCTCCCCGAATCCTGTGTTGGTCAAGTTTCGAAGGATCTCTTCGTGCGCCACGTTATCGAACGTTGGGAGAAAGAGAATTTGGGAGGAATAATATAGTGTAGGAGGAGCCCAGGCAGTGCGTCTGAGGCGCCCGGGCGGCAAGGGTTTGAATCGTTGAATCGAGCCACACGGGCGGACGTACGGACAAATAGAGAAACGCCTGAGAATTTCCGGGCACACACACCGTTGAAAAGCCGTGCCGCAAGCGAGCGACGGGATCGACCGGCGTAACCTTGGCTCTCCCGGCGGGGAAGTCCTCAACCCTACGTAGGCGACCACGGCCGGACTCGACTCTTTTCGCACAAAAAGAGTCGAGTCCGGCCGTTAGGCGACATTCCAAAAGCACCCCTCATGGCCCTCAAAAGCACCCCTCAAGCACCTCTCACGCCCTCAAGCACCTCTCACGACCGGACCTTGGCCGAACGGCGTACACCGGGAAACCGCGCACTCACGGGAACGCTCAGTTCGTCGAAAGTACGATGGGCAGCCAGCGCAGCAATCGCGCTGTTCACTTCTGCAGCCTTACCACCACCAGCATGCCCATACCATGTCCTTACTTTGGATTTCGTTCTGAGACCGTCAAGAAGGGCCTTCCAAAAATGGGGGTAGGGGGGGGGGGGGGTAAAGAGAATTTATTATAACCCACATATCAGGGCGCAGCGACAAGTGATAACAGAGCTGCACTAATAACAGAAAATCATCCAATCATTTTTGGTCATTCTACATACTGCGCAGAAATGTTTGGCGTGGTCAACAAGCTACTACAAATCAAGTCACACAAAGTTCACCAGCGTTCAAAGAAAGAGTTCATAAACTATACTTAGCTCAGTACGGCACTAGAGGGACGGTCAGGATGTTGCTCCTAACCATTATAAAACGCGCAGACCAACGCAAACGGAAGGCTTCGTCTCCTAGAGCTTCCAACTCGTGTTCCAAATGACTCATGAGAATCGACCGGACACTCCACAGCAGTGGGTACATTGCCCGTTGCGGCCGGGCTCGAAGTCATGCAGCACCACGATTTCTCCACAAAACGAAAGCACCAGCACACATCATTTGAACGAGTGTTCATTCGAAGTGTGAGTCCGAACATCCTGCTTAATACAGTCCGAAACGTTGCCGCTACACGTCAGTGAAACAAGGCATGTTCTAATGTTTCAGCGTGTACGGACACCGTGCGGAACGCACAACGCCGAATCTCGCCAGATGGTCACACGTCGGGAGAACTTCCCAGCCACGTAACCATCCGAAATCCCGAACATCAGCCGGAAGTGGCGCCTAAGAAAATTGAGCGTCAAACTTTATTGAAGCGATATCATCACCACCATAACTGAGATAAGTTAGTTCACACACCCCTTTCCCTGTGAACGGTTAACACACGCCAGTGAGTGGACGAGCTTATAACTTCCTTCGCATTGGCGTAACTAGTTACAAAATTTACAACTAGTTACATTCTCTCTTAGTCGACATAAATTGCACTTGACAGTTAGGAGGAACATATAAACATCTGTATGTAGCCGCCGCACGTGTAGAGAATGACCTGAGAACAAATTATTGGCTTACTGTCTCCGACTGTTTACTGCGAGAGAAAGGAAGATCAAACTTTATTTAAAGCGGCCCATGTCCGGGCTGCCGAAAATGGGGCTCAAGCCTCCCCTCAAGGCGACGCGGATTGATCTTTCGCCTTTTACTGAGAGAGAGAAACAAACACTAAGGGAGGCGTGAGACTGCGGGGCCCGCTGTACGTTTTATTTTAATGCTCTTGAAGGGGCTGCGAAGACAAAAGACACACTTGCTTCATTCAAAAGCCTGATTTGTCCCGATAACGATGGCACCTATTTTATTGCAAATTTTATAAAAAATAATCAAGATATTAAAGAAAACTGATGAAGCAGTGCCGACTCCCCAGCCGTTCTCTGGAGAAGTCCCTATGACGTTACGTAATGCTGTTTGCGCGTTTGGGGGCCGCCACCAGTAACCACGGAAACACGACTGGGCGTCGTATCACTTACTTGAACGCTAACCAAGAGTGAACACACTAATAATTGTGCGTTTAATGGAGACAGCTATTGCGTTACTCTAACGCGAAATTTGAAAGTCGCGTTTTTTCCCACGGTTAACAGACGACCTTTATGACAGAAAAAGACCTGAGTTAGGTAGTAAAGGCTGGTTCCTTCAAGTTGGATCAGGTTTTAGTTTGTCTTCGCAGCATCTTTAAAAAGTTTTTTTTTTCCCTCGAGCAGAAGCGTTCGAATGGTACCGGCGCACCGTCGGCTTCGGGCTCATAGAAGCAAGCCGGCGACGCTCGTCGAGTGCTCTAACTTTCTTGTTGCTGCTGTTGGGTGTTCTCAGCACTACGAAGCATCAATGGGGGTTTGTGGTCGAAAACGAAAAAAAAAAAAAAAAAAGACTACAGTATTCTTGTTGCTTAAGTAATGCGGACTCCCTCATTCCGTACGGGTCACTTCCTCAATTACCTCGGCCACAGGACACTGGGGAATTTTTGTCGTTCTCCTTTCCTGACTAACTCGCTTATCTGCGTCGTACTTCGGCAGATAGAGTCCTGCTGGCGCGCACGAATTCAGCCCAACAGCGAGACTGCCGTCGTCACCAATTAGATAAGTGGCAATTACGCCCAGGAGAATGCACGGTGGAGATAAAAATAAAGAACAAAGTAGAACACGCCGGACGTTCTCGTAAGTCAATGTAAATAAAAGGGGATTGTATGGGCGAAGTGACGGCGAAACGCCACAACTTCCTTTGCAGATGCGGCAACTATTTTTTTCTTGCTTGCCGTATCGCTGAAAAAGAAAATGCCTGTAACAATAATGAGCGGCACCGTCTTGAGATTGTGGGTGGTATACTGAGAGGGCGGCGGCGTATTCAAAGTGCTTCAAGAAGCTCAACGGCCATCGTACGAAGTATTAGAGTAGCAGTACCATTGACGTTGAAGAGGAATGCCCCGCGTGCGCTCGTGCCGGCCGCCTCGCACATTTACGGACAGCGGCGTGGCGTGCGGTCACGTGATACGCGGTACGATGAAAGACCGGTTGGATTTTTATCCCTTGTGTGAATCTCCCTTGAGGACTATACAGAGAAGGGATGACCTTTACGCCACTGGCCGAAAGAGATTTTCACGCGCCGACTTCTCTTCATATCACTGCTCAGGCTCTGATTGTTTGTGTAGCTTGGGCAAACGTCCACCGTCTCAGCGACAGTGGCAGGGACAAGGAATAAAAAATATGTTTGATAAAAACCTAACCATAGAAGTAAAATACACTCAACATATCAGACAAAAAAGAGAAAGAAAGGCTATTAAGGGGCGCCAACCAATCCGTAGTGTTGAGCAGCTTGATCTAGGTATAAAAAAAAGGCATTCAGGCATTCAGAAATAAGAAGCTTTTCGCCAGCCGTGTGTACGTATCCGCTGTAAAAATGAGTGTTTCAACGGCACTATCGTCCAGAAACTTCCTAATTTCGGAAGTTTCCAGCTTCTAAGGAGTGTTCCTTTCGCTGCAACCCCCATTTGGCAGCCAGAAACAGCCATATGCAGCAGCGACCTGTAACACACACACGCACACGCACACGCACACACACACATGCACACACGCGCGCACACACGCGCGCACACACGCGCGCACACACGCGCGCACACACGCGCGCACACACGCACGCACACACACGCACGCACACACACACGCGTGCACACACGCACGCACACACACACACACGCACGCAGACACGGACACGAGAGACAGACACACGCGCTCACGCACTCACGCACGCACGCATGCACACACGCGCAGAGAGGTAGAGTACGAGTACTCCCGAGCACTTATGGGGCGTGAATGCGAAAACACGATTGTCCAGTTGATTGCCTGAAATGGCTAGCTTTCGCTTCGCGTTGTCGGACGGAGTTGTAACCTGGCCACCTGAGACAATTGCTTTGGAATCCTCCTTAACGCTTTCAAATGGCTTCGATCTGTCTTTTATGCGTTGCGGCGCTGCTCGTTCGTGATGCCGGGGGGTGAGAGAGTCGACGACGATGGGTAATTTCGCTCCCCGTCCTTCCCCTCCCTTCATCTGCGGCATGGTGGCGGGGCGACCACCGCTCGCTACTTCCGAGTTTAAGATGGCGCTTTGGAACGCCTCGCGCACGGGCCTTAAAGGCACACTGAAGTAATTTGTAAACATTGTGAGATCAATTGTGCAGAATAAAGTCTATAGCCTATGCCATGTTTCCACGATTCTGGGGCCGTTTACGGGAATTTATTTTGTAGAAAAATCAACTTGGAATGATGTGTTCCTTTCTGTGTCTTCTTTGCCGATTTCCTATGACACATACTCTTTTGGATTGGCTTGACTGTGCCGACTGCGTCTCGCCGACCCGCCGACCACTGCACAGCGCCGACAGAATTAACCGACCGGCCATCGGTGGGTCCTCGCAATGCGATCGCGCACTTAGCCCCGGCATGATTTTTGCCCGGAAGAATGTGGCTTTATTTAGTTAGTTTGTACAAGTCGATGAAGTCAAAATAACTCCACGCTGCCGCATGTAAAATAGATGTATTGGCTTACAACGCTTCCGTGTATTCAGTTCACTGGAGTTGTATTGCCACTGGCACACTTGCAGAAATTCTAACCACAATTAAATACGGAAGAAGAGTCAGCAAAGTTAACCTATAGGTAATAAAGAATTAAAATCAACCGAAGCCATTATCCTAAACGTTAAAACGCACTACGAGAAGCACTTTTTCGCAGGGTGAACTAGCGGACTGCAGTCTGCAGCACGACCCCTGCCTGCACGAACGTAGTCGCTGGTGGTCAGATAATTGTGCGGGAGCTTACTGCGCAAGCGCTATTCAAGAAATTCTCCGATTCGCATCCCAGAGGGCTGCAGTCGAGCAAAAAAGCAATGTACGGAGTAGGCTTCAGTGTATGCATGTTCTCGTAGGTCCGTGGTATGGGAGATTGTGCGAAGGGTGTCAGCTCTGTGGGTTCGAATCCCGGGCGGGGTTCTTTTTTTTCCCCTTTCAATTAGCCAACTGTTGGCTTTGTGTGCAAGCGCCTTTTATAACCAGGTGGATACTCCAGCAAGAAAACAAGTATGCTCCTAAGGTCACTGGAGGAACGCCTTGCACTTCAGCATCTCCGATGGCGTCGAGAGTGTTCAGCCACTGCGTACGCCCTCGGCTCGTCCTTTGGCGCTGAATGGTACTATACACTTGGCCACCGTGAGCGGCCCTGGAAGAATTATCCGCCATATTTTTGCAGCCAAAGACAAGACAATACCGGACCACGGCGATTCCTAAATGCGCGATTCCTAAATGATTCATAAACAAGTCATGGACTTGTTGCACAAAGCCGAAACCGAAACTGGCTTGAAGAAATGGATGACGATTATGATACTCCCTAATGCGGAATTTGAGCGCAGCTGTTTGGCGGTTTCGGCTGTGCAAAACATGTTGAGGCAAAGAATTTCAGACAGACATTGTGGTTACAGGCCACTTTTATTCTTTACATATCACTCCTTCTTTAATGCAGCGGAAGACGCAGCATTTCCTTCGTCTCAGGAAGCGCAATTGAGTCATCGTCGAACGCACGACGGCGCGCGTATTCGGGCGTTCGCAGCGCGTCGCCGCCGCTGCCGAACGTGTCTCGCGTGGCCTCATCATACCACTCTTCTCCTCACGTTTTCGCCATACTTTCCTCCTCTACTTTCTTGCTCGCCCTATCTCGTTTACATTTAGTGTCCCCTTACTTCGCTCGGTTTCACCAAAGTCGAGGGCGACGCAAAACCGCTGGAGCGGGCGCTTAAGAACTGCGCGCTAAATCGGAAGGAATGGGGTTCTGATTGAGCGAGCATTTTTATTTTAGGTGCTCATAGCTGCCCGCACAGCATTCTGCACTTTAAGAAGGAACAAGCAAAGAAGAAAAAAGAACCTGAAAGGGAGGAACCAAAGCAAGCAGCTTGGATAAATCGAGTGGAGAAAGGACTGGGAAGGGTCAGAGGAGCCGTTGTTTCTCATTTTTACAGGAGTAATGTAGGACGTCGTATGTAAAGAAGACTTGGGAGAGGGTCAAAGAGAGAGGAGATACAAATTGTGCCCGGCCTTAACGACGCGCTTTAAAGGAGCCATGAAGACAAAATACAAGTTGGGTTTATTAGAAAGACTGCTTAGTCCCGATAACAATGACACCAATATCATCGCAATCTTCGAACAAATAACGGAGATATTAAAGAAAACGTGTGAAGCAGTCACGACCCCCTAGCCAATTTCCCGCAACTTTTCTATGACGTCACGGAACCTTGTTTGTGCGATTGGCGGCCGCCTAACTGACCTGTTGCGACGACAAATGACTGGACGCTTGTAATGGGGCCTCTAGTTCCATTTGACCGCATCACTTGAATGCTAACGTGCCGTTAACGCACTGAAAATTATATTTTATTGTTGGCCCGCATGATGTCATTCTTGCTCATAACACGTCACTGTGGCGCAAAATTTGAAAGTTCCTAAATACTTCTTCCTTTTTCTTCGTTAAAAACATCTTTTGTGGCTCTAATGGAGCTGAGTGGGATACTAAATCCTAGTTCTTTCAAATTAAACGAAGTTGTGTTTTCTCTTCATGGCTCCTTTAAAGGAATCTTTAGGGCAGCCCAAACAGAAAGTGTGCCGAGACTGAGCGGGCTGACGCGAATCTAGTAAATCTGCATCGGCATGCCAAAAAACATGCTGCGCTCTTAGCCCAAAAAAGTAAAGGGCGCCTTACATGGATGTAGACGAAACACGTGAAGAGTGGCAGAAACCTGAACGAGCACGTGTTCGGAAGTCTGACGAAAGACGCAGCCAGTTTTTCCAGTTTTAATGGACAGACTTCGTGTTTTGTTGGACACGTATGCCAACAAATGTAACCAAAATAACTCTGCTTTATTATGAGCTTCAGTACGGCCCATGTGCAGTGTAACACTCGCTAAAGATTGTCGTTACGTAAAAGATACGAGCGACTAAAGGCTGTTGCTTTGGGACGTACTGTCGCGGAAAATTCATGAGTACGCGGAAAATTCATGACTTATTTCTGATTAACAATGGGCGAGGAATTTCAGCAGCAAGAATTTTGAAGACGATTCAGGATCCACAAAAGGTTGTCCTCAATTATATTTTTTTCACGGCCACGGTTGTTTTTTGCCATTATTTCGTCCAAACAACACAATAATAATGGCAAAATACTTTCCAGTAACGAGAAATTTTGAATGACTATCGGTTTATTGCGTTTATTTGCCGGGAAGTTTGTTTGTCTTGACGCAATACGTTTTCATACAAGCTACTTGAAGCGAAGGACCTTGCATGACACGCAGGCAAGAAAACCACCCACAATTTGGTCTTTTCATCCACGGGCCAAGTGTTATACAGTCCCGCTGGTCGCATACCACGAAGAGTCGTTGACGGCAGTGTTTCGATATTCTGGTGCTGCTTCGCCAACATCTGCTGAAGTGTCCTTTCGAGTATGATGGACAGGACTATCTTGGTAGCGCAGGTCGACTGAGTTCACTCCGCTCTCCAGACTCTGGTGGCTGACAGAGTCCTTCGCTTTGCCTTGATGGTTGATGGACCAGGCTGGCACGGCAGGGCCCCCCGGAGGATACAGGGCCCATATCGAGATGATGATGACGGCCGCGAGGCATATAGTGATCAAGGCGAGCGTAGTGGGTCTCGCAGCAAACGCTTCTCCTTGAGCCTCCATGCTGCCACTGCTGCATTTGGCGATGCTTGAGCTCTTCTTGGCCGACATGCTGGCACTGCTTTCCCATGTGCTCCAGCCGTCGTTCACATGCGACACGTATTTGCGAAGGATGCCTACGACGGGCTTCGTAACACGCTGCGCCTCCATTCCTGCCGGCGTTGAAGGAGAAAGCCTGCTGTCCTTCAAACCTGTTCGGTGGGTTCCTGTAGGAGCTGTGTTAGCTGGGCGAAAATCACGCGCGCTATGACTAGGCCAGCGCGGGAATCCAGGTTGTAGATCCCATGTCTTCCCGAAGAACGTCTGAGGTGAGCCGACCGCCGTAAATGATTGGTGACTAGGTGGCAGCGTCTTCGCGTGAAAATTTGGGGAGACACCCAAAAGGTGCGTTCCAGCGCCGTTTTGCCACGCGGTGTGCGAGATGCCTGGAAAAGCTAGCGGCGAGTGATGCTGAAATAAAGCAGGACCCGGCAGCAACGCCTGCCTCTTGATATGAGGTGCTGGCGTGGCGTAATAATTTCGACCGAACAGGCGTGCATTGCTGTTAGGGGGAGTTGGCTGGAAATGAACGCTTTTTTTGCTGCGGAGTTCGCGAACGTTCTGGAGCACGGTGGTGCGCGGTCCTGCTTCAGAATATGCTCGAAACAGTGCATTCTTTCCCTTCAGCTTCTTCATAGGCTTCCTCACCGATGCGACTTTAATGGGGCTGTCTCCGTAAGGGACTTGTGGAATTTTATATGGGGAACATCGAATAGACGACTTCCGGGTAACAGACGTACGAGAAGGGTGGAACCTCTTCGACGCAGAACATACCTTTCCCATTGCCAGTGCGCTTTCTTCATACCGGGAAGGTTGAGCATAGGTGCCTGGAAGAGATGTCAGCATCATGGGAGACGTGGCCGGCCGTAGCATCTTCTTAATGTGCTTGGGTTCTTTCAGTGGTGCTGTGGGCGTCGTCCCCTGGGCAATAAAGGGCTGCAATATTCCCTCAGGTCAGAAGCGGGCAGTGGTGATGCTGCGAGAAAGGTGTGCTTCATATCCACTCAGGGGAATTGACGCCAACAGTATGCTGAATAACGAAAACAATACGGTGGTATAAAAGGATTTAAGGGAATACACAAAGACGCACTAAATTGAACAACGAAAAAAGTAGCATAAAAATAAAAATAAAATAATTTAAAGTCACAGATAACTTTGAAAATGACAGGGAGGAAGTCTAAAGGTATAGTTGGGGTGCGGTACAAACGAACATGTTGAAAAACTGTGGAGAAGGGAACATGTGAGGGTGCAATTCAGTTTGGCTGGGCTAGTTGTACCGCACGGAATTCCGAGCGAAGAAAATAAACATTACAGCGATTAGTCAAAAATGGAAAATCTGGTAAAGAAAAGCGGAGACGAAACGGAAAAGAACACACATTTATTTTAAGTTTTCTGCGGAACAGGGCCAACACAGCAAAAAAGAGGGATGTCGCGATTAGAAGTCCACAAGGGGAGGAGGAGTCTGTCAATTCAATTTGTAAATGTGCGTTTTGTAAATGCTTGTAAATGCTTAACTCTGCAGCGGCTTTTCAAGATCAAAGGGATTTTGTGTTCATCCGCAACCAATGGCATCTCGCCATTTGTGTGACGCCTGCGACGTACGTTTGAAAGGAGAACTACTTCCAATATGGCCGCGCTCGCTTCCCCACCGCTGCTGCGCTGTCGAGCGACAACGAGGTTGCCGAGAACCAACAGCTCTGTAGGCGATTTGTGTTACGAATGTGATTAGTGCATCAGGAAGCCGCTTATCGTCACCTGTCCCGTGTGTGTCTTGCCGCGTCGTGGTTTGTACGTACGTGAGGAAATCGTGGCGGCACTGGTGGGCTGCTTTACGTACTCGGAACGTCGTCAACGAACTCGATCTGAGAACGGGAAAGCGTCGAAGCTGCATCTGTTGCTGGTGTGATTGTGGAAATTGTGTCGGTGTAACGCAACCTTTGTGAAGAAATTATGCGATTTGCTTTCGTCTACGGCAGTAGCGGTGACAAGTTGCAAGCGTTTTCGTTTGTTGCTGTGAGCGTAGGCTAGCGCCCGATGTTGAGCGCAGGCCTACGTGGTGCCCGTCCGGCCCGACGCGGATCGTGCAAACGTGTGCGGCGTGTTTTTTGGCCGGATACGGCCGCTCGTACAGCCGAACACGTTATTAAGACGATTGCCAAATCTTACAATGTGAGGTATCTTTCCTTGCCGATTCGCGCATTGCTTTAGCCTGCCAGGGTACGAACGGAGCAGCGGTGTGGCGTTTTTTTCCCCCTGGCGTAAACAGGTATGATTAAACCATTATTGCAGGGACTCGCGAAGAAGTAAACGTTCGTGCACAATTATCCGAGACTGGGTTGGGTAGCTTTCAGAAAATCGGTATGAACCTGCCTTCCTGCGAGAGACGGGTGCCTATGGCGTTCTGTTTGTGCCAATGGGCACGTTATAGAACATACAAAAGTATGAACGAGTGCGAGTATTGTTGAGGTAATCAAATGTGGTTGCGTTTCGTTTCTTTACTCATTGGTTGGTCGTAATCATCAGTAGCATTTTTGAAACGCATAAGAGGGCTAAATAAACATCGAAAGTGCATGATTGCTGGATTTTGAAATTTGAACCACGTCGTTGAAGGAAGCCGGAAATGTGTGGCCCCGCAACATGACCACGTAGTTTTTTATACATTGCCAAAAATAGACACGCGCGCTGCTTTTTATTATGCCTGCTAAGCTTATGGTGCGTATGCTTCCATCGCTACACTAAGTGGCATCAGAGAAACTGACTATGCATGTACTGAGGCTGCGTATTTCGTGTGCAGTGTGGAATTTCTCATTAAGTGTCGTGAGCTGTTAAAGTTGTTTTGAAATAGCTGAATGCGTTTAGTAGGAATTACCAATAGTTTGTCTTCCCTTTATTTTCATGCAGTTTGTGTGATGGGCTTTATGAGTTATAAAAATTTGTCTGTTGCAGCTGTGTTTCATAGTGATGGCTGTAGTTTAATGATCGCATTTTGGTGCTTGTGCAGTTTAAGTTTCAACAAAGGGGTTACAGTGTATTGGCAGACATCAAGATTTCCAGTGTCTCTGTCATGATAGACTGTTATTATACAGAGTGGAGGACATGTTTGAGCGTCTTATCATGGAGCATACTTTAATTTAGATTCAACACCGCTTCCCACTTTTAGATGTTTTTATTGTTCCAGCAACTGTGGAGAGCCTTCAAACAGTGACTGAAGGTGGTTCAGGTTGAAGAGCTGCAGCAATAAATGCTAATACTTGTGTGTCAGGTAGAAATGAGGTGTGTCGCCCCTTCAGAATGCTATATTCATACTTTTCAAGCATGCACAGTTGATTCTGGTTATACAGCTGCAAGAATAATAGAAAGCAGTGATGCGGCATATCAAAATGGTTAAACTTCAGGCCTCCAGAGTGTCATGTCGCTGCTTTCTGTGCGCACTGTTGCTTCCAGCTGGTTCAGATGCAGTAAAAATTGGAAAACTTACTCAGCAGGTCGCAACGATTTTACGTCACTTCTTCAAGATGCTATGTAACTCCTTTGCAAGGTTGAACTGTTCCTTCTGACTAGAAAGCTATGGTAAGAAGTGAAAGCTCTAATAAAATACGTTGGAACGTGTTTATGCCAGGCCTTCAAGCTGTGATGTCGCTGCTTTTTACACACACATTGTAGCTTCTAGCCATGAAGTTGTGGTGAGGGTTGGAGACACTTGCATAGTACGTTAGAATAAATTCGTGCCACACTTTCAGGCTATGAAATCGCTGCTTCTCTCGCACACACATTGTAGTTTCTGGCCATGAAGTTGTGGTGAGAGTTGAAGATGCTTATGTAGTACGTTAGAATGAATTCATGCTACACCTTCACGCTGTGAAGTCTCTGCTTTTCACGTACACACTGTTGCTTTTGGCTTTAAAGCTGCATTAGGCATTGAAAACACTGGTGCAGCAAATCAAAGTGGATCCAACGTCAGGCTTTCAGGGTGCCACTTTGCTGCTGCTGGCTGGAAAGTGCGGTAAGAATAGAAAATGCTTGTGCAGTAGCCCATGACACGTTGACAAGGGGCAGTGAGAATTAAATATTTCTTCTCCCTGTTCCAGTTTGGTGCTCTGATTGGTTGCAGAAGTGGATAAAATGGAAATGCTTACATGGAGATGTCGGCACATTTTTAAATAATTCACTTGGATCTCACGTTCATACTCATATATCATTGGGCCTGTTGAGTGCGGTTGTCTAAATAGGTGCAGTAAGAATTGAGTGCACTTGTATAGCTGTTCGTTCAGGTTTCGTATGGGGCAGTCAGTGTTCGACGTCACTGTTTGGTGTACATAGGGGAAGATTATTGGCTTCGGGAAGATTATTAGAAATTAAAATGCTTCCACAAAAGCTTGACATGAAATGGCTGCAAAGCAACTACATGTTGAACCGAATATTTTCTTTATGTATGCTATTTCAAAAGCCTCATCAACAATAAAAATATCTTCACGGTAGGCTGCTGCACATCAGTGTAAAGCCAATGAAAGTTGAATGTAGCACAACTTGGAAACGAACTTCGGACGGATGCATTTGTAGATCACTATTCGTTTTTTTCCATTAAAGCTCGCAACAGTAATTTTTTTAGGCGGCTGCTAGTGCTTAAGGGTGTTTTTCTATCAATTTTCACCGTCAGTTGGGGTTCTCTGCGTTATCATTCCACTGTAAACTGCGGGGTGGTGATATGACACTAAAGAAACGCCGGCAGATCTTTTATTACATCGCCGGGAAACACCTCGGAAATGGTCGCCTGGATTGAAAGCATGACACTGTATACCGTCAGTCTAACCAACTGACGTAGAGCGTCTTGCCACTCGCGTGTCTCGTGAAGTAGAAATGCTTAGTCTTGTAACGTTTCACATCCCGCAGTTCTCTGCTCGCGCCATACGGTGTTGTCTCGTTTAAGCGGAATAAAATAACGCTTGTTTCTTCGCATCTACAGCTGATTTCGCAAGGCAGGACACCTTATGCGGCATCGCGACCTCCACGGTTGCGTGCGTCGCCGCGATAGGTGTTTGCAGTGCGTCACTACGTTCGAAACAGTCGCATAGAACAATGCGTGGCCCGTTGATATCGCGGCCGATTTCTGAAAGACACCGATGAATTTTCGCCGCTGGTTTCCTTTTCACCCTGGGCTTACACAGTCCGTGCACTGCATCCAGCCATTGCGGCGACGAACCGCCCCTTTCTTCCGCCCTGCGTTTACGACGCTTGATTTAGCGGTGATGATGGCTGTGGAAGATATTGTACCGACTACATTTCTTGACAATGATTGCACACGCGAAGTGAAGAAATAGTCGAACTGCGACGAGCCCGACAAAATATAACGACGACCATTGATTATGTTTCTCCAAGCAGACGACGGCTAAGCGACGTGCAGCGGTCGAAATTCGAACTATTCAGACCCAAAAAATCATGTGCGCGATGTTTATATGTTTATTTCTGTTGTCTAACAGTAAAACAATCACAGATAGCTTTGATTTAAGCATAAAATACACAGGAAATAGTTTCTATCAAGAATAACTTTTGTTTTAGTGAGTAATTTTTTTTCTCCTGAGCCAGTCTTCAATGAGGACGACTTTTTCTTTTTCCTGTGAAAATCATTCATTCTTCGGAATGAAACATATATAAACGACATTAAAATCAGATGGTTATACTGTCAGCCGCTCATATTGGTAATCATGGGTATAAACAGCTGCAATATAAAGAACTATTTTTTCTAACCGCGGAGAGTCAGCTAGCGGCCAAACAACGCTTGTGGGCGGAGCTGCATTCTTACCCTGTCACCAACTAGCCATTTGCTTTTCTGTTCCTCCTTTCCTTCTCTGTTTCTCTATGGCTTTTACGCTCTATCTTTCATTTTTCTCTTCTTCACTCCCGTGCACTGGGTTCCCTGCCGACTTTAGTTATCTCCCCGGTGCACTCCTTTCCTTTTCCTTTCACTAGAACCACAACAACTGCTGCTGCAGTTGTGCTTTCAGTGCTCGAAGCAAAATGAAAACATGAGAACATATTATTTCTCCTCGCTGTCGTACACGGCGCCTGCACTTAGAGCCTGTTGCAGCCGGGGAATGAATGAATGAATGAAATCTTTATTCTGTTATTTCATGTCGCTGTATGTCCGCTCGCTTCCTCTATGTTACCTGTCGTGGCTTCCTAAGCAGCGTCGCAGTCCTCTGTGGCCTTGCTTCCTTCTTGGGGGCTTGTTCCAGGTTCCAGGTGGTGCTTGGTGAAGGCGATGAGAGCGGTTTGGTCATTCCCTGAAGAAAGTCCAGCCGTGATTTCTTCTTCTCGTCATATGTTGCCATTATCGAATAAGTGACGCTGATCCAGCATTCCCTGGTATTTCGAGCATCGCAGGAGCGGCCTTCTTTGATAAATGGCCATTAGCACTGCGCCTAGAAAAAAAAAAAAAAATCCTCCGTCGCATGCCCCCGCGCGAGAGAGAGAGAGATGGAACTTTATTCAGGCATCCGGCGTGCAAAGGACACGATTCCCGGCCACGCAGGGCTCGGTCGCGTCCCCTCTATCTAACCACCCTAAGTCGCAAAAGTCCTAGGGCGTCGGGCTTAGACCCCGAGGCGGTTGGTCTCGGCGTCCGCTCGAGCTACTCGGAGCGCTCCCGGCCGCCACCGTCGGCCTCCGACCCCCACCTCCCGCATGGGAGGGCTGGGACACGAGTAAATGCAGGGCATTGGGGGTGGTCACGTGGCGTAGGTTGTGGTAGTTGGCGGTGGTAGTTGTAGTTGTTGTTGTCGTGGGGGTTGGGTAGTTGGGTTGCGAGACGAGAGAGAGAGAGAGAGAGAGAGACGTAAGTACGTAACGTGTTATTTATTGCCATCGTTTGCACCCCACCCTCTCTGCGGGGCAACCGGTCGGATCTTTATTATTATTCTCTTCTTTCTTTTCTTTCTTATTATCCCTCTCGGGAGGGCAGTGCGCCATCGTCGAAGTTCATAAGCGATGGGAGCAACACCTTCAACCACTACAACGACGCGAGCCAACGTCAGCGTTGCAGTACCAGTTCAAGACATCGTGCCATCCTCTTCATCGACGGCGGCAGACGACAAGGCGGCGAGACGGCGCGCTGCCGACGCCGAACTTCGTGCACGAGAAGCCGCGGCCAAACGTCAACGTCGGGCCGCGGATCCTTCGCTCGGGCAACGAGTATATTCGTAGCGCGCGCAGTAGAGGGAGAGGAGGTAGCAGCTGCTGCTGCAACGCCTCTTTCAGTGCCGGAGCACGCGCATGCGCGCCCGCAGCTGTTGTTGAGAGCGAGGAGGAGTGGGGGAGAGGGCGCAGCTGCCTTGGTGCGGACGCCGAGTTACGGACGCTTAACATCGTGAGTTAAAGAAATGCTCTGCATTTAAAAATCAGGTTTGCGCCTGCCGCAGCAATACCTGCTTTTCGTTCTTATGCGTATACGGTATAGGGCAAGCTTCCGGGTTGAGGTGTTGATCTTTTAGTGTGATGTGTTTTTCGTTTGATGTGATCTCGCTGGGATTAGATGCTGTTGCAGGGAGCCCGGATTGCCCCTTCGCTGGCGAGTCGGTTCGCTCTTTCGTTACCCTGCTCCCTGCAGCATGACCTGGTACCCAGTAGAGTCTGATCCTTCCTTGTACCTTTTCATGAGACGTGAGCATGCCTGTAGGAAGTTAGCGTAGGTGTTTAAAGGTTCGGTGGGGTGTGCGTATGTTTTGTTGGCTTAACCAATGGCGTATACTTCTGCCAACGTTTTTAGATTAGGTCAGTTGGCAAAGAGCGCGGCCTTCCAAGCACAGCGGCGCGGGCCGGGTCTGTCGCCGACCAGGCGGTGGCGCTGCGGTAGCGTTGAGATCGGTCTCGGCGCGTCGTCTGCTACTCCTTGCTTGGAAAGGCGCCGGTGAACGACCACCGCACACCGTTAATGTTCTTCTTTGACATGCGAAATCCAACTTCGCTCTACTCTTACGCTTTAGTGACAAGAGCTTTACATTTTTACCGACATTATGACGAGAAACAAGCTGTACTTAAAAAAAAAAAAGGCAAGGCAAACACTGCACAGTCCGCTTGTCTTCGGCTGCTTCCCGTTCCATATATTTATTTTCCCCCAGTACGGGATCTCTTATAGCTCAATAATGTTTAAAGCATATCCGAACGCGTCTTACGCTACTGAAACTGCGGGTAAGCCTACAATAGTCAGCCATCTACTTGGAATCAAGAAAATTGATTGATTGTAGGGTTTAACGCGCCGACGCAACGCAGGCGATGAGGCGCGCCGTAGTGGAGGGCTCCGGATTAATTTTGACCACCTGGGGATCTTTAACGTGCGCCGAAATCTCGCACACACGGGCGTTTTTGCTTTTCGCCTCCATCAGAAAAGCGGCCGCCGCGGCCGGGAATCGAACCCGCGACCTCGTGCTCAGCAGCGCAACGCCTTAGCCACTGAGCCACCGCGGCGGGTGGAATCAAGAAAAGACGCCTCAAAATTTTTATTTGTGCTGTGGAAGCAAATGCAGTAGGCACGTTTTCACAACAACATATTTACAACCCCAACAAAACTGATCAAGTGAGCCGATTGGAAACCAAGTGCTGACGTGCGCGCTCAGAAAATTCTTGGTATTTTAAGTGCGGACACGAAAAATTCCGATTGGTTAAACAGCTTCGCTGTTAACAAAGAAAATTGAACCAATTATTAAACCAATGTTTTTTATTTTTTTGACAGGTATAAATGTGGTTTCTTAAAATAAATAAACGTTTTTCTCGGATCACAATGTTTGTCGTACTGCTATTCTTTTTTGTTGGTTTGTAAATCTGATGGACTATCTGTTAGGGTCACAGAAACTTTCATTTACCTTCTTGTAGCCCTGATATGCCGATTTTTTAAAGCGTTTAGCCTTCATTTATCTTCTTGTAGCCCTGATGTGCCGATTTTTTAAAGCGTTTAGCCTGGTAGTTTTTCCGTTGAGCCATCGCTTATGCTATCTTCTGCGTTGATTTTTCCTGCTCGTTTCTTTTTTCAATCTACAGATAGGCAACACTTCTCAGTTTTCACTAGTCAGATTGATTTATAAGATGTTTAACGCGCCGACACTTCACAGGCGATGAGGCGCGCCGTAGTGGAGGGCTCCGGATTAATTTTGACCACGTAGGGAATCTTTAACATGCGCTGAAATCTCGAACACACGGGTGTTTTCGCTTTCCGCATCTATCAGAATAGCGGCCGGGAATCGAACCCCAGTCCTTGCGTCCAGCAGCGCGGCGCCTTAGCCACCGCGCCGGCTAGGGATCTGATCTGACAGCACCGCGAATATGTTGTGCCACACACACTGCATGCCCTTTCACGGCAGTTGTTGCGGATGAAACGTCTGGAAACAGGTAACATTTGTTCCAAGGGCTGATCTTGGAACAAATGGGATGATCTTTAAGGGATGATGCTACATTCTTCCGCCTTGCCCGCTGGGGCTGAGTATTCCCATTTTTATCGCTGTAGCTGCACGGCGGGACAAGCAAACCTCTTGAATTAACTTCAACCGACAAGTTTTGCCCGACTACTGCAGCCTTCTCAATCACACCCAGAATCTTCGAGCTTGTAGAAGATAACCTGGGTAGGCGAAGCCTTCACATTCTACGATTGAAATGTCGGACATTTGCTGAATTCCTGCATAACCGTGAACCACAGCTCAGTTCCGAACGTACGAGCTGACTTCGGCGCTTTCTACACCACTCATACCGCCACTTACGCCAGTTTCATCGCGCAAAGGCCCATCATTTTGGCAGGACGCAACATAGGTGGGAACCACTGTCATCCATTTGGGTGGTTTTCGGCATGACTTTGACGTCTTTGGTGCCGACAGATGCTCAGGTATGTCAGGGAAAATACGGGGCGGCGCGCCGTCCCTCCGAGTCCACCTGCCTTACGGTATCCTTACAGTTTGACCGTTCACGACGTGTTCGTAACAGTTTACGATGTCTGAAGGCTCACAATAAATGTCACAAACGTATGTTTATGGCGTAACCTTGAAGTTTTTCCGCGGAATCGCGCTTTCCCACGCCTTCAATCCATCAGGACCCTTCGGCGCTTTGAAGAAATGCCGCTGCACGGACTTTGCCACTTCCGAAGCATACCCCGAACGGCAGCCCGGCGCGCAGCACGTCAACAAACCGCACCGACACTTCAGAGATCCACTAAAATATGTATGCACGATGACAGCACAGAGCTAATACGTTAATACAGACGTGACGAACAGGCGAGCACCAACAGCACAGCGAAAACACATGGCCGGGGTGAGCCTCCTCCCCAAACTAGATCTCAACGCAACGCCAGCGCCACCTCTCGGAATGGCGACAAAATGGTGCCGCCTCTCGAGGCGCAGTTTGCAAACTGACCTAATCTAAAAACGTTGACTTCTGCTTCGGTGCTCTGTGTGCGGGTACACGTGCCCGTAGCTTCAGTGCCTTCCTTATCGACTGTGGCCCGTGCCCATTGGTTCTTATGGTTGCTGGCGTCTGCGAAAATGTGTCGTTCATTTGGTGCGCTTCGTATGTTCTTCGTCAAGTATGCTGCTCTGATCTTTCGTCTTGTGTCGTCCTTTTCGCTGTTGATTGGTCTTGCGATGGGTGCTACGGCAATTCGGTTGTGGTCCTCCTGGCTGATTGGTTTCTCTTCTCCCGAAGAATGGCGGTCACTGAAATTCGCCTTCAGCTGTGGAGGCGAGTTTGTGGAGCATTTCTAGATAATCGGTCGACTGTTTTCACTCCTGAGACATTCGCACCTGAAAATTGCCCTTTAAAGATGGGGACAACCATCTCCCTGAGATGAGGCTCTGCCGCTGGCTCTGATCTCGGGAACTTCAGATCAGTCGGTGAAATATTTTTTTTGTGTGTTTTTGACGGCCCCTTTATAACTTGGCCGCTCAAGCGCATGCGTCGCCGCTCCTGCCCCCCCCCCCCCCTCCTCCCCGCCCCCCTTTCTTTCACCCGCGATATTCCGTTCCAGAGCAGGTACAAAAGCGGCACTTCGGGCGTAGTGCACAACATTAATCAAGCGTGATGATTGATATACCCCGACACACCTCTAAACCAACCTAGCGGATACGAAATCTCTGTTGTTTACCAAACCAATGCAAGAATTGAGCTAAGATAACATTTTACAATAAAAATAACGGGCTTTAGAAAAAAAATTTCGCCCTGCTCTGGCCCGGACACGGGGGGTTCATTCCAAAACCCATGATTCTACCCCAAGGAACTGAGGCAGAAAAGCTGAGCCGTTTGAGCAGTTACATAAAAGAATGGAAGGAGAGTTGCAAGCGCAGCAATAGATGGCGCAGGGTGTTTATACCCGGTGTCCTCTTCGTTCGCTCGGTCACGACGAAGACGACGGCGACGCGAAACGACAGGAGCGGACGCCTCAAGTGACCCTGAGATGGATTTCAGAGTTGTTTTGTTTGCGTTGGAAATCTACTCTCCTGTTCTTGTAGAGGATAGTCCAAAAAATTGGCTCCAATCCACGCCGTGAAGGTGGTTGGAAAGCAAAGCTTTAAACGACACGCACAGCAATTACCCATGCGACGTCACTTGAATTGGCTCTACAAAGAGTGAAACCAGAGATTCTGCTTGGAATTCGCGGGGGCGGCGATGTAGCCCGGCCGTGCGTCGGCGGAAAGAAAACGTACAAGAGCGTCTTTCGAAGGGTGAGACAGCGGAACCTAGCCATCCTCATGTGCTAGATGGGGTCAACACCACCGTGCGACACAAGCGCGGACACCAAAACCATTCGGCATGTGAGCTTAGTGATTCCCATTTATACGGATTTAAACTAGTTAGTTTAGTAAGTTCAACAACTGCGAGAAAGCTGAGGGAACTTTTATAATCACTATTTATCAGGACCAGTTGCTCCTTCCGCCTTTTGTAACACCTCTTAACCACAATCGAATCGGCATACAAAACGGAGTCTCATTATTGGCATGCAGTGCGCAAAAGGTAGCGTTTCTCCAGCGGCCATATGTCCGTATGTGGTCTCTACATTTTGTTTTCCCTCCCTGAAAAGCAATCCTGAACGTATCTTTGCCGTACGACCACTTAATTCTGTCGGGTCCCGGTTACTCTAGAGGTGCTGTCGAACAAGTTAATCAAGCCGTGCGAAGGAAGCACGTAATGGACGCGAAGCTGCGCCAGAACAGGCCCAAAACAGCCGTCTCTTAAGGGGACGACAAAGCCGTATCACCGACGCACCCGCCTGCGGGCAGGCACCTCCGCGCGGGGAACGCTGGGTAAATTCGCTGCGCCATCTACAGTGTGCTCCATGAAGTAAACCCTCCCCCCCCCCCCCCCCCCCTCCACCGCGTTGGGAGTTTATTGTCCCACATGCCGTGAAAGAACCATTGGCTGGTAGGGGTAGAAAGCTTTGCTTTAAAAATGTAACCATATTTGCTTACGCTAACGAAAACTATTATTCCGAGAAGGTAGGACAATTTGTTGAATTCGCCTCTATGTCCGCGATTTTTGTCGGAGTCACTAGAGCACACATTTGTATGGAGCGACGTCGTTACCATGATTACTTCAGCACATGGGACGACGACGTTTCGCGGCTGGGCCTGTATTCGCTCGCGTTGCATCGAGACGACCAATTCCTTACGGGTTTGAGCCGGAGGTGCTGCGCGTTACCCAACCACTGAACACCATTACCGCGCTTACCGCGATTGCGGGAGTCGACTGCACATGCGCTAGTCACCTTGAACGGTAACCTGCAGATTTTACCGCCTCCAGGGAGCGCCCTACGCTCGCGAAGTCTACCTCGCTACTTGATTACAGTGAATGCGCTACATGCGCTCGGCGTTCATGTATGCTTGGTGCAGCCGAAAAAAGTAATCTTAGTTGATGTTGTTCATTACGTTATCATTTCTAAATAATGTTCAAGAGTACGACAAATGATTTTTTTTTCGGGGGGGGAGGGGGGGCGAGGAAATTCTCCTCTCCTACTTGTGCTAAGCCTCGCCGGCTCAAATGGTTCAGATGCGTTTATGAACTCGCAAAGCTCTGTTACGCCTTTAAAATCGTGCAGGGCAAGGTAATGTAGGTTACTTTGTAATTATTACAACATATTTTACTCATTTTATGCCGAAATATATGGCGGTGGTGTGAATTCTAGTTAACGCGTTATTTGGTCTCAACTGTTCCCACTTTTCTCCTTTTTAAAGCTGTGCGGTGATGCCTGCGACTATTTCAAAAAGAAATTATTGCATTCTGACAGTTTAATCTAAAAGGTGCAAGATTTCAGCTATTCAGGCGTAAGCGAACAGTTCTGGCCAACTAAGTTTTGTCATTAGCTTTGAGACTAATTCGTCAGTGCAGCTACTTGCATTACGGCAACCGCGGTAAGCCGGGAGCCCTCGCATCGGCAGTTTGGGTACAGTTTCTGGCCAGGAGGAACACATGGCGTCATGCTGATGCGGATTGGGAAATGACACCTGTTCTCAGATTTCTTGGGCGGGAAAGGATTAAAATGAATTTTAAAAACGTAGTACTGAACTGTTAGTGTTGAAACTTGCTGGGAGATATTTTTTGATTAAAAGGAAGCATTTTACATAGTTATCTCAGCTTTGAAATTTCGTGTCAGTAGTCCTTTAAAGGAGTACTGGCACGAAATTTCAAAGCTGAGATAACTATGTAAAATGCTTCATTTTAATAAGGAGATATCTCCCAGCACGTTTCAACGGCAACCGTTCAGCGTAACATATTTTAAATCCATTTTATCTTCGCCCTCACGAGAAAGCCCAGAGCGGGCCGACATGACATCATCTGATACTTGCCCAAACTGCCGACGTCGGGGCTCCCGTAACGAAGCCGACGCGATGGCTGTGGTTGGCGCGCGCTGCTATGTCGTGTGTACAAGTCATGGTTTTGGGACTGACGTCATGCTGTCCGGCCGCGTGGGGACGGTAAATACCTCGGCCGGTCAGGCGCGCGCGTCCAGAGCGGCAGCGGTGCGGCAAGAATGGTGACGTCACGTGATACCTCCTGTCATGACGGCCGCTCGGCGTTCGTTTTGTCGAAACCGAAACTGACACGAATAAACGACGCCGTAAATGAATGTTTACGCTGCGCTCGAGTGTAACGTGTCATTCTATTAGTTGGCTGGTAGGCACGCATAGCAGCGAAAAAAACGTAACACGAAAATTTCGTGTCAGTACTCCTTCAAGAGAAAGATGGTTAAAACGCGAAGCGTTCTCCCATGCAACGTGAGTGAAATCCAAAATCTAAACTGCTTCGACCATGTCGAAATGGCGCAATCGAATAGACGTCGACTTCATATCGCGAGACACTCAGGTCCGATTCCGACTACGGGTAGCGGTTCTTTTTTTTTTTTTTTGCATGAGGCGCTTGATGTGCCTTCGCTTATCACCGTCATCGTTTTGTGAACACAACTGTGTAAGGTTGGCTTTCCTGCAGTGCGTTCCCGCGCGACATCGATCGTTATTAAGGGCATTGAAGGCATCGCTTTAAAAAGAGACAGCAGGTTTAATCAAGAAGAGTGCGACCGTCTTCGCGTGGTCTGAAGGGAAAGATTGCCGTTAGTTTCATTAAATTGCAAGGTTGGACTAAAGAGAGTTTGGGAGGAATAATATAGTGGAGGAGCCGAGGCAGTGCGTCTTTTCTGTGAGGCTGCCTGGCGGCACGTATTTGAATCGTTGAATCGAGCGACAGACGACGGACAGACAGAATTTCCGGGCACACACACCGTTGAAAAGCTGTTCCCTCAAGTGGGCTACGGGTTCGACCGGCGTAACCTTGTACCTCCCGGCGGGAAAGTCCTGAACCCGTCGTAGGCAACATTCCAAAAGAACCGTTTATTCGTCACGCCTTTTCAGGGGGCATGTGAAGTGAACGGCCAAAATAGCGCGGACGTCTCCGTCGCCATGGCCGAACGGCGTATACAGTGGAATCTCGTTGATACGATTCGGCATAATACGTTTTTCGGCTTAATACGTTTTTATTTTCATTCCCGGCCAACGTTCCTGAGAAATAATGCATCTTTGTGTGTTTATTACGATTACATTTTTGCCGAAAATTGGATAATACGATCGCGAAAGTGGATCTCGACCGACATTTCTAGAACGCTTACTCTTTGCCATACGAGTTCAAACTGCTTTTAAACAAGGCGCGATCTGTACGTTGCGGAGCCGCGGATGCCGCTGCAGTGCCGGCGTGCCGGTTTTGCGGCAAATACATCGCTACCAGGCCTGGCTTCTCCGTCCAATGCTGATGATACGGCAGGCGATAGCTGCGCCATCTTGCGAAATGTATCATAATCGCACCGGAAGACGTCCTGCTATCCAAGCCGTTCCAACCAGAGCGAAGAACGGCGCCTTCTCGCCGCTCTACGAAACTTCGTCGAGACCTCTGGCCTTCACCATTTCCCTTAATGTTATACCCAATTGTGCCATTGGATGTATCATACTTTTTCCCCAACTCCCATTCGTAATCCCTTTCCCCTAGACACAAACATTAGCTAAAGCGTAACATGGCGTCTTTGTATTCCTTGTACATAAAATAAAATAAAATTGACCAGCAACGTCAACGTTGCGCAATAAAAGTAAGTTGCTGACCGAGTATGGACATTTTCCCCCAGTTTTCACCTCTATGGTAATACGATTTTCGCATAATGCGTTTTATTTTACGGTCCCCGTGAAAAACGTGTCATGGAGATTTCTCTGTATGCACGAAACTGCGAACTGAATGGAACCCTCACTTACTCGACGGAAACGGTAGTTCAACGTGCAGCAATCATGCGACCGTGCTGTACACTAGATAGCCACAAGCATTCCTACGAGTATGTCCTTACTTTAGATTTTGTTGTGAGGCTCTCAAGGAGCCTTCCAAAAATTCGACTGAACTTTCAAAACTTTATTTAACAACGCGTCGTCACCATTGCACCGACGCGTTAATTCACAGGCCCCTTCCTTTGTGAACGGTTAACACACGCCAGTGAGTGAACGAGCTTATTACAAAATTCCTTCGCATTGGCGTAACTAGTTACCGAATTTCCAAATATTCTCTCTTGGTCAACACAGACTACATTTGACGTTTAAGAGGAACATCTAAATATGCGTGTGTAGACACCGTAAGCGTAGACAATGACCTGAGAACAAATATCGGGCGGAAAGAGTGAGACCCTGCGGGGCCCGCTCTACGTTTTCTTTTTATGCTGTTGAAGGGGCCGCGAAGACAAAAGACACATTTGCTTCATTAAAAAGCCTGATTTGTCCCGACAATGATGGCATTTATTGTGTCGCAAACGTTATCAAAATATCCGAGATATTAAAGAAGACTCATGACGCACTGGCGACTCCGCAGCCGTTCTCTGGCGAAGTCGCGGAGTCTTGTTTTCGCAATAGGGGGCCGCCACCCAAAGCCACCGCCCAGAAACACGACTGGGCGACGGTGGGGCCACGTTTGATCGTATCACCTCAACGCTAACGTGAAATAAACACGCTGAAAATTGTGCGTTTAATGCAGACAGCTATTGCGTCGCTGTAGCGCGAAATTTAGGTCTTCTAATATGACGCGTTTTTTTTTTCGGTTAAGAAAACGACCTTTATGGCTGGAATAGACCTGAGTTCGGTAGTAAATGCTGCTTCCTTCAAATTGAACCAGGTTTTAGTTTGCTTTCACGGCATCTTTCAAAGTTTTTTCACTAGAGCAGACGCGTTCGCCTGGTGCCGGCGCACCGTCGGCTTCGGGCTCGTTGAAGCAAGCTGGCGACACTCGTCGAGCGTCTTAGCTTTCTTGTTGCTCTTGTTGGGCGCTGGCTCGGCATTGCGAAGCATCAAATGGGGGTTCGTGGTTGAAAAGGGAAGCAACGTTCTAATTTCCTCACTAACTCCCTTATCTCCGTCGTGCTGCGGCACATAGAGCCCTGCTGGCGCGCAAGAATTTCGCCCAACACCATGACTTCCGTCGTTGCCGATTAGATAAGTGACAATTATGTCTGGGAGGCTGCACGGGGGAGATAAAAACAAAGAACAAAACAGAACACGTCGGACGTTCTCGTAATCCAATGTAAATAAACGGAGATTGTATTCACGAAGTGATGGCGAAACGCGACAAATTCCTTTGCAGATGCGGCAACTATTTTTTCTTGCTTTCCGAGTCGCTGAAGAAGAAAATGTCTGAAACGATAATCAGCCGCGCTCTCTCGCGATTGGGGGCGGCACACCGGTAGGGCGGCGGGCTATTCAGTCTACTCCAGAATTTCAAGAGCCATCGTAGGAAGTAGTAGAGTAGCAGTACCATCGACGTTGAAGAGGAGCGCCCGCTGCGTGCACGCTTGTGCCGGCTGCGTCGCACGTTTACGTACGGAGGCGTGACGTGAGGTCACGTGATACGTGGCGGGAGAAGGGAGCGGATGAGTTTTAAAGCAAAGCTTTACTACTTTCGTCCAGCGGTTTTGCCGCAGATGCGCAAGTCTACTGTCACGTCAATCAGCCGGGCAAACCGCACGCAGAAAAACGAGACGTTTAATATGCAACGACAATAACGCGCGCGACTCCAGACATCACACCGCTCCTCACTGGAGTAGTGTAAAACGTCCAGGGCGCAAGCACAATACACACTCAGCTTCCGCTCACTTTCCAATTGATGTCCGTCCCTGGTTGTTGCTGTAATCACTAGGGTCCGGTTGTCGATGGCCACTTCAGAGGCTTGCAGGACACGCTGCCGGTGCCCAGGGTGCGTAGCCCCGGGTGCCGTGGGGACCTTGTCTCGGGTGCGCAGCCGCCAAGGGTGCGTTGTTGCGCTTAGGATCGTTGTCGCGCTCAGGAGTCCAGCTGGGCGCCTTTCCAGGTGCTGTGCCTAGGCCTAGAGCTTCCGCGCAGGCGTCGCCATTCTTTTTTTTTGTTGTTCCTTTTTTGTGTGGCGCATACTCATATGGGAGATTGGCCAGAGTCGGGATATATATTGGTGCTAATGTTCCCGCATTCTTCGCTCTCCTCGCTCCACGCGCCTCCCTTCTTCATCCCCTTCTTCCAGTCCCCTCCTTGAGGGGGTTGCCCATGACATTCTCCATGTCTGCTTTTTCCTCCTCTTCTTCTACTAGTCTTCTTCGGGAAGTTGGTCTTTTGGGGGGATTGCTCATGACAGTAATACGGGTTTTAATCATAACGAAGTTTCATTTTACGGCCTCGTTCTTTCCGGAAATAATTTAGTATTTTGAGGCCCCCACGTATTTCAGCAACCGATTTAGCACTGGCTAATTCCCCCTTGTGGGTGCGTGCGAAAATCATTGAGGACATCATCATCATCATTTATTAAGAAATCAGGGAAGAGAAAAGAACTGGGGATATTGGTGAACTCAGTCGGCGAGTTCACCCTCATACAACCCAGTCCAGGGAAGGGAAGGGGGGTTTCAAGGGATCGGAAGAGAGAAAGAGGAAAGAACGGAGAGAGTGGGGCACAGTCTATGTCGCGTTCGTCTCGTGCGAGGGATCGACGGCTACAAACTCGGCACTAGTCCTGTTACAACCAGGTAGCTGAGGAGGTGCAGGAAGACCTCCCGTCGTAAGGCGTCCGATGCCATGGGGAACAGGAAGTCTTCAGCTTGTGGCTTGGTGCACCGATTCGCTGGAGTGCGGCCGGGAGTTCCTCCCTCGCGGTGTCGTGCTGGCAAGAGCACAGTAAGTGCTCGAGCGTCTCGGGCTCTGTGCAGTCGGTGCAGGTGGGGGACGCCCGGCGGCCCTGGTGGTGTAGGCAGGCGGCCACGTTGCAGCAATTATTAAGCAGCAGGCGAAGCGGGAGCGGCCGGGCGTCTCTGCTGATACGTCCGGGCAGGACCCGTGGGGTTCGACCACTGACCACTCGGGCATCTGGATGCAGGGCCTCCACCACCCGGGCCAGTATAGTCCTTGCAGCGTCGAAAGACATCACATCCCGAGAGTCTGGTACCCCTGCCTGGCGAGCAGCACCCTTGGCCAGGGCGTCTGCAACCTCGTTGCCTATGATGACCACGTGCGATGGTAGCCAGTGAAGTCGCAGTGGACACACCTGGGTCTCCACCGCATGAAGCTTGGCCGCCAGCGACCGCTCTGCGGAGCCGCTGGAGCTGGCTAGCTGGGCGGCAGCTCTTAGACGATGAAGGATTTCGCTCCTTGTCCGCCTCCTCCCCCCTCATCTGCGGTGTGGTGGCGGGGCGACCACCTCTCGCTCCTGTCGAGTTTAAGATGGCGCTATGGAACGCCTCGTGAAGGGGCCTTAAAGGCACACTGAAGTTTATGGCAAAGAATGTGGTATTAATTGTGCAGATTAAAGTTTGGAGTTTCTAGGCCATGCTTCCGCGACTCTGGGGGAGCGTTTACGTGAATTTATTTAGTAGAAAAATCAGTTGGAAATGCTGTGGTTCCTTTATGCGTCCTCCTTTCAGATTTCTTAAGGCGTTTCCTATGACGTGTACTCTTTGGACTTGCTTGACCGTGCCGACTGCGTCGCGCCGACCCGCCGACCAGAGCGCCGACAAAATAAACCGCCCGGTCACCGGCGGTTCGTCGCAGTGCGATCGCGCAGTTAAAACTTAGCCCCGGCATGGTTTGCACCCGGCAGAATGTGACTTTATATTGATAGTTTGTAGAAGTCGATGAAGTCAAAATAACTCAACGCTGGCGCATATGCAATACGCATATTTGCTTACAACGCTTCAGTGTCTTGTCTTCACTTCATTATAGTTGTAAGCTGCATAGTTGTAAGACTGGTACACTTGCAGAAAACACAAGGGCAATTAATGACAGAAGAAGAGACAGCAAAGTTAGTCTAGGTAACGAGGAATTAGAGTCAACCGAAGCTTATGTAAAGGAAGCTTTAGAGCAGCCCAAACGGAAAGTGTACCGAGACTGAACGGGGCTGACGCGACTCTTGTAATTCTGCTCGGCATGCCAGAAAACATGCTGCGCTCTTTGGCCAAAAACTAAAGCGCGTCTCACATGGATGTAGACGAAACACGTGAAGAGTGGCAGAAAGCTGAACGAGCACGTGTTCGGAAGTCTGACGAAAGACGCAGCCAGTTTTTCCGCTTTTAATGGAGAGACTTCGTGTTTTGTTGTACACCTATGCTAACAAATATAACTAAAATAGCCCTGCTTTATTAAGAGCTTCAGTAAGACCCATGTGCAGTGTAACACTCGCCAAAGGTTGTCGTTACGTAAAAGATACGAACGACTAAAGGCTGTTGCTTTGGGACGTACTGTGGTTACGTAAATGTAATAAAGCACGCGGAAAATTTATGACTTATTTCTGAGTTACAGTGGGCGAGGAATTGCAGCAGCAAGAATTTTTAAGACGATTAAGGATCTACAAAAGGTTGTCTCCAATCATTTTTTTCCACTGTCACGCGTTGCTGTTCCCAGCCTGTCGAGGGCAGTTTTGTTTTTCGCCATTACTTAGTCCGAACAACACAATAATAATGGCAGAATACTTTCCAGTAACGAGAAATTGTGAATTACTATCGCTTTATTGCATTTATTTGGCGCGTAGTTTGTTTGTTTTGGCGCAATACATGTTTTCATCATACAGGCTACTCGAAGCGAAGGACCTTGCATGACACGCAGCCAAGAAAACCACCCACAATTTGGTCATTTCATCCACGGCCAAAGTGTTACACAGCACCGCTGGTCGCGTACCACGAAGAGTCGTTCACGACAGTGTTTTTATGCTTCGGTGCTGCTTCGCCAACATCTGCCGAAGTGTCCTTTCGAGTATGAAGGACAGGACTATCTTGGTAGCGCAGGTCGGCTGAGTTTACTCCGCTCTCCAGACTCTGGCCGTTCGCAGAGTCCTTCGCTTTGCCTTGATGGTTGACGGACCAGGCTCGCACGGCAGGACCTCCTGGAGGATACAGGGCCCATATCGAGACGATGGTGACGGCCGCGAGGCATAAAGTGATCAAGGCGAGCGTAGTGGGTCTCGAAGCAAACGCTTCTCCTTGAGCCTCCATGCTGCCGCTGCTGCATTTGGCGATGCTTGAGCTCTTCTTCGCCGACACGCTGGCACTGCTTTCCCATGTGCTCCAGCCGTCGTTCACATGCGACACGTATTTGCGAAGGATGCCTACGACGGGCTTCGCAACACGCTGCACCTCCATTCCTGCCGGCGTTGAAGGAGAAAGTTTGCTGTGCTCGAAGCTCGTGCGGTCGGTTCCTGTAGGAGCTGTGTTAGCTAGGCGAAAACCACGCGCGGTATGACTAGGCCAGCGCGCCAATCCAGGTTTTAGATCCGATGTCTTCCCCAAGAACGTTTGAGGCGAGCCGACCGCCGTAAATGATTGGTGGCTAGGTGGTGTGTCTTCGCGTGAAAATTTGGGGGGACACCCACAAGGTGCGTTCCAGCGTCGTTTTGCCACGCGGTGTGCGAGATGCCTGGAAAAGCTAGCGGCGAGTGATACTTAAATAAAGCAGGACCTGGCAGCAACGCCTGCCTCTTGATATAAGGTGACGGCGTGGCGTCATAATTTCGACCGAACAGGCGTGCATTGCTGTTAGGTGGAGTTGGCTGGAAATGAACGCTTTTTTTGCTGCGGGGTTCGCGAACGTGCTGGAGCACGGTGGTGCGCGGGCCGGCTTCAGAATATGCTCGAAACAGTGCATTCTTTCCCTTCAGCTTCTTCATAGGCTTCCTCACCGATGCGACTTTAATGGGGCTGTCTCCGTAAGGGACTTGTGGAATTTTATATGGGGAACTTCGAATAGACGGCTTCCAGGTAGCAGACGTACGAGAAGGGTGGAACCTCTTCGACCCAGAACATGCCTTTCCCATTTCCAGTGCGCTTTCTTCATACCGGGAAGGTTGAGGAGAGGTGACTGGAAAAGATTTCAGCATCATGGGAGACGCGGCCGGCCGCAGCACCTTCTTAATGTGCTTCGGTTCTTTCAGTGACGCTGTGGGCGTCGTCCCCTGGGCCATACAGGGCTGCAATATTCCCTCTGGTCAGAAGCGGGCAGTGGTGATGGTGCGAGAAAGGTGGGCTGTATATCCACTCAGGGGAATGGACGCCAACGGTATGCTCAAGATGGCGGTGTAAAAATATTTAAGGAAAGCAACACTAAGAGGCACGAAATTAAACATAAAAAAAAGTAGCAGAAAAAAATAAAAAAAAAGAATTTAAAATCACAGAGAACTGCATTAACAAAAGCAGCGAAGATATCTAAAGCTATAGTTTAGGCAAGGTACAAGCGAACGCCTTGAAAAACTGTACGCGGGCACAATGTGAGGACTAAATTCAGTTAGACTGGAGGGGTGGTACCTCACGAAATTCGAAGCGAAGTTAATCTTGAGGATCGGCCATTAAACCGTGCACAAACAAACAGATACAATTTAGAGAGAAATGACACAAATAGAAAAAGAGGCAATCAACTGGCAGAGAGAAAACGGAAAAGAACACACATTTATCGAAAATGTGCTTCCGAACGGAACGAAGACAGCAATAGAGGGAAGATTAAAAGTCCACAAGGGAAGGAGGAGTCTGCCCATTCACTCTGTAGTTGCGCGTTTGCTAGCGTAACCTAGCCTTTTTCTTTTCTGTTTCTTCCTTTCTCTGTTTCTCTATTTCTTTTGCGCTCTATCCTTTCATTACTCTCTACTCCTGCTCCGCTCTGGGTTGTATGCAGGAGAGCTCCCTGCCGAGGTTAGTAATTTTCCCAGTGCACTTCTTTTCCTTTTCTTTTCACTCGAACCACATTGAGTGCGTTGAGTGTTCAAAGCGAAATGCAAACATGGGAACATATTACAGCCCCTCGCTGTCGTACATAGCGCCTGTTCCAGCTGTGGAATGAATGAATGAATGAAAGCTTAATTTATGATTTCATGCAGGTATAGGTCCCCTCGCTTCAGGGGGCCTCTAGGTTGCCTGTCGTGGCTTCCTGGGTGGCGTCGTAGTCGTGTGTGGCCTGGGTTGAGTCATTGTCCGGGCTTGTTGGTCTCCCTTGCGATGGGGCTCCAAGTGGTGCTTGATGAAGGCGATCACGGCAGTCGGCCGTTGCGTGACAAAAATCCTGCGATGATTTCTTTTCCTGGCTCTTTGTTGCTCTGGCCTAATAGGTAGCTCTGGTCAAGCACTTCCTGGCAGTTCGAGAATCGTGGGAGTTGTCTTCCTCGGCAATACGTCACTCGTGCTGATGTTAGAAGGGCACCCGTTCGCGCTTGCCTCAGTAAGAGCCGTTCTTTGTTGCAGTGGCGTAGCCAGTAAAATATTTCGAGGGGTGGTATATCTACCGCGAAAATTAAAAAAATTAAAAAGAAGAGAGTCTGCGCCGGATAAACAAACAATATACAGTCAAAGCTCGTTAATTCGAACCGCAAGGGGACGTCATCTCAGTTCGAATTAATAAAACTTCCAACTAATGAAAGTGAGTAATAACGACATTACACTGCAATTGGAAAGCAGTAGGACATGCCAACACTTTGATGCTTGAAGAGGCCTGGGATTGCGGCCTGCCTTTTGTCCCGGAAGGCGGCAGTCAGCACTTTGACTGCGCAGCAGTTAAGCGTCCGCTACTGCGGTTTGGCAGCTTTGTCGGCCTCGTAACCGAGTGAACGAAGGAAACAGTAGCCCAGCACGCGCTGCGTGATGCACGTACATAAGTTCTTCGGCATCCTCCTCGTGGCTCTTTTCTCTTTCAGTAAAGCAACTCCATATCTCCTCCCCGTTGCGTGGCTCATACGAACCACGTGCTATTTGCGCGGGAGGTTCAAGCTCTATTTACAACAACATGCTCGGCGGTGGGATGGGATCTCACTGGTTGGATGCGCTTGCTGGGACCACAGAGTGCTGTTTTGCGGGTTAGTCTGTTTGCTGTGTCGTTACCCTGCATCCCGGCATGAACAGGTACACAGTAGAGTCTGATCGTTTCTTGTATCTTTTCATAAAGCGTGTGCGCTGTGGGGTATTCGATTGTATAAGATGCGTGAGCATGCCTGTTGAAAGTCAGTATAGGTGTTGAAAGGTTTGGTGGGGTGTGCGTATTTCTTGGTTGGCCTGGCCAATGCCGTATATTTGTGCTTAGTCGGTGCTCTGTGTGCAGGCACAGGTTCCCGTTGCTTCAGTGCCTTCCCCATCGACTAAGGCCCATGCCCATTGGCTATTATGGTAGCTGGCGTCTGTAAGATGTGTCGTTCATTTGGTGTGCGCCGTATTTTCTTCGTAAGGTGTGCTAATCTAGTCTTTCGTCTTGTGTCGTCCTTTTCGCTGTTAATTTGCCCTGGGATGGATGATACGGTAATCTGCCTTTTTCATTGCGCTGTGGCAGCCTCTGGTGGTACTAGCGGGAAGCGATGTGGCAGGGGTACAAGTGAGTCGCTGCTGCAGCGGAAGGGGCTTCGGCGCTTCGTAACGCGTGTTTTGTGTGTGAGTGTAAGTGTAAATCGTACACCTTGCAGCTTCAAAAAAAAAAAAAAAACGTATGCCTGAAGACGTATGTTTGACGTGGGAATCATCTCAAGAAGTGTGCGCCGTTAGTTTCTTTACGCAGCGTATCCCAAGGATCTGTAGCAGGGGGTGGCTACGTGATGCTATTGTAGCAATGTTCTTACGTCAATTCTGTTGTTTTTTTCTTGCTCGTAATAGGAACGGGTTGACAATAAATGAACCCTGTCAGGTACCAGCCTGAACGCAGTCACTTAAGGAGCCTTCTTGAAAACCGTAGTTTGAGGCTGGTATGTCCGTTTCAGCGATGAAGAACCTTGTACCAGACTGCATATTTGCTCAATACCGTCGTTCTTTTTTTTCTGCCTATCTTTTTCTCATCGTGATAAGCATAAATGCACGCGCGCAGGTTAGTTTTTGAAGCGTTTCTACCGAACCAGCCAAAGTCCTAAGCAACCGAAGCCCCAACGTACATCAGAAAATTTTTTATGGCACATTTTTATTCGTGACCGCACTTTTCACCCTCGTCGCACGATTGCCCTTATTTCTCTAGAAGAACTGTCAGTTCGGAAAGTTGGTATCGGTTCATTCCGTTAAAACAGCAGCAAGATGACGAGCGAAAAAAAAAGTGGTACACAGTAACCACTTTTCTACTCAAATCGCTAGCTTCGCGTCATTGGGATCAAAACATTTCCCAGTAGTGAAGGCTGAGTGCAGTTTGCGCTGAAAACAAAATAAAGTAGCAATTTTTGCATGCATGCTAGGAAAAAAACTTGACAAAAGAAAAATTGCCAGCACGATCGCGTCATCGTCGAACGCACAACGACACGCAGTACTCTGGCGTTATCTCGCAGCGCATCGCCGCCGCCGAGCATGTCTCGCGCGGCCTCGGCATACCGCCCTACCCCTCACATTTTCTCCGTACTTTCCTCCTCGGCTTGCCTTCGGTGTCCTCTTCGCTTTCAACGAGACCGACGGCGACGCGCAACCACAGGAGCGGGCGCTTAAGAGCGGTGGTCTGAAAAAAAATCACGCCATATCCACGGAATGAATGATGATAAGTGGGGCGAAGTTCGAGAGGGGGAGATCATCGGTAACCGTAACTCTCCCGTGAAAGTTCGCCCATTACATGATTAAGAAAGACGTAAGACTGTGTGCGTACATTGTACAAATCAACTTTTATTTTCGGAGTCAATGCTCCCAGGCCCAGACCTGGTGAAAGACCCCGCGCCATCGAGGACTACCCCGCACCTCCACCACAATTTGTCACGTAGGATGGGACACAACGGTAAAGAAAGAACTTTTATTTAGGGCGAACTTGTGCCCGAACAAGACGAGAGGAAACGAGCAAAGGTCCTTGCGTCTCGTTCGATCTCTGAGAACGGACTGCCTGCGTTCGTGGCGTGATCTCTTGCGTGATCTCCCGCTCGCAGTGCACGTGCGCTCGCGCCTCCGTTGGCGAACACAGACAAGCTCGCGCTCCCGGTGCCGAGTTTGCGCTGCCGGTTGCAGCCGGTTCTTGCGCGTGCAACGCGGCCCACTTTGCGACATCTCCGAAAGCATGCGGCGGTCACGTACCACGAGACACAAGGGATGGACAGACCCATGGCTTTAGGAGCTTCGCCCCTAATATATCACAAGAACTACATTCCGACACATATGCTAGTTGCCAATAGTAATAAGGTTTTTCCTAAAAAGCATACAATTGATGCAGACACAAGGGCGTTATACAAACTTGAAGAACTCTGACATGGGCCAATCTCATCGCAAGCAAGAAGAGTTCGCATCGATACTATAGTTGTTGTGGCTGCCACAGACTTCGCACGGAATTCTTTATTGTTTCAGGCTTTATAAAATACATACTGCTTTAGCGACCGTATAAATAATAAAAAATATATTTATTTGAGCCCACCTATGCATTGCATACACAAACAGAAGTTCGAAAAAGTCCCTTCAGAGTCCCTTTAGGCGACGCTCATTGCTCCAGTTACTATCTCAGGAAACGACTGATAGCGCCTCTGATCTACAAGCAAACGACTCGTGCGGTTTCGCGGCGCCAACGGAAGCGCCACCGACCACTCTTCGGTTACCGAGCGAACCAAGTCGAGGCGCCGACGGCTTCCTCAGTGAAAGCATCTAACCGATCGTTCGGTCCGGGGTAGGCGGCGGAGAGGGGAATAGGGGTAAAAAAGTGAAGGGGCGTGCCATCAGAAAATGATCAAAAAAGGAACTCCCAGCATGCGTCGAAGTTCTCTGCGAGAGAGAGAGAGAGAGAGAGAGAGAGAGAGAGAGAGAGAGAGAGAGAGAGAGAGAGAGAGAGAGAGAGAGAGAGAGAGAGAGAGAGAGAGAGAGAAGACTTTCCCTGCGAGTTCGCCCTCACAGCGGCACTGCTCCGAGCAGTGTTTGTGTTTAGTCTTGCCGTCCAATTTTGTGCGCGTTCACTGCGCGCCCCTGCCCGAAAACCGAGCTTCCGCTGGACAAGCTTGGTTGAACGTGGCGAAAGCTGGTCGAGCGAAAGGCTAACCAACTTGGTTTGACCACGTTCAAACACGGCGGCCTTTATGGATACGGTTGCATGTATGTATCGTTTCCGAGACAAAAAAAGCTCTTCCTTACTGATTATCGCACTCCCCGATCGAGAGGAATAAAATTTGCTCGTACCTTTCGCATAAATTTTGTGCCGCCTCTAGGTCGTGTGCTTAAGAGCTTCGCTGGTCATGTACCTTCATAGAGTGGAATAGCTCCTATTTTTTTCCATCAGGAACGCCGGCTTTATCGCTCGAGCTTGCGCAGTAGAACGCTCCGCGATACGGAACTCCTCGTGCAATATCCGCAGGAGCCGTTTTAACAGCAGAGCTGTGTAAGATTGAACTTGGTTCTTTGGCGTTAGCAAAAAAAAAACACACACACACAAAAAAAAAAACTGGCGCGAGGAGCCCGGCATGACCTTCGCGCAGTGTCTTTAGCAAAAAATACCGGACGCATGTGAACGTGCGCCTCGTGAGGAGCGCCCGGCGTTGTCCAGGCTTGCGCGTGGGCTTGCGCCACGCGAGGAGCTCCCGCCTTCGTCGTCGTCGTGTAGCGATTGCCGCGCCCCGGGTACGCCGCGCCGAAGACGACTACGACAACCCTGTCAAGCCATCCCTTCACAATCTACCTGCGGAGACGGCCTCCGGACTCGGCGGACGAAGAAGTGGAGGTCTACCGAGGTGAGGGTGCGCTACAAGAGGATTTGCCCGACGTGGCTGTGCTGTCGGACGACGACGACGAAAGGGATGACGACGACTGCTACTAAATAAAATACTGCACATACTTTATTGCTCTTTGCTTTACAGTGCCGTCCAAAATGGCTTTGCACTGCCGGGGTCCGGCTGGTACGCTCCGCCATATCACTGTGGACGGCGAGAAAAACCCCGATCTACACCCCTTCCAAATGCCATTTTCCCTGAGCAGTGGGAGATACTGTTGTCTAGAGGTCACGGAGGACCAAGCACTCCTTGTAACCCGGGCTGCGACGGTGCGGTCAACACACGGTTTCCTGAACTAAGGATCCACTCCTACCTATGCAGCTGAATAAATGTTTCTCTCTCTCTCTCTCTCTCTCTCTCTCTCTCTCTCTCTCTCTCTCTCTCTCTCTCTCTCTCTCTCTCTCTCTCTCTCTCTCTCTCTCTCTCTCTCTCTCTCTCTCTCTCTCTCTCTCTCTCTCTCTCTCTCTCTCTCCTGGGATCCGCTGTCAGTGCGGGGAGAAGCAAGGTCGGCCCCACTTGTGCTGTTTGTCCAGGCTTGCACCATTAGTTCAAGCTGCGCCATTTTTTTTCTTTTACGAACACCACACGCTGGTTTCCCCGATCAATGGGCCATTTGAGGTTTTCACATTAAAAGAAGTTCATGGCGTGCGCTTAATAATGCACCCTGATTACTCTACACAGTACGTAGCACCCTTATGCGATTGTAAAAATATTATTTCTAAACTGCTAGCTTGTTAATCTATGCTCTCAACATGATGCACATTGTACATGTAGCAGTTTATGTTTCAAGGTCCTGCATTACGAAAGTAGGTACTCCGATTGTTCTTGAGAAAACGGAACGAAATTCCGCTGAAAATCTTCCTGACATCATAACAGTCACCGTACTCATTAAACAAAAGAGCTTTGGAAATACACCCCAGCAGCAAAGCAACATCCTGACGGTTCTGGGTAACTTTCTTGAGCCTATTGTGGGTACACAAACGAAAAATTCATGGAAACTGACAGGGCGTAGTGCGATTACAATGTTTTAATAGTGCAAGTTTTGTTCATGGCCTAAAGTTACGAAGAATGCCTATTTAACTTGCTATGAATGTGTAGGTGAAAGAATATATACCTGGATCTTCTGTTTATCGGCTGTTGAAGTTTGAGTTGAAATTTGCAGCTTAGCCAGTTACCTCACGACCAGCCCCCTGGACAGCACTCTTTGAAGTTCGTTCCGCTCGGTCGCCCGCCGTCGCCATGAGCCGTCTGTCCACCCCAGTCAGAACCTGCACCTTTCAAGGCGGCCCGTTCGGCAGCCGACTACCCTTTCTGGAGCTCATGTTTTCCTCGACCGGTGCGCGTTCCAATTTTATGGGCCGTACTTTGTAACTCACGGCGATTTTCTGTACCTCGCGCATTTCATGAAACGTAGAAAACTGAAAGTTTCGCCTTCGTAACTTGGTGTTTTGATAGCACAGGTTTTATTCATGAACCAATAGCGCGGCACCAAGAACAATGTGACTCTACATTATGGGCGTACATACTTTTGTATGTTTTTTCGCAAGACATCTTTGCTAGCTTGGTTCTTCGTGCATGAACCATTCGTGCATGAACCTTCGTGCATGACCTTCATGCATGAACCATTACTTTTATCCGCACTCCGAGGCAGAAAATGCAAAGCAGAAAAAAATAAAAGCGCGCGAAACCTGCATCTCATTCTCCACAGTGAAGCCAAGTGTTTGTTACGGCCGCTTTTATTGATGCCAGTTGGATACATTCATAACACTCAAACTGCACACGTGTCTTTCTGGAGTGCTTGCTGGTCGTAGAGCTTGCCGCTACGTCAAACGAACCTGTAGTGCGAACGTGGTAACTTGCTCCGAAAAAGAAAGCTGGAAAGGGCATCTCTAGAATTGGCTTAGCAAATAACAACCAATAAAGCTTGATCGAATAAACACCATTAATAGATAATTACAATAAATTATTATTGGGCAATAAATGAAATTGTAATTATGGGTTAATAAAATACTACAAAAATCTTGTGGAACGGGTTCAAACAGTTCAGAATGTTTTTAATTAGGAGATCGTAATTTTATGATTCGCATGCCCTAATCTCCCTTTGTCGCATGCTGTTAAAAAAACAAGCCCGACGCTGTGAGAATGGTCCGTTATTCCGGGAGGCCATGGGGCGACCGCGCTGTCTCAGCCCTGGACGCCAGGAGTTGCTGAGCATCCAAGTCGACGCTTCTCGCCAGGTTCTCCCACAACTCAGGGAGGGTGGTGAATAAGGTGGGAGGGCTGGGCATGTGCGCAAACCAGGATTATTTGAATAAGGGTACATGGGTGGTGGTAGAATTTACGTGGGGCAGGGTACTGAGTGGGGCGCATGCAATGTAGCCAAGTTGGGTAAGGGAAGGTGTTTGTCCGGAGTATCCGGAGTATGACTCTTGTTTTGGTAAGCTTCGGGTGAGGACGTGAGAAATGTCTTAGGTGTGGCGATGACGATGATGAAAAACTTTATTGTCGTCTCTGTTCAGTCGGATTCACTGCTTGGGAGAGCGAACCGCCGGTGTACCGAAATGTCCGTGAGATTAAGCGATGTTATTCTTGGCCAATCCCTTTGAGTAAATACGTGCTATCGCATGCGGGTCATCATCATCAGCGGAGGAGGGAGGGCGGAACGTTTGAGGCTCCTCCTCCCAATAAAGAACGGCTCCACGAGATAGAGAGGGTGACGGCAAGGCATTATTTTGTTCCTTTCTTTGGCGCCCAGCTAAGCCGATAAGGTATTAGATCAGCCAGGAACTGTCAGCATTCGTTTATTTTTCTCTTTCCCTCCCACCCCACGCCCTTTCCAGCGTCACCAGTGGTCTTTCTTTTCCAATAATAGTTTTGCTGCTACTCTTACTTCTCTAAATGAGGAATGTCCCGACAAGAAAGATAGGGTGGGAGAAAGGCTTTATTTTGTTCCTCTTTTTGCTGCCCAGGCGAAACCGATGAGATAAATCCGACCCTTAGCGAACGGAAGAACAAAACCGTTGACTTTCGAACTTCCGGGGCATTGCTTGCAGTTTCTGCCGGCTGCTGGCTGCTGCTGTAACGAAAGCGCTGCGCCGTTGCTCTTCGATGCAACTCTCAGGCGGCGTGATCCATAGTGCCTCTTCGCTGACGGAAAAATTGCCCTCCAGCTGCGTTGTGCCTGTTGCCCTGGTGTGAAACCTAGACGATAGAAGGCCACCGGGACGCGTAATGTCTGTGTGGCGTAATGTCGCGCCACACAGCTGGCGCAAGGTGCGCATTTATTGTTATCGGAAACTTCGTCAACATTCGTGTGCACGATTGGGACTTGCGTAATGAGCCGTTGGGAACGACTTGAAAAGCCCGAATATTCAGGTTGGTCAAATGTAGCTTTTTATGTGTCTCTGAGTTGATAGTTCTGTGTGTTTTGAAACTATTGACAACACCCCCGTCAAAACCACCGCCTCGAATTAAGGTTCGTCTTCGTTGCATACGGGAAACTTTGAAATGTCGCATCGCGTTTTTATGCGTTAGCAGTATATGATTACTTTTTGAGAAAATCGAGTGTCCGCCCGGCGCGTAAAGCGTTACACCCCATAGGAATACATGGGCTGTCATTGAAATGATAATGACAATACCTTATGACAACGCGGGATTGAATTGTGAACATTTAATGATAATTAGGGACTTTAAGGCTCCCTACGATTGCGAGGTATGTGCTGAGATTGCTAATTAGTACAACGACCACCAGTGACTACTTGATCACCGAAGGCTAATAATAGTTCCGACTGAGCTTATGTAGGACCAGTTAATAAAAACAGTAATAATAGTTGCTTTATTTCATCTCTTGAGAAATACAAGTCAACATCCCGAGTAAACACTCAGATTAAGACGGAGTGAAGCTTATTAAACATGAATAAAGTGAAGTAAGGGTAAATGAGACTGCTGATAAGTGATTATTACTCAGCCTAATTAAGAATAATGAACTTGCTTAGGGCTGATTAAGACACAATTAGCCAATTTGGAAATTCACAATTAGCTAGTATTGCAAGACACGGACACGGGAGACTTGAGGGACGCGTTTAATGACGACGCAACCTCGCCGAGAGGCCGTTGCGAAAAGCGATGGTGAAGAAGGCGCGAGGATGGACGATGAAGAAGATGGTGTGGTGCTCGCGTGCGCCACACTGATGATGAGTTGCTAGGTGGGATTGGCCATTCGAGTAACAGTTATGAAACAACGATGGCGCCTGTGCTCACAGTATACCTACATTGGCACTAACTGGGCCCAGTTTCAATACTGAAGGTGCATTTTGTCATCCTCGACTTATCGAGGTGTGGTGTACGCGATACAACAGATATTTATTAGAAGAATTGTAGGCCTCAGAAAAAATGGGCTCAAGTGAAATTCGTTAGAAGGTGAATCATTCGTTGCACACGTCACAGATTTGTCCCTAATGCTTGCGATTTTTCTTGGGTTCCGCAGGCGGGTATAAAACATACTTTGCGAGCACCAGTTCAAGCACGAAAGCGCTAATAAAGTGAACCTTTGTATACCTCACTGATGGCGCATGTCACGTCTAAAACGCGCTGCAGGGAAGCCAACTTTCTCTGACGACGACGACGATTATATTGGGTGAAGTGAAAGAAATAACGAAAAAAAAAAAACGCTCCCCGTGACGGAATCGAACTTGGAGCTTCATCGCCTCCATCAGAAGGAAAAAGCGTGATGCTGCGCATTTTACTGCATGCGGTAGCACGGCTGAGACGTTATAAATGGTTATGCATGTCCTGAGTACCTCAAACAGAGTGCGAATTAAATCTTTCGCGATTAAAGTTTTCCGCGTATCAGTGGCTCGAAGAAGAGCTCCGCGTACTTCGTTCGCTGTAGAAATTATGCACAAGGGTAATCACAGTACATCTTGTTTGCGCACACCTCAGCCGTATTTGTGTTTGGAATTCAGCTTGCTCCCGACGTGTGCGTTCGTTAAACCAGCTTCTCGCTGTGGTCTTCCGGTTGGCCTTAGTTTAGCGTCATCTAGGTTGATTTTCCAGCTTTCCGCGTTTCAATAGGCCACTCCTGGCAGCTGTTTATCAACTGACAGACCCTGTGCGGGTGGAGTTAAATCTTACATTACAAATGCATGCCGCAACCGACTGGGACACAGCGATTTAGAATGCGCAACAGTAGATGTTAATCCCAGAAAGCCCAAACATATGTCCAGGCAAATAAAAATTCCAAACACATTTGCACGAGTAGTTAGGGTTAATATGACTTCATTCATACAAAAAGAAAAAATGAAATCTGAAATCAGTAGCATTTAATGAGTGTATCAGATATGATGCACTGGGCTTTTGTGCTACCTCCTTTCCAACTACAGTGTTTTTTGTCGCATTCGATGGAGCAGTTGCGTTGCTTTTTCAGGCAGAGATGTACATTGCATTTCGCGAACACAACTGCGCTAAACGTGCTAGCGCTTGGTACGCAGCTCCTGCGTCTAAGTCGCTTGCTCGTCACAAGTGGAAGATGGCCAGCCATGTCTCTTGGGGCTTATTCGGCGTGACCTTCTTCTTCTTTGAGGAATGCGAAGGGAAAGTGGTTGGAAATCCTCTTGGCGCTTTTCGTGTGGACATCAGGCTTTCTGATAGGATGGCAGGATGGCAGTGTCATCAGCTTGAGTGACCGGTCCTTCAACTGATGGCTGTGGCGCCTGAGGACATACCACGCATTCATTACGCAGATGAACGTAGCATGGTATACGAGACACATGTGCCAGCTCCTGGAGTCCCTGGAGCAGTTGAGAAAGCGTAGAAAAAGCGATTCGGGAATTGTGGCATCAATGAAGACCCACTGTATCAAATATGATACAGGGAAATTTGAAGCAACTTCAAAGAGTGGGAGGGCTTCAAAAACGACAACGAAGAGATCATTATGGTCGTGCAACATTTTCTGAAGAAGAAAAGGGCCAAACGTAGGATGAAAGAAGGAAATACTGTTTGTCGAATAAAGTGATGCCGGTTGGATGCCACCACGCGAGCTCCCGCGTGCAGCCCTATTTCTCGAGCTGCCAGCAGACCTGTGGCTTCGCTTTTCTGAACGACTCACACGAGAAAACTCCGTTACTGTATTAAAAAGTGCGGGCCAATCCATCCTGTGGAGGGGGTTGGGGAGCGAAGCTTTATACACCACCTACCACGGGTGACTACAGCCCGTTGGACTTAATCATACGTTACGCGGTACCTGTGTCTTTGGGACTGTCGCTTTCCGTGGACATAGAGTTGAAGGCCGTTTTAGGACCGTGGGCTTGTCCCAAACGTGCTTTACGGGCTATAAAAGCTCTGATAGAGTACATGCAACACGCAAATCCAGGCCAGTCGCTGTGAATAACTCGCCGTTTCTGTGCGCATCAAGTTCTTGAACATCATCGCCATCATCTTCATCACGTCATCAACTGGCGTAGCAAGTTAAGCATTTTAGCCCGGCTAACATCGCCAGACTCCAATAAAGATCGTCTTCCCTCTCTCTCTCTCTCTCTCTCTCTCTCTCTCTCTCTCTCTCCAACACGTTCTTTATTGTTTCACCTCAGCCCAACGTTCAGGACGGCCGTGTGATCGGTGTGATACACACTCAGACTTTGCGTTTTCACCGCAGTTATATACTTCGTGAAAGTTAAGTCAATGCACGTTCCACAGATGGTAGTCGTTTGTTTGGTATCGGTGTTGCACACGAGTCCGAACACTTCGAAGACGAAATGGACGAACCACTGGCGCGCACACGGCCGCTGCATGTGCTGTGGGCGGAGCGCACAGCAGTGCACAGATAGCGTTGACGCTATCACATGACATTTAGCGAGAACTCAGGGGGTAAACCCGCAGCTGGGCTCGATGAGTTCATCGTCTGTCTTCCCCGTATCCGCGTGGGCTCGTTGCTCAATCGGTAAGACAACGCGCCCTCGCACAGTTTCTCTATCCGGTCCATCTTTGAGTCTTGGCGGTGCCAGTAATTTCTTGTATTTGTTCGCAGGAGTTCTCTGTTGACGCCGACGGTCGCAACAGAATCCTTGGCTGGTAAAGATACAAAGCTTCGCTTTAAAAACGACACTCTGGGCTTTGGTCCCAGGTTTATGTGATTCATCGATCCCTTTCTGGCTTCTCAAACACGGCGCATCAAATTTGATACGCTCGGCATTGTGGGATTAATTCTGTTGGTCTTGTCGCTTTGTATAGGCAGGCGCAATGATGACACAAAGCATCCTTAGGGTGCGTTAGATTTACGGCGTACCTACCGTGCTGCTCAAGCCCGGTGGTGACAAATTGTCTGCCATATTAATATTGCTTTTGGTTGGCATTCGCAGTAAAAAGAAAAAAAAATAGCCCTTCCACTCTGCGAAGAAGGGCTAGCAGCGAAGCTGTGGTATTGTTTGCATCACTAGACGCATCAATGCATGACACAAAGCACAGAATGGCTCTGGTCTGTGCTAGTTGTTGAATAGAAAGAATAAAAACGAACACAAAGGGAGAGGGAGATACAGTGTGTGGTGTAGCATCTCCCACTTCCGTTGTATTCTTTTTTTTTCAAGCTGATTCCCACCGAAGAAGCAAAACACGTTTGTTTGTAATTTGTGGCTGTCTAGTTTCAAGCATGGGGCAGTTAGTTTCTCTCCCCTACAACCCCATTTATAGACAGCAGACGGGAATTCCACAATATTTAAAACTTCGCTGTGCACTACGTAATTGTGAAAAGTAAATTGAACCCGGCGTGAGGTTAGGGTCATCTTAGAGGCTAATTGTCATTTAATTTCTCCGGGATAGTTAACTCGCTCCTTGGACGACCATGTATTGACTCCTCCGTAGACGATCGTGTGTACTGACCGCAGATGGGAATTCTGTAACGTTTACAACTTAACTGTGAACTAACAAAGCGTAACGGGAATTTTTTTACTAGCTTTGCGCAATTCATTTGCAATGTACCTGCGTACAACACTCATTCGAGTTTCATTTTCTGGTGAACACAAGAAAATGAAACTCGGCGCAGTGATAGAGACTACTTGGTGGACAATTTGAGTGTGATTTTTTTCCCAATCTATGTATACATTAGACTGAGAGCTACAGAACATTCACGAGAAACTGGAGACAAGATTTCCTTTCGTGTCGATGCGACGCATAGATACGGGCATCAACCACTGCCGGAGGGTCGCTATACACAGCTTCGCTGTGAAGAGACCGGCTCACACCTTGACCTCGCAAAATACACAGCGGAGCGCCTGTCATTTGAGATACGTAGTACGAGGCCTCTCCTTATCCACTGCGCGCTCTTTTCTGCCACAGCTTACAAACATCCATTACTATGCAGCCGGGCTATCTATAGATGTCTTTTATTGCCGCAGAGCAGTGCGCAGCCAGTTACAGCCTATACAGGCATTCGTAAGGTTTGTCGGCTCACTTTGCACCTGTATAGCATCAAGTGCAGTGCAAATACACAGATACCCATATCTTGCCGTGCTGCCCCCTCCCTCCCTCAGGATAGTTTCAGTGCTCTGTTCAATGGCGCCGTTGGGTGCAAGTCCAGTGCTTCTTTTGTGGGGGAATTGAAGACTGTTACAAAAATTTTCAAACATATTCTCGCACAACTAACCGATGGAATATTTATATCTGTGATGAGGGCTATGCACAAGACAAAAATTTCAATGTAATTCTAATTCGGCTGCGTTTTTGGTAATTTACAAACGAAGCCACGTTGGAAACGGACTAAAAATTGCCATCCCGCGATTTTCAAGTCGTCGTTCACAAGGCAAGGACTCGCGCTGCTTTGGCTGAGGACATACTCCCGAAATGGAGAGCCTACGTCGAGGTGGCCGATCTCGGGACGAGTAACCGCGAGGGTGATAACCCGCACCGACAAGCACACGCAATTTCTGCAAAGGAAAACGTACACCAATTGTGAAACATTCACTATGCAAAGGCTCCAACGCAGCAAACAAAATGCCCTAGAACGGCCGCCAAAGTGGCGTCGCCGCCGACCGAGTCAAGCCTGCTTACGTAGCACCGTCTCAACGACCTCACCCTGGAATCCCACGCTCAACCGACCACGAACGTTACGTAAAAGCACAACGGCCTCCGGCTCTACGGGGACGAGCCCTGGAGCGACCGGCGCGCCACGGGTCCGCCGCACCGAAGACGACGACGACGGACGGGAGCTCCTCACGTGGCTCAAGCCCACGCCCAAGCCTTGACGACGGCGGGTGCTCCTCACGAGGCGCGCGCTCGCGCGTGCTCGTTGATGATGATGATGGTTGGATGTTAATGGCGCAAGGCCAACTAGGGCAAAGAGCGCCAAAACAGTGGTTAAATATGAGAGGTGAGAACTTAGACACTGAAATCAATAAGCAAGAACAAAAGTAAAATCAATAAAAGACAGTGAGGATGGCTGGTGTAAAGGGCCAGATTTCATGATGCGTGATAGGAAATGAGGTTTAAAAACTTGACGTCGGACAAATACTCAAACACACGTTTCACGGAAACAATGGCGTCATCACCTAGGAAAAACGATGGATGTAGGGGGAGATGTTGTCTGTAGAGTTCTCTGAAGTGTTTGTGTCGTGTTGTGTGAAGTGCCTTGCATGTGATTAGTATGTGCACTACGGATAGGGCCTCTTCGCACCTGCCGCACTGGGGTCTAGGAGATCCCGTCAGCAGATACGAGTGCGTCGCATGGGTGTGCCCTATCCGTAGCCTTGCCAAGGCGACTTCTGTGTGTCTGTTGTGTGAGTCAGTTGTGTACCGTCCCAAGTGTGGCTTTATTACGTGTAGTTTGTTGTCTGTCTGTTCGTCCCAGTGTGTTTGCCATGTTCTGCGCAGGTGCTGTTTTATGTGAGGCTTGAGGTCTGTATATGGTACGCTTGTTATGTCGACAGTGTTCCTGAGTGCAGCAGCACCGGCCCTCTCGTCCGCCAACTCGTTCCCAGCGATCCCAGCGTGTCCTGGGACCCAGCAGAGGAGCAGCCGATGCTTCTCCGCATACACCGACATGATAGTGTTGAATACAAGATTAATTATGTGGTTTTTGGGGGGTTTATGCGATGATAATGCGCGAACAACACTCAAAGAATCTGTGTAGATGATAGAATTGGGAATTTGATTTTCAAGGATGTGTCGTACAATCAGTAAAATTCCGTACGCCTCTGCTGAAAAAATTGTTGTGTGCACGCTCATGGTTCGGGCTGCATTGAAATTTGGACCATGAGCAGCGCACGACACCATAGTGGAGGTTTTAGAAGCGTCACTGTAGAATTCAGCACGTGGGTATTTGAACTGCAAAGAAAGAAAGTGCTGAAGTATTGCAGCTCGCGGTACCCGATTTTTGTCAAGCTTTATAAAAGAAAGGTCACAGGACACAGGGCGAACTTGCCAAGGCGGTAAAATGTTTAAAGAGGATGACCTGTACACGTCTAAAAACGAAGCACTCAGATCCGAGGCTCGATCTCTCGCTCGAAGTGAAAAAGGCGGAGTAATGGACGGGCGATTTACAAACAGCACAGATGTGGATGTATCGTTAAGGACAGGATAAAAAGGGTGGTTATTCTGAGATGAAATTTTAAAAGCATAAAGCAAGTCCATGTACGTTCGCTGGTTCTCAAGGCTCCACTTATTACATTCAACATATAGACTCTCGACAGGGCTAGTGCGAAAAGCACCCGACGCAAGCCGTAGCCCCAAGTGTAGTACTGGGTCAAGCATTCGCAATGCTGTTTTACTCGCCGACCCATATACCACACTGCCATAGTCCAAACGAGACCCAACCAAAGCAGTATACAAGCGCAGCAGGAGTTCTTTATCGGAACCATAGGATTGGTGTGAGAGAACCTTAAGGATATTCATTGTTTTAAGACATTTTTGTTTTAGTTGTTTCAGATGAGAAATAAAGGAAAGTTTTTCATCAAGAATTATACCGAGGAACTTGTGTTCTTTTTTGACCGGAATCGAGATACCATTCAGTTTGATGTCTGGATCTGGCCTGATCCCACGCCTTTTGGAAAACACAACACAAGTGCTCTTGACTGGGTTCAGCTTAAAACCGTTCTGATCTGCCCAGCCTGCTAGTTTGTTGACACCAAGCTGGACTTGGCGTTCGCAGATTGATATATTGCATGATTTAAAAGAAATTTGCACATCATCTACATATATTGTACAGGAAATGGTTCGTGGCAACGCCTTTCGAAGTGAGTTCATCTTGACAATGAACAATGTGCAGCTCAAAACGCCGCCTTGAGGCACGCCGTTTTCCTGCAGGAAAACATTTGAAAGGGCAGTGCCAACTCTCACACGAAAGGTTCGCTCCGCCAGGTAGCTACGAAGTGTATTAAACATATTTCCCGAGACACCGAAGGCTTTTAGGTCGCAAAGTATCCCGTATCGCCAAGCGGTATCGTAGGCTTTCTCGAGATCAAAAAAGACCGTAGCACAAAACTGTTTGTGGACAAAGGCATCCTTTATATACGACTCAAGGGCGACGAGTTGGTCATTTGTGGATCGCCCCACCCTGAAGCCGGCCTGGCAGCTCTCGAGAAGACCATTATATTCTAAGAAGTACACGAGTCTCCTGTTAATCATCTTCTCGAGAAGCTTGCACAGGCAGCTTGTGAGGGCGATGGGTCGGTAACTGGCGGGAGAAGACGGGTCCTTACCCTCCTTCAAGAACGCCACTACAATAGCCTCCCTCCAAGATTTCGGAATGTGCCCCGAAAGCCATATGTTGTTGTATAAGTGTAGGAGTGTTTCAAGAGTATCTGGGTGTAGGTGTTGTATCATTGTGTATGTAATCTGATCTGCGCCTGGAGCTGAAGGTTTACATGTGCTCAGGGCAGCCTTCAGCTCATAAAGAGTAAATTCAGAGTTGTAACCAGATTTTGACCGGTTATTATCATGTAAGGACTTCTTTTCACAAGTGGTTTTATGTCTCAGGAAAGTGTTTGTGTAGTGTGCAGAGCTGGAAACGTGTTGAAAGTGTTGTGCAAGTGTGTTAGCCTGGTCTTCCAGTGTGTCCCCTGTTGTACTAACCAGGGGCAGGCTGTGTGTCTGTTGTCCTTTTAGTTTTCGTATTCGTGTCCAGACTTTGTGTGTGTCTGTGTACGAGTTAATAGATGTAAGGAAGGTGCGCCAACTCTCTCGTTTTGCCTCACGGCGCACACGTTTTCCTAACGCCTTGGCCCGTTTGAACAAAATAAGGTTGCCCGACGTGGGGTACCGTCGAAGGATACCCCACGCCTTGTTCTGGGCCTCTCGCGCCCGCCTACAGTCCTCATTCCACCACGGCCTCCTCTGATTGCGCGGAGCACCAGAGGCGTGGGGAATGGACTTCTCAGCGGCGTCGAGGATGTGCGCCGTGAGGAGTTGGGTAGCTTCTTCAACGTGTAGGTGTTCAATGGATGTGTGGTGTAGTTTAGATGTTTCTGTAAATGTACTCCAGTTCGCTCTATCTTCATTGAACCTGTTATGGGAAGATGGACTGCTCGGGCCTTTACCTAAGTATGTTAATGTGGTTGGGAAGTGGTCACTGCCATATGGGTTAGTGCCAACGTCCCATTCTAGAGATGGAAAGAGTACTGCAGAGCCAATCGCCAAATCGAGGTGTGAATAACTATTGTGTCCTATATTACGGTATGTAGGCTTGTTTGTATTGAATAGACATGCTCCCGAAGATGTTAGATATTTTTCGATAAGGCGACCTCGGGCATCTGTGCGAGCAGAGCCCCAAAGAGAGTTATGTGCGTTGAGGTCGCCTAAAAGAATGAAAGGTGTGGGTAGCTGATCCATAAGGCCCTCGAAATCCGAGCTCAAGAGCTGGAAATCAGGAGGGATGTAAACTGAGCATAGAGTTATTAGCCTATTGAAAATTATGGTACGAATGGCAACAGCCTCAAGGACGGTCTGTAACAGGATAGAATGACACGCCAAGGACTTTCGGGCAATGATGGCCACACCCCCGGAAGATGTACCTCCACCAACCCTGTCCTTCCTAAATACCTGGTAACTATTCAAAAAGTTTGTATGTCTGGAATTTAAGTGTGTTTCTTGTACACACACGACACTTGCCTGATTGGAATGCAGTAACTCATAAACATCATCAAGATTTTTAAGAAGGCCTCTGCAGTTCCATTGTATGATATTTTCTCTTCCCATTATTGAAGTTTAGATCTACTGGAGTATGTGTGTGTTTACGTGTCGGCTTTCGGGGCTTGTACTCTTGGAAGGGGCTTTTTCATTTTGTCTACTGACCTGGACGCCGGAGCCCGTTCCTTCCGCTGTGGTGCATGCCGGAACGGCTCGACGTCTAGGTCGTCATCTGAGGGCAAGGGGGTGCCCAGCGGACTGGGCCCCCTAGACTTGGACTGGGCACCCTTTGCGGTGCCCTTCGTTTTGGCCGCGACCGCCGAGGGCGTCAGGAGCGCCCCGGGTGGCACAGGCGGTGCGGCGGAGGTGGGAACTGCTGCGGTTTCCTCCAGCTCCATCTCCTCCGGGCCCTCGCAGGCGCTTCGGGCCGGTGGAGAGGAGGAAACAGTGGGTGCAGCAGCATCCCCACGAGACGTGGTTGCCACCACAGCCGCTGCTGGCTCAGCGAGCGGTGCGGAGGCGGGTTGGGCTGCCTGAGGCAACCCAGAGGGGGGCGGGGGCGGGACCAAGTCCGACTCGCGGTACTGGGTCCCCGCCGAAACAAGACGCCGCTCCGCCCCCCGGCGAGCTGCGTCGGCGTACCTCCCCAGGGGGAAAGAGGCGAACCTCTTTCGCGCCTCGGGGAAGGAGATGTTCTCGGTTACTTTTACGTGAATTATCTTCTTCTCCTGGTGAAACTTCTCACAGCTGCGGGACCATGCCGCGTGCGGCCCCTGACAGTTTGCGCAGGTGAAGGTGGTGGAGTCACAATTTTCAGTGGGGTGGTCGTGTGCGGCGCATTTTGCGCAGGTCTGTTTGCCGCGGCAAGAAGTCGTAGCGTGCCCGAACCGCTGGCACTTGTAGCAGCGGCGCGGGTTAGGTATGTACGGACGTACACCACACCTAATGAAACCAGCATTGATGTGCTCAGGAAGTTTTGAACTGCTGAATGTTAAGACTACGTGCTTTGTTGGTATTTCTACATTGTCGCGACGGATGGTGATTCTCCTGACACCTGTTACGCCCTGATCCTTCAGGCCTTCCAGAAGGTCGGCCTCTGTTTCACTTAGCAGATCTCGCTGAGATATCACCCCCTGCGAGCTGTTGAGGCTGCGGTGGGGTGTGACAGTGATGTCCAGATCTGCCATGCGGGTTTGGGTCAGGAGATTTGTGGCTTGCTGCTGCGTCTTGACTTCAACCAACACTTCGCCTGTTCGTAGTTTTTTCGCTTCGAAAGATTTGCCAATGATTCCTTCAAGGAACTTGGAGACGAGGAATACAGATTGGGAGGAGACGGGTTTGGATTTGTCTATTGATTCGAGGACCAAAAAACGGGGATAGTTGTCATGTTTTGGAACGTTGATAGTTGGTAGGGGTGGAAAGGAAACTTCGGTGCGGCCCCTTTTCGGGGGCCGATCACGTCTGGGGGGGGGGTTTCGAAAATGCCATATGATACATTGAAAAGCAGGGAGACTGGGGTACTTTCTTCTTTGACCTTACCCTGGTAGCCAAAGAGGTCCCGGAGCTCCCTGCCTGGTAGACAGACAGGGAGCCCATCCGCCGGAGCTTGACCTGGGCTCCGACGGCCACCGTTCGTGGTTTCTAACCCTCCACCTATAAACACATTGCCACGGTTGGATCCAGCGTATGTTTGGGGGCTCGGGGTCCGCGGTATCGCCAGTACCGTCACCAAGATTGCTCAAGGTGCCCCGTGCGGGGGCGCGTGCTCGTTGTTTAATTTGCTACGGCCACTGCGCGAAGGTTGTGCCGGGCGCCTAGCCCCGGGCAGTTGTTTTTCTTGGTATATTTTTTTTTGCTAACGCCAACGAACCAAGCTCAAGCTTAAACTGCTTTCTCCTGAGGAGTGTTTCTATACCATGCGGAGTTCAATAGCGCTAGCGGGGGACTGACTTGATAACATTCGTATGGCTCTTGCTAATTTATCACTGGCTTAAAGACCATCATGCATCAGTGCGAAAAGTTTTGAAAATTCATTGAAATGTGTGATTATTTGTGAAACTTGATTATTTAAAATTTTCTGGTTTGTCTATATGAGAAATGTGTCACATCTGTATTGAAATCAAGAAATAAAAACCTTCACTTGCTCTTCAGCTAGTTCCATTTAGTGCGAACTAGATAAACTAACATGTGTCTCTTGTTTAATATTTATTACACTAAATAAATTATATTTTGACGTGGCCTCAGCACTGAGGTGACAGTGACCATGGTAGATGATGAGTGATGTATTTACGCACTAATTAAAAGTAGACCATGAAGGCGTTTTCTTGTGAGGATTCGTTTGCTGTTGTCTTAGCTTGGAATTCGACTCTCACGGGGATTCCACTTTGATCGTTGATGCTTTGATTTTGATTGCAGCTGCTTTCACTTTGGTCCTTCGCCCTTTGATTTTCGCACACAAGAAAGCTTCGAGTTTCAACCATCGTTGTCGTTAGACGGAGGGGATTTTTCTGTTCGCCATCGTTGCCAATTCTTCCATCACACGGAGGAATGAAGGCGCCGCGCGTGAGAGATCGATTGAAACAGTTCGAAAAATTTTAGACGGAAGCGGATTGCGAAAGGTCCCCAGCCGCAAGATTTTCAAAGCCCTCCGGAAAAGCGATGCGGAGCCCTTGGACAACTGCACATTCATACTTTCGCGTTCCCAGTCCATAACAAGTGCTTACATGTCCTCGAAGTTTTTTTTCTCATTTTATATTTTCTAACCAGTGGTATATACAAGTTGGTGTGACAACCTGGACCGACTCATGTCATAAACGTTCTTGAGCACCAGTCTCTTCACGAAATCTACGAACTACATATTCACGGAACCATAAATATACCAATTCTCTCCACCAATTCAAGTGGTTGAACCTACCTTGAACCGTAATATCTTTTCGATTATGCCCTCACTCCATGCCTATCTCGTTCCCCACCAGGGTATTTATACCCCCTCAGACATTGCAGCTATTCCTCCTTTTCTCATGAACTAGAGTATACGCTGTTGCTAGGATACGTCTCACGTTCGCTTAGAAATGGCACTGCACGAGATCCACACAACATCGGTGTTCGTTAGAGTACCTCGATGCATCTAGATGTTTCCGAAGACTCAACGCCCTTTTAACGACGGTGTTGAAAGTTAAATCTAACGCCTCGGCGCCTTCTCTATCACGTATAAGCTGGAGTAAGAAACTGAGGGAAGCGATGGTGCCTTGAAGGACGTGGCTCATGATCTCAAAGTACCGACCACAAGGTAGAGAGCACGGTGTCTCAGCCGATTATGGAAATTAACAACACAGACCCATCTTTGAAAGGGGCAGGCATGCAAGAGATAAAACTTGACTTGGGATGAGGGACTTTGAGATTGTTGCCCTCAGCGCGCTCATGGGATATTAACCTTCATCTAGGAACCCATAGAGAGCTGTGGCGAAAAGCGTGCAAGGAACATTCTTCACGTTGGATAGTCAAGTCATTTCTGTCGCACAAAACGTGCGCAATTTTTATGAGATGTCAACGAAGAGGCCATAGCGAGAACAATGCGCCATAATACTGAACAAATGCCCTTAAAGAAAACACCCTACGGAGCGACCAAACCATCCGTTTGGACACATTGCGGGATCTGTTAGTCCTACTCTGAAAAGCACAGACTAGTTACGTCGTCACCCCAGACATTATGGATAGGCGGGAATGACTTTGAAGATTAGGCAGATCAGAAAAAAAAGCTTTATTGTTGCCACGAGTGGGATCGTTTTCAGGTCAACATGAATGTGGTTCCAGCGACGGCCGGATTAATATAGTTCTCTGCGGCGTCCTCGGCCACCTGGGATAGTGAGGCCTGGACTAGAGGGTTCGTTCTGAGCAGCGTGGCCTCCAACTGCTCCTAGTTTGTAATTTGGAATAAAATGGGTTGGTTTTAATAGTTTGTAGTGTTTTTTTTTCTCAGGACTAAATCACATGTGGTACGTCTGCGTATTTATGTTAAAGAGGGCATTGGCTGGAGTGCAGCTCAGGCTGGTGAGTTATAGAAGGGCAGGGGTGGGAAAGGTGGTCGTTTGAAGTTGGTTGGGTCGATACTATAGCGTGGCGGCGGGAGACGGAAAGGTCGGCTGGTGGGACGCAGGCTCTGGGCATTCGGTAAAGGTAGAGTACCGATGGGTAGGTCAAGAGGCGCTCCCTATGGGAGAACCATTGAGGAGATTCTGCAGCGTCACTGCGCTCTCGGATAATCAGTTCTCGAGCAACCTAGTGTGCCGATTCATTTCCTGGTAGTTCGGAGTGGCCCGGTGCTCTAACGATGTATATTTCTCGGTTCGGGAGTTCGCGTGCCTGCCGGAGTAGGCGTAATGTTCGGGGGGCAACTCGCCCGTTGAAGTAATCGGTAATGGCCGATTTGGAGTCGCTTATTGCACTAGTAACCTTAGGGCTGGAAATAATGGTAAGAGCGGTAGCCATTTCTTCGCCTGCGGTTGGAAATTGAGTAGGGAAGGAGAGGGTGGCTATAGTGTTTGTTGGGCTGAATCAACTACGATCGCCGCCATGGCTTCGTGTTCTGGGTATTCTGCAGCGTCCACGTAGGGAGCTCATGTGTTGGAGGAGTGTTGTATGTGCAAACCCTGAGCTCTTGCTCGGCGCCTTTCCCCGTTATGAATGGGGTGCATGTGTCTAGGGAGGCTGCGGATTTCCAGTTGGTCTCGATTGTCCGGGGAAATATCAATGTACGTGTCACAGATGGCGAGGTGATCGAGGCCAAGACTTTGAAGAATACGGCGTCCAGCGTCATTTCACGCGAGTCACTCTGGTTGCAATACCCGTTGGGCTTCGATAATTTTATGTAGCGTATTGTGAAGACTGAGAGACAGTAATTTGTCTGCCGAGAGGGTAACAGGGACACCTCGGGCCTCTTTGTATGGACACCCCAAAATCGACACTCCAAAAACAGTATGGACACTCCAAAAACGGTTTGGACACTCAAAAAAATATTTCTGCCTAAAAACCAAGAATAAAAGCCGTTTCAATGCAGAACATATTTATTATGCCGTTTGAAGGTTCCCACAATATAAACATGAAGTAAAATAACTGAAAACGCTCCAGCTAAAATGCAAAATGTCTCCAACGTGCACTCGTGCATCTGTCGTAAAACTGAAGTCTGAATTTAGAGTAGCTCAAATCATGCGAATCAATTTTGCAATACTGTTACGAAAGCACAAAAAGACACAGAAAATGAAGAATATCTTCTATCGTGCGAGTGCCTAAAAAGCATCGAGCTTAGTTCGCCATGATGCCAAGCGGTGCGCCCAGCGGGCATCCAAGTCGGCGATCTTGCAGCCGGATGGCGTCACGGCGAAGGCAGAATAGGCTTGGACCGCTTGGAACGCGTCTTGGCAGCGTCGACGGCACCCTTCGACGGCCCCGCCTCGGGCTTGTCAGTTTCGCCCCAGTTGAACAAGCAGGCGCCCTTGGCGTCAGGCGGCGCCGCCGCGGCCGCCTTTTCGGGCAGGCGGATGCCGCTTTCCTCCATTCCCGCCTGGCCTTGGGACAGCGCCTTGTAGTAGGCGTCGTAGATGGCCCTCACCTCCTTGATCTGGTCCTGCAGAACGACCGTAGTGACGATCATGAAGAGCAGGAACATGTTCAGCAGCATGCCAAAGCCCACGAGCGCGACCACGTTGTCCGTAACTACACTTAGCAGGGCGTCGGCGCAACTCCGCGTGTTCACGTACTCCCACGCGTTCTCGTCGCTCATGAGAAGCACGCCGTGGCCACAGAACCGCGGGACGGTCACCTCCTCCGCCAACTCGCTCGCATTCGGGCTTCTGTACCGGCAGCACGAGGATGGCACGGCACAGCGCTGGTTACTCGGGTTGTCCACGTCGCAGCGGAAGTACTCGTTCAGGTTCCAGTCACGGAAGCTGTCCTGCGAGAAGCCGCAGCAGTGCATCGACTTCTGCAGCGAGTCGACGACTTGCTGAAAGTCGTCGCTGTGCCGGTAGGCCTCGATGAACTGCTTGTACGAGCTCTCCTTGAGGCTGTTACGCGCCGGCCGCGGCAACAGGGCGCCCGCAATGGCGGTCGCGCTGTTCACGAGAACGAGGGCGCCAAGCAGATAGCGGTAGTAGTCGAGCATGCCGAGATTCTCCCGGAGCGCGCCCACCATGCCGCATAGGGAGACGACGATGAAGACTGAGCTGAGAATGAGCAGGAAGACGTCGAAGTACATGACTAGGGTGAAGAGCAAGGAATTGCTCACGAGGCTCCCGAAGAAGGTGGTCGGCTGCGAAGGGCGGGTCAGGGAGGAGTACATGGCGCTCCAGAGGACGGTGAGAGACAGCAGCAGGATGACCAAGTTGACGCCCACGAGCACGCCGCGGATCCGACCGCTCGGGGTCACATTGGTGGTCGTGGACAGGGCCCAGTCGCTGACTTGCGCCTCCGTGACCTCTGATGAAAGCGTGGATGCGGCTGGCGTTTCCGCAGGGCTTCCTACTTGCTTGCCGACTGATTTTGCCATAGCCTTTTGCACGGCGTTGGGCTTCCGTACTGATTTTTTCTACTTCTTCTCTGGCATGCAGCAGCACGCGCGAGCGGGTGGCGGTGAGTTTCTTCTTTCTCCGGCTGCAGCAGCGGGGACGATAGAAATAGAGGAAGAAATGTCGTGTTTAGAAGCGACTTTCCGTTCTCATGTAGGCACAGGCTTCGCACTTGCGGTGGGATAAACAACGTGATTGGCTGCGCCCCGTACGCACCGAAGTTGTCCTAAACAGTACCAAACACCACTTATTTAGCTAAACAATGGGATAGAACATTTTTATCTCAAGCATTACTAGACTCTGTAAAAAAGGGTTAACCAACTGCGACTCGAAACCTCAGCCGCTGGGGTATGAATCCGATATTAATACTAGGCCACGAGGCCCAACAGCGATTTTCTCTTTAGTGGTTCCTCAAGAGAACAGCGAGAGTATTCAAAGCGAATTAATAGATGGTGCAGGTGCAACGGGAAATGCCAGCCTTGTGCTATACATGGGAACGAAACGTCGTCTAAGTGCCATTTCGTTTCGTGGGGCGTGGCAGCAGTAGTCAACGGAAATGTTCCTTCGAAAACCCTAATTTGCTTCGAACCGTCATCTTTTTGCGGCACTGATGGTGATGCTTGTGTTCAATAAAAAAAACTAGTATTGGCTTAGCTCGGCTATGCCAGGATATTCGTAGCGTTAGCTAAGGTTCCGCTGGTTATTATTAGGTTGCCTGGTTGTCTACAATTAGCTGATTATAATTCTTACTGCTGCTAAAACGATTTCCAATTTCGGCTATGCCAGGATATAAGTAGCGTGAGCTAAGGTTCGGCTGGTTGTTCTTAGGTTTCCTGGTTGTCTAGGATTAGCTGATTATCATGCTTATTGCTGCTAAAACGATGTTCAGTCCAATCCAATGCAATTCAATCCAGTCCAGTTCAGTCTAGTCCTGTCCAGTCCAGTCCAGTCCAGTCCAGTCCAGTCCAGTCCAGTCACTGCTCCTCGAGCATGCGCAGCACGGCTGTCCAGGAGCCGCGCGAAACGCCTATCAAGCGGCTCCGGCGCAGCGTCAGACTTGGCTACTGCGCAAAGGAGGTGCAGAGCTAGTCACTCGCCGGCACCAGTGAATCTGCAGCGGCTATGACGTCACTCCTTAGGAATGCGTAGACCGGCGAATGTGCAGACCCAATAGACCCTATGCAAAATGCGCCCCGCCATCTCACGTCGACTCCGGTAACTAGGTCCGCCATTTTGGTACGGTCGTTTGAAACCGAAACCAATTAGCAAAACATAGAAGGCGGACATTGACCGCTCTTGGTGATGGACTACGATGCCGGAGCATAGCTTCGTGCCGCAGAGCACGCAATGCGGAAATACGGTTCAAATGGAGAGAAAAGGTACGTGAAGTTCTACGCTTTTGAACGAACTTTCTGACGCGAACTGTGCCGGCGCGAGCAACCTTTGTGACACGCTGGGCGCGGTGCGCTTGGAGCGAATAATTGTCGTTGGTTCGCTAAGCGCGGGGTTCCGTAGTCGCTGTCCGTATGAAAAATACAGCTGTGTTGGAGTTCTGTTGTCCAGTCTTTGTATTCTAAATGAAGCGTGAGCGTGCGCCGCCTATTCACGCGACTGACAGCGGCGCTCGACCGGGAAAACAGTACCACACGTTGCCAAAATTAGGCTGTTTCTTTACTCGTCCCTGTGGCTCTGCGCCCGCTTCATTTCATTGTTAAATTGTACCGCTTAGCCCCTACACGAGCTTTTATCTTACCTAGGGCTGTAAACAAACTTTTCTTGCCGCACTACGCCGTCACGGCGCGGTTGAAAATTTCCTCTGTGGACGGCGCGCACGGTATGGGAGTGTGTTGTTGATTTATTTACGAGTGAAAAAACAGCGCTAAAAGGACAGGACACGAAAGGACACAGGACCACGGCGCTGACTAACAACCAAATGTGTTTTATTTCTTCAGTCAGCATATATACTTCACCATTATCACAAAGCAATGACAAACAAATTGATTGGAATACTCAGCCTTGCGCAGAGGCTAAGAGGCGATCAATCAGACATGACCGGGAAATATTATATCGGCCAAACGGGGCGGTTCGCGAATGACCGCTTGCGGGAACATTCGAATAAGGTTAAAAAACAAGCTGCTGATAGTCAGTTAGCCATCCATTGTAAGAACTGTAAGAAATGCAAGTGCCACCCAATTTTTGAAGATACCACTTTCTTGTCAAAATACCGTGATGAATGCGCGCGTCTCATTTCAGAAGCCTATCACATCCACAACAGTGGCGAGGCATGTGTTAGCCTCCCCTCGATTTCCCTCCTTCCAAAAGAGATAAAATTCATGTCTGATTGATCGCCTCTTAGCCTCTGCGCAGGCTGAGTACTCCAATCAATTTGTTTGTCATTGCTTTGTGATAATGGTGAAGTATATATGCTGACTGAAGAAATAAAACACATTTGGTTGTTAGTCAGCGCCGTGGTCCTGTGTCCTTTCTTGTCCTGTCCTTTTAGCGATGTTTTTTCGCTCGTAATCATGAACCAACCAGCCCAAATGCGTACCTTATTGCTGATTTCTTTACGTTGCATTTAGCCGCGTGTCGTTGCAGAAGTGGCGAACACTGTTTTATGATGCTCTAACGGTGGAAAATTCGAGCTTTCGCACTTGGTTCCCGATTTGCCGGGCTGAAAGGTTTGTTGTTACGTCAAGTTAATTTGGTGCCCATTGTCATTCCAGCAACGATGTATTTACTGTCGAAAATTTTGCGACTAAAATACACTCGCTCCTCTAGTTTGTCACATGCTGCATGCATGCCTCCGACGTAATGATAGTGGCCATTGATGTAGGTAGCAGAGACAATTTTCATGTTTTATTCAAAAAGAAAAAAAGAAAACGGCCATAGTTGCATCAGGCCGCCGCGCATCAGCTTGAGTGCTTTTGCGCTTTTGTGGATATAACTGTGGATATAAATGGAACAAAAAGAAGCATTCGCGCACCCCTGCATGTCGCGGTCTAGTAAACACGACGTTGCCCAGCCTCTGCGTGCTTGCGAGATGACCACGGCGAAATGTGGCATGAATGCTTGCTGGTAGCTCATAGGTGACCCTTCAGGTGCCATGCCAGTCCTTGTTTCTGTCACTGGGGGGGGGGGGGGGGGGGGGAGGAGGAGGAGCGGGAAGCCAGCACAACTGGGGCAAAAAACTCATTCTCAAGGCTACCAAGTTTTCTCCCAAGCGCCTGCACGGCACTTTGTTGCTGCTCGCATTGCTCCTGTACTCGACGTGCATCGAACAGACGCATCGAACCCATTTTATCGCGGGCTTCTCCAGTCAATGTCTTGGACACTCGCTGGCTTGATGCCCTGCTGTCTCGGACGTCCCCACTGTTGTGGCGGCTCAGTGCACGCAAGCTCCGGTGGCGCCTCTTAAAACCTTCGGCTTGCAAAAGGGCGAGTAGGTGCGCAGCAGCCAGGATGTGACTCCATGCTCCACTGCAACCCGCCGGGCACTCGCACGATGCCTCCCCAATCGCCCCACTGTCCGTCTCAAAGGTGAGGCACACAACACAGGGCCGGCCACTTTTCTTCTGGGAGCAAAAGCAGCTGCTGAGCACATGGATGAGGCTCAACCTGCAAGAACAGAGAGAGTATCAGTAAATAACACTCAGGGAAGAACAGGACTAGTCCGCTGCAGTTTATGGTAAAGGGACAGAGCAGAAAGAAGTGGCCGCAAGGAACAGACTCAAAATGACCAGATTTTGTGTCTTGCTTAACACTGTTGCAAGGGCAATAATCTACACCTCAAACAGCAATGATGTCAAAATTGTTTGTCAAGTTCGAGCGTGGAAGTATCTCTGCATGCTTTGTTAATGCATTTTTCAAGAGAAGGAAGTTTAACATTTAAAAACCTCAGCGTGGGTAATGATGTATACCAGTACCCGCATAATCGTGTTCGTCATAACTTAAGCAAGCAATAATATGATTATCTGGAACTCACTTCCAGAATCTTTCGAGATAAACAGGTAAACATTCGGCTATACCGATGAACCATCGAATTAAAAAAAAATCTTCTAGTTCAGTGAGTTCGAGCTAACGAGGTTTTATTGTATTATCTATTCGTACACACCACAAACATGCGCTTTAGAAACAAACACACCACCCCACCGCCAAAAAAGGAGAAGAAAGACACACAAACACATTTTTGCGCGGAGCATGCGCAATAAATAATGAACACACAAAAAAAGAAAATTCAAGGCGTATGTGCGCTTTTGTAGTTGACTTCGCCGCAAAGCACGATTGCTTTGCGGCAAACACACGGGCGGACGACCGTCACGGAAAACGGCCGCAAACTTCCCGTAAACAACTTCGCCAAAAATCATCCCGTAAATTCCATGTACAGCATTTGAAAATACCTAATCCACCCACTAGCGGTATGGTCTGGCGATTGTCGCTCTCCTCTTTCAGGGTTACTGCAACAGGGTCGCCGCTACGCATTGGCGTGGTAAACAACGATGAACAAAGTGCTCTACAAATGCTCATACCGGTTAACTTGCGTCAAGTAAAAACAAAGAAGGATTTACTTACTGTGAGTCGCACGTGCTTGTCCGCACCGATGAAGGCGAGCAATGCGCCTCGGTGGCTAGGCGGCATGCCCTGCTCCGCTGCCGCTCGGATGGGTCTTTGGCGCGGCACCCCGAGTGGTATGAGTCTTCAGACACAGTCGGCAGCGCAGGCAAGTCCTTCGTCCACAATCCGCGGTCGAGAGCCGGAAAACACCGTCCAGTTCGAGCCATACCGCGTTACCGCCACCTACTCTTCCACAGTAAACAATACGATACTTCCTGATCGGCGCCCGTACCAATATGGCCGACGGTCTCGTTTACATCAGTGTTGCTAGATCACCAAGCAATTTCGCATAGGGTCTATTATCTACGCGCATCCCTACTCCAATTGGATTGGATTTCAATCCAACACAAGCAAATTTAATCCAATCCAATCCAATCCAAACCAATCCAATGCTTCTTGCGCTTGCGCAGAACGGCCCTTCACGGCACACGCGAAACAGCTCAAAGCCGACGTCTGTGCGATTGTGCCATTGTGAGACGGTCGAAGCAGTTTGGGTTTTAAAGCGAATTTGGAAGTTTCTTTTGAACAACGATGATGAAGGAGGGGGTGGGGGGAGATCAGCTTTTTCGCGAGGACTAGTTTGCTGACGTCTGAGTTTGGAATTCCACTCTCAGGAGGTTTCCACTTTGATCGTTAACGCTTGGAGTTTCATTGCAGCGGCTTTCACTTTTGCCCTTCGCCATTTGATTTTCGCACACAAGAAAGATTCGAGTTTCACCTATCCTTGTTGTTAGACGGAGGGAATTTTTCTGTTCGCCATCGTCGCCAACTCTTCCATCACACGGAGGCAGAAAGGCGCCGCGCGTGAGAGATCGACTGAAACTTCGAAAACTTTGAGGCGGGAGCGGATTGTGAGAAGTCCCCAGCGGCAAGATTTGCAAAGCCCTCCGGCAACGCAACGCGGAACTCTTGGACAACTGCACATTCATTCTTTCGCGTTACCAGTCCAAAACAAGTGCTTAGATGTCCTGGAACTTTTTTCTCATTGAATATTCCTTTACAAGCGGTCTATATAGGTTGGTGTGACAACCTGGACCGACTCAAGTCACGAACATTATTGAGCACCTGTCTTTTCACGAAATCTATGAACTATATCTTCACGGAACCATAAAGTTTCAAATTCTCTCCACCAGTTCAAGTGATTGAGCCTTGAACCGCGATATCGTTTCTATTATGCCCTCCCTACACGCCCATCTCGTTCCCCACCAGGGTATTTATACCCCCTCAGACATTGCAGCTATTCGTCCTTTTCTCATGAACTAGAGTATACGCTGTTGCTAGGATACGTCTCACGTTCGCTTAGAAATGGCACTGCACGAGATCCACACAACATCGGTGTTCGTTAGAGTACCTCGATGCATCTAGATGTTTCCGAAGACTCAACGCCCTTTTAACGACGGTGTTGAAAGTTAAATCTAACGCCTCGGCGCCTTCTCTACCACGTATAAGCTGGAGTAAGAAACTGAGGGAAGCGATGGTGCCTTGAAGGACGTGGCTCATGATCTCAAAGTACCGACCACACGGTAGAGAGCACGGTGTCTCAGCCGATTATGGAAGTTAACAACACAGACCCATGTTGAAAGGGGCAGGCATGCAAGAGATAAAACTTGACTTGGGATGAGGGACTTTGAGATTGTTGCCCTCTGCGCGCTCATGGGATATTAACCTTCATCTAGGAACCCATAGAGAGCTATGGCGAAAAGCGTGCAACGAATATTCTTCACTTTGGATATTCAAGCCATTTTTGTCGCACAAAACGTGTGCAGTTTTTATGAGATGTCAAGGAAGAGGCCATAGTGAGAACAATTCGCCATAATACTAAACAAATTCCCTTAACGAAAACACCCTACGGAGCGACCAAACCATCCGTTCGGGCACATTACGGGATCTTTTAGTCCTACTCTGCAAAGCACAGACTAGCTACGTCGGCAAGCCAGACATTAGAAATAGGCGGGAATGGCTTTGAAAATTGGGCAGATCAGAACAGATCAGATAACATTACATCAGGAAAAAACTTTGTGGTTTCCACGAGTGGGATCGTTTTCGTGTCGACTTGAATGTACTTCCGGCGACGGCGGGATTCATATAGTCCTCTGCGGCGTCCACGGCCACCTGGGCTAGTGAGGCCTAGACTAGAAGGTCTGTTGTGAGCAGCGTGGCCTCGCAATGCTCCTAGTTTGTAATTAGGAATAAAATGGGGTGGTTTTAAGAGTTTGAAGGGGTTTTTCTTCACAGGACTATATCACATGGGGTACGTCTGCGTATTGATGGCTAAGAGGGCATTTGCTAGAGTGCAGTTCTGGCTAGTGAGTGATAGAAGGACCGTGGTGGGAAAGGTGGACGTTTGAAGTTGGAGCCATACTATATTAGGTTTCGGCGGGAGACGGAGGGGTCGGCTGGTGAGACACGAGCTCTGGACAGTCGAAAAAGGGTAGAGTACGGATCGGTAGGTCAGAGGCGTTCCCTATGGGAGAACCGTTGAGGAGATTCTGCAGCGTCACTGCGCTCTCGGATGGTCAGTTCTCGAACAACCTAATGTGCCGATTCATTTCCTGGCAGTTCGGAGTGGCCCGGTGCCCTAACGACGTATATTTCTCTGTTGGGGAATTGGCGTGCTTGCAGAAGTAGGCCTAATGTTCGGGGGAAACTCGTCCGTTGAAGTAATTGGTAATGGCCGATTTGGAGTCGCTTATTGCAGTAGCAATCGCTAGAAATAATGGTAAGAGCGATAGCCATTTCTTCGCCTACAGTTGGAAATTGAGTAAGGAAGGAGAGGGTGGCTATAGTGTTCGGTGGGATGAATCAACTACGACCGCCGCCACGCCTTCGCGTTCTGGGTATTCTGCAGTGTCCATGTAGGCAGCTCATGTGTTGGAGGAGTGTTGTATGTGCAAACCCTGAGCTCTCGCTCCGCGCCTTTCCTCGTTATGAATGGGGTGCATGTATGTAGGGAGGCTGTGGATTTCCAGTTGGTCTGGATTGTCCGGGGGAATGTCGACGTACGTGTCACCGATGATGTGGTGACCGAGGCAAAGACTCTGAAGAATATGGAGGCCAGCGTCATTCCACACGAGTCACTCTAGTTGCGATACCCGTTGGGCTTCGATAATTTCATGTAGCGTATTGTGAAGACTGAGACAGTAATTTGTCTGCCGAGAGGGTAACAGGGACACCTGGGGCCTCTTTGTATTATTTACGTATCATAGCTTCAATTTTGTGTGTTTCGCTGACTGATGTTTTTTATTTTTTTCGCTGCCATGTACACGCAGACCCTTCCTCATTAGCATCGATCAACAACCGACCCGACGTTATAGATGAGCCTGCAGTGAGCTAGACGAGGAACGTAGACACGAACCACATTACGTCCACACATACGAAGATGGAATGGAAACGCAACAAAACCAAAACGAAACGAACATTTCCCTCTGGCCTTTAGCAAAAGATGCGAATCTTCCTCTAATGACTCGAAGTTGCCAGTGTACTGAGGGAACACAAGCACGTCGTGGTGCTGTTTAGAAGTGGTTTGAAATTTACCTCACGGATTAATGGAGGATGAGAAAAACCCGTTTGAGCCGATATAAAAAGATAAAGTAAGCTCTCAGAAACACGTAGGACTTGAAGGTAGCGAAGCTGTACGCAACTTTCACGGCTATAACGAAGCTTTAATTCCACGATTGCAGCCGATTTGCTGCTTACTCGCTGATGCAACGACCTTTACTCCATCATTGTTGCTTTAAGTGTGAGCTTCTTTCATTTTTTTGGAAATGATAGTCATTGGACATCCCCCTAGAGGGGCGTACGCTATGACGTGTCTTTCTCGTTCCGAGGAAGTTTTGCCACGATTAAGGCGAACGCTGGATTTTTTTTGCCAGTCTTGGCCAATCTCCCTAATTGGGCGTGCTTGGCTTGACAAACCTGCGCCGGAGACGCTGGGCGGTCGCCGCGAAACACGGACACACGAGCGCTCGGCGTTTTCTTGGTTTCTTAAACTGCCGGATGGTCGCCGCAAGGCCCGCGCTCACGTGAGCGCGCTCGGCAATTTCTTTGTATTTTTAAGTGCGGACAAGAAAAATTACGATTTGCTAAACGGCTTCGCTGCTAAAAGAAGAGAACGTGATGGTAGAGGAAGGGGACAAAACACGGTTGGCTAGTTGGCTTGGAGCGCTTCACGCATCGTCTGCATACGCACGACTAAATTCGAGCCAGTATGAAGAAAACTAATTTCTTTAAGATGGGGAACCATTGACGCACTCTGAACGCACTGTCATGGCTTCAACACGGCGACAGCGGCGGTCAGAGTGCAATTGAAGTGCGAAAATTGTGCCGATATTTATGCCGTTCGTATCAAACTAGAGGAAGCTAGTGCTTTGAAATGTCCCTTTTCTTCAATGTCCGCGTTTGTACGCGCTATAAATTTTCGAAGATTGTGGCTGAAGGTTCCCTACCCGGGATGGATGGTTTCATATACTCGTAAAAGCAGGCCATTGTTTTTGGTTGCGTATCATTTTCACCACGTTCTCGCAGCTGCCAGCATGCGCCGCGAGGCGGGGAAGATGGATGGGCGAGCGTGCGTACAAAGAAACAGCGGTCGGAATGCGAAAAAAGTGGCGCATCTCCATGAAGTGAATCATGACGAGTGGACGAAGCACTGGGGATTGTTCTTACCGTAAATCACCCGTTAGAGTGCTTACTGCTGCTAAAACGATTTCCAATCCAATCCAATTCAATCCAATCCCATTCAATCCAATTCAATTCAATCCAATCCAATCCAATTTAATCCAATGCAATCCAAACCAATCCATTTCATTTCAATCCAATCCAATCCAAAGCCGACTTTAATCCAATCCAATGCTCCTCGCGCATGCGGAGCACGGCTCTCCAGGAGCTCTCCCCCCTCTTTCGCTCTAACCTTTTGTGAACCTTTTATTTGGTTCTTGTTAACCTTTTATGACCCTTTTGTTCACAGATCTTTTGATTTACACGTTGCTGTGCCGTGAGCACGCACGCCGGACGCCGGAAAAGTTAAGAAAAGCGTACAGCGATTTGGACGTCGCCGAAGGTCGTGCTTGAGAGGCCGGTCGTAAGTGGCTGGCCTGACAGGATGACACGCGTTACGAAACGAGAGACGCGGCGCGGAGGCGCAAGTACCACGATGACAAAGGGGGAGATTTTAAAGGAGCGTGCGCGAAACCTAGAGACTTTCTGGATGGACAATTCGGATTTGGCTGCGGAGTGTGTGATCACTTGCCTAGTTTGTGTTGCGCAGGTAGGCCCTCCTCTCTGGCAGACACATCGGATTGTACACGGCTCTGCGGCTCTAATTGGCATGTCTTATTTCAGTAGCAACCAGATAGCTTCCTGCGACGACTTATAGTTTTCAGCATGTTCGCTCCCAATAGTTTTAGCGTCTGCGTGTTACCGAAAATTTTCAGGTTCACTGACTAACCTGCCGTTGCATTTCTTTGCTTCTGGACATCACGGCCACCATTTTGTTGCATACGACCACAAAATGTCTTACCACTACTATATATGAGCTCCTGCTTCTGAGCCTGCAGTGTTTAAATTCGATCTTTACGCGTGACAAGTTAGTTTTTTTTTTAAAATCTGCTATAACTGCCACACACGCACACACGAGTAAGTTAAAACGGTTTGGACACTGCAAAAATATTTCTGCCTTAAAACAAGAATAAAGGCCGTTTCAATACACAACATATTTGTTATGCCGTTTAAAGGTTCCCACAATATAAACATGAAGTAAAATAACTGAAAACGCTCCAGCTAAAATGCAAAATGTCCCAACGTGCACTCGTGCATCTGTCGTAAAACTGAATTCAGAATTTAGAGTTGCTCAAATCGTGCGAATCATTTTTGCAATGCTGTTACGAACGCACAAAAAGACACGGTAAATGAAGAAAGTGTTTCTATCGTGCCAGCGCCTAAAAAGCTTCCAGCTTAGTTCGCCATGATACCAAGCGGTGCCCCCAGCGGGCATCCAAGTCGGCGATCTGGCAGCCGGATGGCGTCACGGCGAAGGCAGAATAGGCTTGGACCGCTTGGAACGCGTCTTGGCAGCGTCGACGGCGCCCTTCGACGGCCCCGCGTCGGGCTTGTCAGTTTCACCCCAGTTGAACAAGCAGGCGCCCTTGGCGTCAGGTGGCGCCGCCGCGGCCGCCTTTTCGGGCAGGCGGATGCCGCTTTCCGCCATTCCCGCCTGGCCTTGGGACAGCGCCTTGTAGTAGGCGTCGTAGATGGCCCTCACCTCCTTGACCTGGTCCTGCAGCACGACCGTAGTGACGATCATGAAGAGCAGGAACATGTTCAGCAGCATGCCAAAGCCCACGAGCGCGACCACGTTGTTCGTAACTACGCTTAGTAGTGCGTCGGCGCAGCTCCGCGTGTTCACGTGCTCCCACGCTTTCTCGTCGCCCATGAGCAGCACGCCGTGGCCACAGAACCGCGTAACAGTAACCTCCTCCGCCAACTCGCTCGCATTCGGGCTTCTGTCCCGGCAGCACGAGGATGGCACGGCACAGCGCTGGTTACTCGGGTTGTCCACGTCGCAGCGGAAGTACTCGTTCAGGTTCCAGTCACGGAAGCTGTCCTGCGAGAAGCCGCAGCAGTGCATCGACTTCTGCAGCGAGTCGACGACTTGCTGGAAGTCGTCGCTGTGCCGGTAGGCCGCGATGAACTCCTTGTACGAGCTCTCCTTGAGGCTGTTACGCGCCGGCCGCGGCAACAGGGCGCCCGCAATGGCGGTCGCGCTGTTCACGAGAACGAGGGCGCCAAGCAGATAGCGGTAGTAGTCGAGCATGCCGAGATTCTCCCGGAGCGCGCCCACCATGCCGCATAGGGAGACGACGATGAAGACTGAGCTGAGAATGAGCAGGAAGACGTCGAAGTACATGACTAGGGTGAAGAGCAAGGAATTGCTCACGAGGCTCCCGAAGAAGGTGGTCGGCTGCGAAGGGCGGGTCAGGGAGGAGTACATGGCGGTCCAGAGGACGGTGAGAGACAGCAGCAGGATGACCAAGTTGACGCCCACGAGCACGCCGCGGATCCGACCGCTCGGGGTCACATTGGTGGTCGCGGACAGGGCCCAGTCACTGACTTGCGCCTCCGTGTCCTCTGATGAAAGCGTGGATGCGGCTGGCGTTTCCGCAGGGCTTCCTACTTGCTTGCCGACTGATTTCGCCATGGCCTTTTGCACGGCGTTGGGCTTCCGTGCTGATTTTTCTACTTCTTCTCTGGCATGCAGCAGCACGCGTGAGCGGGTGGCGGTGAGTTTCTTCTTTCCCCGGCTGCAGCAGCGGGGACGATAGAAATAGAGGAAGAAATGTGTTTAGAAGCGACTTTCCGTTCTCACGTAGGCACAGGCTTCGCACTTGTGGTGGGATGCACAACGTGGTTGGCTGCACCCCATACGCACCTAAGTTGTCCTAAACAACACCAAACACCACTTAATTAGCTAAACAATGGGATAGAACATTTTTATCTCAAGCATTACTAGACTCCATAAAAAAGGGTTAACCAACTGCGACTCGAAACCTCAGCCGCTGGGGTATGAATCCGATATTAATACTAGGCCACGAGGCCCAACAGCGATTTTCTCTTTAGTGGTTCCTCAAGAGAATAGCGAGTGTACTCAATTCGAACCAATAGATGGTACAGGTGCAACGGGAAATGCCGACCTTGTGCTATACATGGGGACGAAACGTTGTCTAAGTGCCATTTCGTTTCGCGGGGCGTGACAGCAGTGGTCAACGAAATTTTCGTTCGAAATACCTCATTTGCTTCGAAACGTCATTTTTTTGCGGCACTGATGGTGATGCTTGTGCACACTAAAAAAAACTATCAGTGGCTTAGCTCAGCTATGCCAGGATATTCGTAGCATTAGCTAAGGTTCAGCTGGTTATTATTAGGTTTCCTGGTTGTCTACAATTAGCTGATTATCATTCTTACTGCTGCTAAAACGATTTCTAAGCTCGGCTATGCCAGGATATACGTACGTGAGCTAAGGTTCCGCTGGTTATTATTAGGTTTCCGGGTTGTCTACAATTAGCTGATTATTATTGTAACTGCAGCTAAAACGATTTCCAAGCTCGGCTATGCCAGGATATACGTAGCGTGAGCTAAGATTCCGCTGGTTATTATTAGGTTTCCGGGTTGTCTACAATTAGCTGATTATCATTCTTACTGCTGCTAAAATGATTTCTAAGCTCGGCTATGCCAGGATATTGGCCGCGAGGCCCACCACCGGAGAGGCCGGTGCTGCGATCGTTTTGACGTCACTTGTAGGATCACCGTTCCTATCTTACTGCGTAGTTGGCTTGCAGCGCGTGACACTTCGCTTAGGAAGCGCGTTCTAAAAGTATTTTCGTGTTAATTTTCTTCGTTCGAAGTTAATTCTCACTGCGTCAAGCGCAGTTCGACCTAATGGTGACTATATAACCGTGAGTGAAACTTAAGCGCAAAAATTTTTCACAGGGACGAGAAAGGGAACGACACAGGCGCCTGTGTCGTTCCCTTTCTCGTCCCTGTGAAAAATGTTTGCGCTTAAGTTTCACTCATAGAAATTGCGAACCAACTAGCTCGTCTCTCCATTTTGCTTCAGTATATAACCGTATCAACTGTGGTAGATTATCCGCAAACACCATGAGCGTGGTGGTGTATTACGCATGCGACCGAAGCGTAAGCAGCGGCTTGTTTCCCCGATCAACAATGTGGACTACGGCGATCGTCGAGTGAAGTTTCTAAATTTCCCTTGTTTGCAAGAAATGTATAAAGCAGGAAATCGTGAAGCGTTAACTGCTCGCAGAAGCACACGCACCCGCCGTGCCTGCCCGCACAGCCGACGGTGCGGCTCGAACCGACGCAGGTCACGGCTGCAACAACTTGTCGCCGCTTTTTAAAATCACACAAGTCGTGGAAAAGAAGTTCCAGATTGGTGAAAGTGGATGTTAGTGTGATGAAAAATTCTGATAAGTAGTGTCATCAGCTGTGGTTTTCAAAGCGATGCTCAAATATCTGCCGCGATTTACGCCGACCGGCCGCGGAGGTCGGTACCGGCAGCGCCGGCCCGTTCACGCACGGTGCGGCGAACGGCCGAGAGGCCGTGCAGGTATCTTGATTGTCGATCGCTTCAACGGAAATCACCGTGCTTACAGAGTTCCCAGCGCGGCGAAACGTTCTGTTATGGACTGTCACTCGCAACTCTAACGGCGATGAAATATCTGCTGCGACGCCAAGCCTAAAGTTCATAACATCCGATTACGTGCATCCGAAGCCGGCTGCGAGCTATTGGCGAAGGCCCTTCCGTCGCGCACGCGCGTGTTGCGTTTGGGTTCCTCTAAATTCTTGGGGGCCCCAAACGCTCGGTTCTCCTATTCTGAATATCCCCATTACCCGAAATCATTAACGACGTGTTTCGCCTCGTACGCAGCCTCGCCTTCTGTGAGCAGTCGTGAGTTTCGAAATTGATGCTTGAGAAATGCCGGCTTACTGTCAACATACAAAACACGCGGCAATTATAAATTACCACGCCGAGCACCTAATGAAAACTAAATATAGTCTTGTCCGAACACGCTCGAAGGCGTTAAAAACTCGCGTTCATACCGTTCATACATTGCGGACAAGTCGCGAAAAGTAAACATCAGCCGTGCCGAGTACAGGCTACGGCAGTGATCGTTAATCAAATCCGGGCATGACTATAAAAACATCGTAGGGGAAATAGGCACTGATTAAGCCAAACTGCAGACCATAACAATACTTTTAAGCATGTACGGCGAAGAAATCTGATCACCGTTCTCGCGTCAATCATTTACCAGGCAATACGAGCAGTTCGCGTGGTGAGATCATAAGTGAGCGACGCGTTTCCGTCGCTGTTACAAGGTGTCTGCTTCCAAACACACATGTCCCGTCACAAGTATTTCATAATGAGTTTACAGCGTACTTTTCTCGGCATCAGTTGCATCGTCCTTGGCGTTAGCTGGCTGCATATGTAAGAGCTGTGGGTCGCGATGGTAGCAACTACCTAAACGCAGCGGTGTCGCCGGGAACAAGCGAGTCGCTGATTGCTTGGCCGAATTATATGGTTTACAGACAAACGTTTTGGTAAATTGCCTCAAATCCACAAGAAGCGAGCGAGACGGAGGCCACAACAAAAAAACGCGCTTCCGCATACGCTCGGGAAATGTGTTGTAGCAGACGACAAACTATTCGGCGTCGTATACAAGTGACGTCACTCGTAGGTGGCGCCACGGTATGTCCTCGAGGCCAATACGTAGCGTGAGCTAAGGTTCCGCTGGTTATTATTAGGTTTCCGGGTTGTCTACAATTAGCTGATTATTATTCTAACTGCTTCTAAAACGATTTCAAAGCTCGGCTAGGCCAGGATATACGTAGCGTTAGCTAAGGTTCCGCTGGTTATTATTAGGTTTCCGGGTTGTCTACAATTAGCTGATTATCATTCTTACTGCTGCTAAAACGATTTCCAAGCTCGGCTATGCCAGAATATACGTAGCGTGAGCTAAGGTTCCGCTGGTTATTATTAGGTTTCCGGGTTGTCTACAATTAGCTAATTATTATTGTAACTGCTGCTAAAACGATTTCCAAGCTCGGCTATGCCAGGATATACGTAGCGTGAGCTAAGGTTCCGCTGGTTGTTATTAGGTTTCCGGGTTGTCTACAATTAGCTGATTATTATTGTAACTGCTGCTAAAACGATTTCCAAGCTCGGCTATGCCAGGATATACGTATCGTTAGCTAAGGTTCCGCTGGTTATTATTAGGTTTCCGGGTTGTCTACAATTAGCTGATTATCATTCTTACTGCTGCTAAAACGATTTCCAAGCTCGGCTATGCCAGGATATACGTATCGCTAGCTGAGGTTCCGCTGGTTATTATTAGGTTTCCGGGTTGTCTACAATTAGCTGATTATTATTGTAACTGCTGCTAAAACGATTTCCAAGCTCGGCTATGCCAGGATATACGTATCGTTAGCTAAGGTTCCGCTGGTTATTATTAGGTTTCCGGGTTGCCTACAATTAGCTGATTATCATTCTTACTGCTGCTAAAACGATTTCTAAGCTCGGCTATGCCAGGATATACGTAGCGTGAGCTAAGGTTCCGCTGGTTATTATTAGGTTTCCTGGTTGTCTATGATTAGCTGATTATCATGCGTACTGCTGCTAAAACGATTTGCAGTCCAATCCAATCCAGTCCAGTCCAGTCACTGCTCCTCGAGCATGCGCAGCACGGCTGTCCAGGAGCCACGCGAAACGCCTATCAAGCGGCTGCGGCGCAGCGTCAGACATGGCTACTGCGCAAAGGAGGCGCAGCGCTAGTCTCTCGCCGGCACCGGTGCATCTGCCGCGGCTATGACGTCACTCCTCTGGAATGCGTAGACCAGCGAATGTGCAGACCCAATTCTCTACACACATCGGTACTCCAATTGGATTGGATTTCAATCCAACACAATCAAATTGAATCCAATGCAATGCAATCCAAACGAATCCAATCCAATGCTTCTCGCGCTTGCGCAGAACGGCCGTTCACGGCACACGCAAAACCGCTCAACCTCGGCCAGTGTATCTTACGCTGAAAAAAAAAACGTGTCTCGTGGTCGGAACCGAGCCTGGGTTTCTCGCGCTATGAAGCCGACGTCCGTGCGATTGTGCCATTGTGACACGGTCGAAGCAGTTTGGATTTTAAAGCGAATTTGGGCGCTTCTTTTTGAACAGCGATGATGGGGGAGGGGGCGGGGGGGGGGGGAGCTCAGCTTTTTCGCGATGATTAGTTTGCTGTCGCCTGAGTTTCGAATTCCACCCTCAGGAGGTTTCCACTTTGATCGTTAACGCTTAGACTTTGATTGCAGAGGCTTTCACTTTTGCTCTTCGCTATTTGAATTTCGCACACAAGAAAGCTTCGACTTTCACCTATCCTTGTTGTTAGACGGACGGAATTGTTCTGTTCGCCATCGTCGCCAACTCTTCCATCACCTTCGGTGGGAATCAGCTTGAATAAAACGAACACAAAAGGAAGAGGGAGTAACACGACACTTGTGTTCGTGCCTTTTGTGTTCGTTTTATTCAAGCTGATTCCCACCGAAGATGTACCAACTAGCACAGACCAGAGCCATCTTCCATCACACGGAGGCAGAAAGGCGCCGCGCGTGAGAGATCGATTGAAACTTCGAAAACTTTGAGGCGGGAGCGGATTGTGAGAAGTCCCCAGCGGTGTTGTGCCAGAGCGCCTGGCCCAAAGGCGTTGCACGAGGCGACGCGCCGACAGCGAGGCTGAGTCACGCCTCTCCCTTTCGTCGCTGCGGCGCGGCCGAATCCTGCATCTCGAAACGCTGCGGCGCGGCCGAATCCTGCATCTCGAAACGCTGCGGCGCGGCCGAATCCCTCAGCGGAGAACGACCCAAACAAGGGCATGTCGCTACGCCTGGAGGCGAGGTCACGCAGACGGCGGTGGCATCGCTCTCCCTTTCCCCATTGGCGGCGCAGCTGACTCACCGCTTCGCTACCATTCGTCGGAATTCAAACTTCAGGCAGCGAGAGCCCTGATTGGAGCATTTCGAACTTCTTGGGGCCACAACGAACTCCCGGGCTATAAAAGAAGCCCGGAGGCTCTCATCGTCGGCTTTCCTCGGCGGCTTCTCTCCGGCACCAGTCTCTTCTGAAGCACCGAGTGAAAAGGGTGCTGTCGCCTTTGTGCGAGTTATGTAACGTTTGCTTACCCTGTATATACTGTATATAAATGTTACTTCAACTCTTCGTCGGCTCGAGGACTTCGTCGCTCTGCTCTGCGCCGCGTCGATAGCGGACGGAGCGAGGCAACATCGCAACAGCGGAGACAGCGTCGGGATGGCTGATTCCCAACCTCGGTGACGAGCAGGAAGGCGAGTCACAACCTTGGCGACCAGCCTGGGATAGTCATTCCCAACAGTGGTGCCAGCGGTGGGATCGCCAGTCCCAACAGTGGTGGCAGCGGTGGGATGGTCTTTCCCTACCTTGGAGGCAACAGTGGGATGCTCATTCTCAACAGTTGGAGGCTGCGGTGAGAGGGCCCAGTCCCAACAGTGGTGGCAGCGGTGGGATAGCCATTCCCAACAGCGGCAAGATTTGCAAAGCCCTCCGGCAACGCAACGCGGAACTCTTGGACAACTGCACATTCATTCTTTCGCGTTACCAGTCCAAAACAAGTGCTTAGATGTCCTGGAACGTTTTTCTCATTGAATATTCCTTTACAAGCGGTTTATATAGGTTGGTTCGACAACCTGGACCGACTCAAGTCACGAACATTATTGAGCACCTGTCTTTTCACGAAATCTATGAACTATATCTTCACGGAACCACAAAGTTTCAAATTCTCTCCACCAGTTCAAGTGATTGAGCCTTGAACCGCGATATCGTTTCTATTATGCCCTCCCTACACGCCCATCTTGTTCCCCACCAGGGTATTTATACCCCCTCAGACATTGCAGCTATTCCTCCTTTTCTCATGAACTAGAGTATGCGCTGTTGCTAGGATACGTCTCACGTTCGCTTAGAAATGGCACTGCACGAGATCCACACAACATCGGTGTTCGTTAGAGTACCTCGATGCATCTAGATGTTTCCGAAGACTCAACGCCCTTTTAACGACGGTGTTGAAAGTTAAATCTAACGCCTCGGCGCCTTCTCTACCACGTATAAGCTGGAGTAAGAAACTGAGGGAAGCGATGGTGTCTTGAAGGACGTGGCTCATGATCTCAAAGTACCGACCACACGGTAGAGAGCACGGTGTCTCAGCCGATTATGGAAGTTAACAACACAGACCCATCTTTGAAAGGGGCAGGCATGCAAGAGATAAAAGTTCACTTGGGATGAGGGACTTTGAGATTGTTGCCCTCAGCGCGCTCATGGGATATTAACCTTCATCTAGGAACCCATAGAGAGCTATGGCGAAAAGCGTGCAACGAATATTCTTCACTTTGGATATTCAAGCCATTTTTGTCGCACAAAACGTGTGCAGTTTTTATGAGATGTCAACGAAGAGGCCTTTAGTGAGAACAATTCGCCATAATACTGAACAAATTCTCTTAAAAAAAACACCCTACGGAGCGACCAAACCATCCGTTCGGGCACTTTGCGGGACCTTTTAGTCCTACTGTACAAAGCACAGACTAGCTACGTCGGTACGCCAGACATTAGAAATAGGCGGGAATGGCTTTGAAAATTGGGCAGATCAGATCAGATCACATCACATCACATCAGAAAAAAACTTTGTGGTTTCCACGAGTGGGATCGTTTTCGTGTCGACTTGAATGTACTTCCGGCGACGGCGGGATTCATATAGTCCTCTGCGGCGTCCACGGCCACCTGGGCTAGTGAGGCCTAGACTAGAAGGTCTGTTGTGAGCAGCGTGGCCTCGCAATGCTCCTAGTTTGTAATTAGGAATAAAATGGGGTGGTTTTAAGAGTTTGAAGGGGTTTCTCTTCACAGGACTATATCACATGGGGTACGTCTGCGTATTGATGGCTAAGAGGGCATTGGCTAGAGTGCAGTTCAGGCTAGTGAGTGATAGAATGACCGTGGTGGGAAAGGTGGACGTTTGAAGTTGGCGCCATACTATATTAGGTTTCGGCGGGAGACGGAGGGGTCGGCTGGTGAGACACGAGCTCTGGACAGTCGAAAAAGGGTAGAGTACGGATCGGTAGGTTAGAGGCGTTCCCTATGGGAGAACCGTTGAGGAGATTCTGCAGCGTCACTGCGCTCTCGGATGATCAGTTCTCGAACAACCTAATGTGCCGATTCATTTCCTGGCAGTTCGGAGTGGCCCGGTGCCCTAACGACGTATATTTCTCGGTTCGGGAATTGGCGTGCTTGCAGGAGTAGGCCTAATGTTCGGGGGAAACTCGTCCGTTGAAGTAATTGGTAATGGTCGATTTGGAGTCGCTTATTGCAGTAGCAATCCCTAGAAATAATGGTAAGAGCGATAGCCATTTCTTCGCCTACGGTTGGAAATTGAGTAAGGAAGGAGAGGGTGGCTATAGTGTTCGGTGGGATGAATCAACTACGACCGCCGCCATGCCTTCGCGTTCTGGGTATTCTGCAGTGTCCATGTAGGCAGCTCATGTGTTGGAGGAGTGTTGTATGTGCAAACCCTGAGCTCTCGCTCCGCGCCTTTCCTCGTTATGAATGGGGTGCATGTACGTAGGGAGGCTGCGGATTTCCAGTTGGTCTCGATTGTCCGGGGGAATGTCGACGTACGTGTCACCGATGATGGGGTGACCGAGGCAAAGACTCTGAAGAATATGGCGTCCAGCGTCATTCCACACGAGTCACTATAGTTGCGATACCCGTTGGGCTTCGATAATTTCATGTAGCGTATTGTGAAGACTGAGAGACAGTAATTTGTCTGCCGAGAGGGTAACAGGGACACCTGGGGCCTCTTTGTATTATTTACGTGTCATAGCTTCAACTTTGTGTGTTTAGCTGACTGATGTTTAGGAGGGGAGGGGGGGGGGGTATTGGGCAAAGAAAATATTTCGCTGCCATGTACACGCAGACCCTTCCTCATTAGCATCGATCAACAACCGAGCCGACGTTATAGATGGGCCTGCAGTGAGCTAGACGAGGAACGTAGACACAAACCACATTACGTCCACACATACGAAGATGGAATGGAAACGCAACAAAACCAAAACGAAACAACCATTTCCCTCTGGCCTTTAGCAAAAGATGCGAATCTTCCTCAAATGACTCGAAGTTGCCAGTGTACTGAGGGAACACAAGCACGTCGTGGCGCTGTTTAGAAGTGGTTTGAAATTTAGCTCACGGATTAATGGAGGATGAGAAAAACCCGTTTGAGCAGGTATAAAAAGATAAAGTAAGCTCTCAGAAACGCGTAGGACTTGAAGGTAGCGAAGCTGTACGCAACTTTCACGGCTATAACGAAGCTTTAATTCCACGATTGCAGCCGATTTGCTGCTTACTCGCTGATGCAACGACCTTTACTCCATCATTGTTGCTTTAAGTGTGAGCTTCTTTCATTTTTTTGGAAATGATAGTCATTGGACATCCCCCTAGAGGGGCGTACGCTATGACGTGTCTTTCTCGTTCCGAGGAAGTTTTGCCACGATTAAGGCGAACGCTGGATTTTTTTTGCCAGTCTTGGCCAATCTCCCTAATTGGGCGTGCTTGGCTTGACAAACGTGCGCCGGGGACGCTGGGCGGTCGCCGCGAAACACGGACACACGAGCGCTCGGCGTTTTCTTGGTTTCTTAAACTGCCGGATGGTCGCCGCAAGGCCCGCGCTCACGTGAGCGCGCTCGGTGATTTCTTGGTATTTATATGTGAAGACAAGAAAAATTACGATTTGCTAAACGGCTTCGCTGCTAAAAGAAGAGAACGTCATGGTAGAGGAAGGGGACAAAACCTGGTTGGCTGGTTGTCTTGGAGCGCTCCACAGGTCGCCTGCACACGCACGACTAAATTCGAGCCGGTTTGAAGAAAAGTAATTTCTTTAAGATGGGGAACCATTGACGCACTCTGACCGCACTGTCACGGCTTCAACACGGCGACAGCGGCGTCCAGAGTGCAGTTGAAGTGGGAAAATTGTGCCGATATTTATGCCGTTCGGATCAAACTAGAGGAAGCTAGCGCTTTGAATATGTCCCTTTTCTTCTATGTCCGCGTTTGTACGCGCTATAAATTTTGGAAGATTGTGACTGAAGGGTCCCTACAAGGGATGGATGGTGTCATATACTCGTAAAAGCAGGCCATTGTTTTTGGTTGCGTACCATCTTGACCACGTTCTCGCAGCTGCCAGCATGCGCCGCGAGGCGGGAAGATGGATGGGCGAGCGTGCGTATAAAGAAGCAGCGGTTGGAATGCGAAAACAGTGGCGCATCTCCATGAAGTGAATCATGACGAGTGGACGGAGCACTGGGGATTGTCCTTACCGTAAATCACCCGTTAGAGTGCTTACTGCTGCTAAAACGATTTCCAATCCAATCCAATCCAATCCAATCCAATCCATTTCATTTCAATCCAATCCAATCCAAAGCCGAATTTCATCCAATCCAATGCGTCTCGCGCATGCGGAGCACGGCTCTCCAGGAGCTCTCCCACCTCTTTCTCTCTAACCTTTTGTGAACCTTTTATTTGGTTCTTGTTAACCTTTTATGACCCTTTTGTTGACAGATGTTTCGATTTACACGTTGCTGTGCTGTGAGCACGCACGCCGAACGCCGGAAAAGTCTCGGCCTCAAGGTGCTTCGCCCCTAAAAATAAATGAGGGACCCGAACTTAAGAGCACCCCCAGAAATCCGCCGCTGGGCCAGAGGCTCTCCTCCGTACGCTTTCCTGCGTGCTCCTAGCGGTATATATGTGCAACAGGAATGCTGCGCTTTTTATCGAATTTTCTTTGCACAGTGATCGTGAAACGTGTTCGTTGAAACAGTGCTATACGGGTGGTGTATCATCTGCGACACTTCATCGTCAAGTTGCACGTTTGAAGCACCAAAAGATGGCGAAAATTTGACGGGAATACACAAGACAGAAAGATAGCTGCACAGTTTGAAAATTTCAGGGCTCGCCTAATCACTCCGATGTTTTTTGTCGTCGGGAACTATCCTCCTGCGCCTACGCATACTACAGGAAAAACCAGATTGAAAGGTGGTAGTGACTTTAGTCAATGCAGCATCATCAAACAGCAGCGTGCGCACGCGTCGCATATCTGACTTAGCGCGTTCCGACAGACACAGCTGCGGCATCCTGGGGTATATAGCATACTCTGCCAACGCCACGTAGGAAAAAAAACCAGAAACATCCCCCTCGCGAGGGGCACGATCAAATGCAGAGAATTTCCGCGGGGGGCGCGCCTGCAAGTCGTATGCAAGTCGTATGCAAGTTCGCTTTCGGCGGCTCGGCGTTCACGAACAGATGCCGCTTCACGTTCTCGCAGCGTTGCATCCGCCGCCCGACGTTCACGAATGGCTGCGGCTTCTCGCTGGCGAAGTTCGGCGTCGGCGGCTCGCTTGCGGCGATTGCGCTCAGCATCCGCAGCACGCCGCCGCGCCGCCTTCTCTTCCAGCGTAGACATTGTCGATGAAGTCGAGAGAGAGAGAGAGAGAAACATTTTATTGAGCCGGTGAAGTGGGAGTGGTTCCTTATTCCAGGAAGCCATGCGATAAGCCGGCAGCCTTCGCTCTGGAGGCCAAACGTGTCTGGACGTCCAGATCGCTGCTGGTCACAAGGTTCTCCCACAGCTCAGGGATTGGAAGGGGGGATGGAAGAGGGGGGAGGTTGGGGTTGTGCTTGCACTCTAAAATGATGTGGGGAAGAGTACCGGGTTGTAAGCAGAACTTACATGTGGCCGGGAATTGCGTGGGAAACATGCGATGGAGGCGGACTGGGTGAGGGAACGTATTGCTCTGCAGTCGGCGAAGTAGGGATTCTTCTTCTTTTGAGAGTTTAGGATGCGGAGGAGGGAAGTGCTGTCGCTCGAACCGGTAATATTGAGTGATGTCCTGAAAAGTCAGTAGAGGGACGGACGGTTCGGTATCCTCAGTAGCCTGGAGGGACAGGGCGCAGGCTTGCTGGTGAGCAAAGTTATTGCCCGTCAGTGAGGAATGGCCAGGAGTCCAAACGAGGGTGACTTTCCGGCAGGGTTGATGCAAAGACAGTAGTTTTAAGGTTGAGTGGGCCACCCTTCCGGCTAGAAAGCTTCTGCAGGCTGCTTGAGAATCTGTGATGATTACGGGGTTCTTCGTATGAATGAGGGCTAATGCGATGGCGAACTCTTCGGCAACCGATATTGACGATGTCTCGATTGTTGCTGAAGCTACGAGGGCGGTCTTGGTGGTGACTACGGCCACTTGATTCTGTCCGTTGGGGTAGGTGCTAGCGTCCGTGTAAGAGACATCTGCACGCTTTCCATAGATGGTCTCGTGCACTTGACTTCGCGCTTTTCGGCGTCCGGGCTGTAGGTCCGGGTGCATATTTTTTGGCAAGGGGCGAACCCGGATAACACTTCTCCAGTTATGAGGGAGGGGGTGAGAGGCATGGTGAAACGTGAAAAGTGCCGTGAGCAACCTGCCGCGGCTATGACGCAACGTGGAGCGGCTATGACGCAACGCAATCCAACACAATCCAATTTAATCCAATCCAATCCAAACCAATCCAATCCAATCCAAGCCAAGCCAAGCCAAGCCAATCCAAGCCAATCCAATCGAATCCAATCCAATGCCAGACCGACGGGGAGCGATGCGGACTACGACTACGGACGTCAACGCGGGTGACATCGTGAGTTACTGAAATGCTCTGCATTTAAAAGTGTGCAGCTATTTGGACGTCGCCGAAGGTCGTGCTTGAGAGGCCGGTCGTAAGTGGCTGGCTTGACAGGATGACACGCGTTACGAAACTAGAAACGCGGCGGAGGCGCAAGTACCACGATGACAAAGGGGGAGATTTTAAAGGAGTGTGCGCGAAACCTAGAGACTTTCTGGATGGACAATTCGGATTTGGCTGCGGAGTGTGTGATCACTTGCCTAGTTTGTGTTGCGCACGTGGGTCCTCCTCTCTGGCAGGCACATCGGATTGTACACGACTGTGCGGCTCTAATTGGCATGTCTTATTTCAGTAGCAACCAGATAGCTTCCTGCGACGACATGTTCAGCATGTTCGCTCCCAAAACTTTTAGCGTCTGCGTGTTACCGAAAATTTTCAGGTTCACTGACTAACCTGCCGTTGCATTTCTTTGCTTCTGGACATCACGGCCACCATTTTTTGCATACGATCACAAAATGTCTTACCACTACTAGATATGAGCTCCTGCGTCTGAGCCTGCAGTGTTTAAATTAGATCTTTACGCGTGAGAAGTTAGTTAAAAAAAATCTGCTATAACTGCCCCACACGCACACACGAGTAAGTTAAAACGGTTTGGACACTGCAAAAATATTTCTGCCTAAAACCAAGAATAACGGCCGTTTCAATGCACAACATATTTGTTACGCCGTTTGAAGGTTCCCACAATATAAACATGAAGTAAAATAACTGAACAGGATCCAGCAAAAACGCAAAATGTCCCCAACGTGCACACGTGCATCTGTCGTAAAACTGAAGTCAGAATTTAGAGTTGTTCAAATCGTGCGAGTCATTTTTGCAATGCTGTTACGAACGCACAAAAAGACACCGTAAATGAAGAAAGTCTTTCTATCGTGCGAGCGCCTACAAAGCTTCGAGCTTAGTTCGCCATGATACCAAGCGGTTCGCCCAGCGGGCATCCAAGTCGGCGATCTGGCAGCCGGATGGCGTCACGGCGAAGGCAGAATAGGTTTGGACCGCTTGGAACGCGTCTTGGCAGCGTCGACGGCGCCCTTCGACGGCCCCGCCTCGGGCTTGTCAGTTTCGCCCCAGTTGAACAAGCAGGCGCCCTTGGCGTCAGGTGGCGCCGCCGCGGCCGCCTTTTCGGGCAAGCGGATGCCGCTTTCCTCCATTCCCGCCTGGCCTTGGGACAGCGCCTTGTAGTAGGCGTCGTAGATTGCCCTCACCTCCTTGACCTGGTCCTGCAGCACGATCGTAGTGACAATCATGAAGAGCAGTAACATGTTCAGCAGCATGCCAAAGCCCACGAGCGGGACCACATTGTTCGTAACTACGCTTAGTAGGGCGTCGGCGCAGCTCCGCGTGTTCACGTGCTCCCACGCTTTCTCGTCGCTCATGAGAAGCACGCCGTGGCCACAGAACCGCGGGACGGTCACCTCCTCCGCCACCTCGCTCGCATTCGGCCTTCTGTCCCGGCAGCACGAGGATGGCACGGCACAGCGCTGGTTACTCGGGTTGTCCACGTCGCAGCGGAAGTACTCGTTCAAGTTCCAGTCACGGAAGCTGTCCTGCGAGAAGCCGCAGCAGTGCATCGACTTCTGCAGCGAGTCGACGACTTGCTGGAAGTCGTCGCTGTGCCGGTAGGCCTCGATGAACTGCTTGTACGAGCTCTCCTTGAGGCTGTTACGCGCCGGCCGCGGCAACAGGGCGCCCGCAATGGCGGTCGCGATGTTCACGAGAACGAGGGCGCCGAGGAGATAGCGGTAGTAGTCGAGCATGGCGAGATTCTCCCGCAGCGCGCCCACCATGCCGCATAGGGAGACGGCGATGAAGACTGAGCTGAGAATGAGCAGGAAGACGTCGAAGTACATGACTAGGGTGAAGAGGAAGGAATTGCTCACGAGGCTCCCGAGGAAGGTGGTCGGCTGCGAAGGGCGGGTCAGGGAGGAGTACATGGCGCTCCAGAGGACGGTGAGAGACAGCAGCACGATGACCAAGTTGATGCCCACGAGCACGCCGCGGATCCGACCGCTCGGGGTCACATTGGTGGTCGTGGACAGGGCCCAGTCACTGACTTTCGCCTCCGTGACATCTGATGATAGCGTGGATGCGGCTGGCGTTTCCGCAGGACTTCCTACTTGCTTGCCGACTGATTTTGCCATGGCCTTTTGCACGGCGTTGGGCTTCCGTGCTGGTTTCCTTCTACTTCTTCTCTGGCGGTGGTGGTGGTGGTGGCCCATAAAGTGGCGCATACCCACTCAGGGGGATTGGCCAAGAAGATATTTTTTTATTATTATTAAAATGAACCAGACAGGCAAAAAGGTGCAGTCGAAGAAATAATTTAGTATATAGGTTGAGGACAGAAATAGAACAAGAAAGAGGAGCGAGAGAGCCTGATCAGAATCATTTTAGCAAGGCAGATGAGCCGTCTCTGAAATGAAGGAACGAATGGCTCGACAGACATCGCCATGGCAGTGGCCTAGCTGCATGCCTCCAAAAGACAAAAGCACTGGCAAGGTTAGTGGCATTCCAAGACGCCGCAGGGGAACCTCCAGCAGCCTTCTTCGGTGATGCGAGAATCGGCGGCAAAAAAAGAAGAAATGCTCATCCGATTCAATTTCATGGCAGAAGTGGCACAAGGGAGAGGTTGTTAGATCTGCCCGGTATAGGTACCTATTAAGTGGGGAAACACCACAGCGAAACGAAGTGAGCGAACCTTCACACGAGCGAGTTTGACAGAGGCTTCTTTTCCAACAAAACCTGAAGTGTTCGAGTTCCGGAGAAGTGTGCAGCCCGTGATCAGACACGTCCTGGGCCAACAGGTATTGGCGATAACGGGCTAGGAACACGCAAGCAAACGAGGGAAGCACCTTCACAATAGGTAAAGACAATGCCATTTTCGCTAACGTATCCGCGGCTTCATTAAGGGCTAATCCACAGTGGCGAGGCAGCCAGACAAGCCTAATTGCCCGCACGTACGTGGGAACGAAGGAGTAAAATGTTTTAAGCATGGGACTGACAGTTTCTGAAGAAAGGACCATGCACACGGAGAGGGAATCCGTGAGTATCATCACTGAAGATTTCGCCGAATCGAGTTTCAGAACAGCAAGAAGAATAGCCAGAAATTCTCCATAAAATATGGGAATATAATCTGGTAGACGCAATGAAAAGGACCAATTCAATGCCGGAGAGAAGATACCCACCCCAACTCTCTCATTTTTTCCAGAGGCGTCGGTTGCAATAACCACGTGCGATGGGTATTCAGACTGGTGAGCCAGGAGAATGCATTTAATTAAGTTGGTTGGAAGCAACTTAGCATGTTTTGGGAAAATGTTATCAAAAGAAACCTCCACTACTGTGGGTTGAGACGGCAAGACGGGAACTGAAAGGAGCGTGGAGTTTAATGAATGAAGTAAAGAATTGGCACAAACGACCTGCGGGCGCCGGATACGAGACCAATTAGAGCCGAAAAACGCAAATGCGTGTTGGATAAACACAGCCTGTGATCTGGACAGCGGTGACTCTAGGAACTTTGCAAGTGCATTGATGGTGAGATGAATGAATGAATGAATGTGCTTTATTTAAAGGAGGCACGAAGCCCTTTGGGGGGAAGGAGGTAAGTGGGGAGGGGATGAAGTGGCATACCACTAAAGTTCATTGTGGGATCATAGGTCCTTTCGAGGGCGTCTTCGTTCTTGGGTGCCGCCTAAAAAAAAAAAAACATGGTCAGGCCGGCTCTATACTGCTTTGTAGAGACCACTCTCTAGTGCGTATCGGCCTATTGCGCCGAGTAAGGATGCGTTACTCCGGAGTAGCTGTAAGTGCGCGCGAGCGTCAGATGGCAGTGGCCACTTATCAAGCAGGTCGGCTCTGCCCTTGTCGAATGTCGTACAGTGCCAGATTAGATGATACAGGTTAGGCGTTGTAGCCTGCCCACAAAAGGTACACGTGGGTGCCCATGTGAGGGATGTGGCGCCGTTAACCCATTTTCGGGTTACGTTGGGGGTATATGCCGCGTTTGCGTAGGCCTTGTTAATAAAGATTTCTTCTTGCCGTCTGAGGGGGATTCCAGCGGGCAGGTAACCCTGAGGGGTAATGTCTTGGAGCCGCTTACGGCTTTCTTGTTGCAAGCGTTGGCGCTGCAAATACCATGTTACTGGAGTAGGCGCCGGCGGAGGGTTGGAAATCACGGGAGGAGAGGTTAGGAGGCACTGCCTTGCTGCGTCGCGGGCTTGCTGATTTCCATCTGCTCCAGCCGTGTGACCAGGTGTCCACGCAAGTCTAACAATCGTGCCTTGTTGCTGGAGGGTCTGTATTAGTGCTATGATGTGATTTGCTGTTGCATTGTGAGTGTAGGCCTTGTTGAGCTCGTGCAACGCTGTATGAGAGTCCGTAATTAAGCTGAATTTGGTGACGTTAGTTGGTGCAGAGTGTTGAAGTTGTTGAGCCGCCCCGAGTATTCCAAGGAGTTCAGCTTCTTTGGTGAGGCCGTAGGTGTGCGCTATTTGGCGGCGGCCATTGAGGGCAGGGTGTTCAGGGCATACCCAGGCAATGGCCGCTTGCGCACCGTCAAGTGAGGCATCTGTGAAGATGTCCCATTCATCAGGACCTTTGTCTTGCTTAAGTTTGTGTATATATCGTTCCCGTACAGCCGTGTTTCGTCTTGGGATTGGTTTCCGGCGCACGATACAGGTTGTTCGGTGATCCCAGGGTGGGATTGAAGGGGGTATTAGCGTGGGGTCGACTTCGCTGTTTTGCAAATCCCATCGTCTGAGTGCTTGGCCTTGCGGCGTTAAGTCAAGGTGTTGCTGGTGCCTAAGTTGCGTTTCTTCCACTATGCTGGTGAGTGGTGGCAGTTGAGCGGCCTGTTCGAGGATATCAATGCGAGTATGTTTAGGGAGCCCAGTGATTGTCCGGATTGTTGCACGGTACAGGACATTCAGGTCCCGTATATGTTTTTGTGACAGAATGTATGCTGGTATTCCATAAGTAATTCTTCCGACCGCCACCGCTCACGCAAGCGTAAGGCAAGCCCGTTGGCTAGATCCGCCGAATTTACTTGATATGCGGGAAATTAGGTGCATTGTTTGTCGCCAGGTTGTGCGTAGGGTACGAATCCACGCGTGGGGACTGTTGCAGCTACTAACCTGGACGCCGAGTAGTCGGATAGCGCCGTTTTTCGAGGTTAAAGTTTTGGTGTCCATTTGAAGGGTCAGTTGTTCGGCCGGGTTTGTTAGTCGCCGTCCATCTATACTCAGGAATTCTGTTTTGCTGGGTGAAAGTTCCAAGCCATGTTCTGCGAGGGAGTTTTCAAGGCTGAATACTGCTGCCTGTAGCTCAGTTTGCATACGCTCTTTGCAATTGTAATCAGCCGCTTCCGTCCAGACGACAATGTCATCTGCGTAAATATCAAATCGGGCTGAGGTGTTTCGCTCTAGTGCGCGAGCCACTCTGTTTATGGCCAAGTTGAAGAGAATTGGGCCGAGTATTGATCCTTGGGGAACTCCCCTATCAAGAAAGAAAGTTTGAGGTGTCCACTGGGAACTCTTGCTGTGGAATCGAATTGGTCGGTGCTCCAGGAAGCTGCATATCCAGTTCTGTGCTCGCTGACTGGGGAACGCAGCTGCAAGTTCTTGAAGAATAACATTCTGGCTGACGTTGTCAAATGCCTTGCGCATATCGACAGCCAGAAGGTAATCGGGTACCGTAAAATCCCGAGAGATGCCCCACCCCCGAAAGATAACCCGCCGCTGTTTTTGGCACGATTTTCCATTTTTTCAAAAACACCGAAAGATAACCCACCCCTGCCAATAGCATCATCCCAGCCGGGGATGACGCCCGCGGAAACGAGGTTATCTTGGGCGGCCGTGAGCGGCCGTGAGCGAGGAAGTTGCCGCCCGCTCCTTGAAACGGTGCGGTATATCAACAGCCCTCGATTGTTCAGAAGGCGGAGAGCTTCATGAGCGGCTCGCTTCTGCGATCCCTACTTCTACTGCCCTGCCAACCATGTCGAACTCCGTGCGTGAGAAGGTGGTCGACCTTTTGTTTGACAGTGAAAGCGACTGTTCGTTCGACGGTTTTGACGACGAATGAATACAGTGCTAATAAACGCGCGTTCGTTCTTTGGCTGCGATACATTTCTCAACTTTTTTTACTGCACACCGAAAGTTAGCCCATGGCATATTTTCATTTGATTTGCTCTCGATCTTAGGTGGGCTATCTCTCGGGATTTTACGGTAAGTGTTTTCTGAATTTTCTATTAATTACTCGGCGAAGTAGCCAGATGTAGTCGTGGGTACTCAGGTTGGGGCGGAAACCGGTTTGGGATGGGTGTAACCAGGCCGTTTGCTCTAGATGGTATTGCAGCCGGTTGTTGATGAGTCTCTCGGTGAGCTTGCAAATAGTAGGTGTGAGAGCAATCGGTCGAAGGTTTTCAGGTTGACGAGAGTCTTTTCCAGGCTTAGGAATGGGATGAATGATGGTTAGCTTGAGGTGTTCGTTCACCGTTCCTTGCTCCCAGGATTGATTAATTGTAGAAAGAAGAGCTTCTTTAGCGGCTGTAGGAAGATTGCGTAGATCTTGCCACGTAATAGCGTCATGGCCAGGGGCAGAGCGTGGTTTCCCTTGCCCCAGGGCTAAGACAAGTTCGCCCATAGTGAAGGGTTGTTCCAGATTTTCTTGTGGGCTGGGGATTGTGAGGCGAGTTAAGGGAGGCAAGTGTTCCGGTGTGCGAGCTGCGTGGGGGAAGAATGTGCGGATGACTTTGTCCTCCACTATGAGGGGCTCCGCTTGCAGCATTGATTCCTCCATAATGGGAATCTTGATTTTTGACTTCCGAGCGAGACTGCGGAAAATGCCCCATAGTTTTGACAAGCCTTCTTCCTTGCCTAGACGGTCACATAGGTCGTGCCATTTTTCGTTCTGGAGCATGCGTTGGTACTCATTGATTTCCTTGTAATGGTTTTTGAGCTTTATCAAGTGCCGGTATTGCCGTCCATCTTTTCGGAATCGCTCCGTCAGGCGTTCGGCATTACGAAGCAGTTGTGCCATGTGCACGTCTAATGTTTCTATTTCTATAGTCGTCGATATCGTTTCAACACAGGAGGACTTAGCGTCCTTAATAATGGTGACAATGGTTGAGAGGGTGACATCAGGAGGCAGCTCGAAGCAGGCCCTGTACTTATCCCAATTGTAAAATTGGACCGTGCTCCGTTCTCGTATTTCCTTTGAGTTTATTTCAAGCAAAATGGGATAGTGTTCGTAACCCTAGTGGTACTGGACGTTTCCCATTTTTTAATGAATCCGGGTGTTGAAAGAGTAAGATCGGGCGTGGTGTCAGCCTGTTTGGAGTGCAATCCAGCCCGTGTAGGCATAACAGGCTCATTTCGGAGGATTAGGCTGCTGAACTCAAGTGCTGATTCCAGGAGTCTTCCTCGGGCATTCGAGGTTTGGTAGCCCCATAGGGTGCTGCGAGCGTTAAAGTCGCCCCCCACAACTACGGGTCCATAAAAACGGATGGTTGCGAGATGGGGTATCCAATCGTAATCATCTTTGTACCCTGAGCTGCTTTGGGGGCGGTAGTATGCTGAGACGAGAAGAATAGGCCTATTGCCGGGGGGTCTGGTTCGGACCACAATTATTTCTCTATGGGCGTTACTCATTTGATCCCATCTGTATTGGACGGCTTCACAATCTTTACGTACTAAGATGGCTGCTTGACCCTCTATAATGGGTGAGTTGTGACCAGGGTGCACGATTTTGGGATCCATAAAAGTAGCATAGTTATGAATGTTACACGGTCCGCGTGTTTCCTGTAGGAGGACAGCGAAAGGATTATGACAGCGAATCTGGTGTTTTAAGAGCGGGCCATTTTGGAGAAAACTGCGACAGTTCCACTGAATGATGAGCCTGTTAGAGCGTTGCCGGGGAGTGTTCACTGTTGGGATTGTTTTTTATGCAGCTTTACTTCATCCAGACTCGCAGTGCCAGTGTAGGAGCGGAGCTGGTCCGTGAGATGGTGAAGGTCGGTCTTGAGCGAATGAATGTATCCATGGAGTTCTTGAATCCCTTTAAAGGCTCTCTTCAATTCCTGCGACGCCTCAAATTTAAGTTTCGCCTCCCTTTGTGCGAGCATTTGTTCGGTTACCAATTTACTTGGTACATCTATGTTTGTATTGGGTGGGGGTCGCTTCTTTGCTTTGGAGCGGCTGCGTCGAGCAGGCGGTGGCCCTGGTGACTTTGACTGGGCACGGGCTGGGGGTGCCCTGGCCTGATGGAGTTCTGCTCGTAACTTGAGTAGTTCGGCTCTGAGTTCTTGTATCTCTTGTTTGAGAATCTTGTTTTCGTGCAGGATGGAATTAGTGTCCTCTTTTTGTGATTGGGCGGTACTGTCGTTGTGAGGGCCTGTCACTGCATCGGCCCAGGGGACACCGGTTCTTGTCTTATATGGTCCCGTCTGACGCTCTGCTTGTTTGGCTGTGCGACTTGGGCACACGGGACAGATGGCCAGGTGGCCGGGTTCTTTGCATGCCGCACAGTAAGGCGTGGTTACGCACGCTGCCTCGGGAGAATGCTGTCGACCGCGATCTCGGCAGACGGCAGCTGATGGGCAGCATTTTGCCATGTGTGCGATTGTGTGGAAATTAAAACAGACCATGCGCTTGGGTCTGTACTCAACTACCCGCACCAACTCCATGTAGTACTTGACAACACGGGGCATGACTGTAGAGTCAAAGGTGAGGACAGCGCGGTCGGACTTGCCTATCTTTTGGACTTTGATAATTTCCGCCTGTTCACAGCGTAACCAACTGAAAATGGTCTCATTGCTTTCCGTGGGGTCGATGCGGATGACACCGCGCGATGTGTTTCTAATATGATCGATTTGTTCAATTTCCACATCAATTGCTGCTAGGCTACCATTGCTACGAAAAGTCAGACGTTTTGTGCGAGCCAATTTCGTTGCGTGGTCGGAGTCGTAGAGGGTGATTATGACACTGTTTGCCGCGTCATCGTATTTGATGGCCGCCATCTCAGCTAGCTCGGCGCTTGGGGAGTTACAGCCTACGGCATTAGCAATGGCCTGTCTCGGGATATCACGCACTCGTACTTTGTTGAGTGGTCTCAATTGCAGTAAGAAACGAGCCCGACTCACCCTTTCAGTCTTCGAGGCTTTGGTCTTCTTAGTAGGTCCGACGCGGTGCCACACACCCCCACCGTCGTCGTCGTCGTTCGTCTCGTTCATCTGCTGGTCGAGATCGGCGTCTTCGTCTTGAGGCGCGTCGAGTGACCACGCCGCGCTGGAGCCGTTGCTCAAAGGGGTCTCGGTAGGAAGTTCGGAATCCATTCTTCTAGTGTCCTTTGAAGTGCCCTCTTCAGTCGTCTTTCCAGCCACGATGTCGCGGTGCTCCGAGGTTGAAGGAACAGCAGCGTCAACGGCTGCGTCGGCAGCGACGGCAGTGGCTGTTGCTGCTGCGTTCGTGGCAGAACGCCGTCGGAGTGCTAGGACTAACCGCCGGCGTGCTGCTGCTTGGGCCGATTTTCGAACATGATGAGCTCGGTGTGGAGGAATGGTTGCTTCTGGGTGGTCAGCACAGTTCGTAGATACTACTCACTCACTCAGGCAGTCAGCAAGGCGGCGTTCTGCTAGAAAAGGCCAATAATTACGGAGCCCATACGAGGCGCATCTGAATCACTCAGCTCCCTAGCGGCCGATGGTGAGATAGTTGAACTTGGAATTCAGCGTTGAGACTCCGGCCCCCAAGTATAATAACCGAATCGGAACGTAACCGGGTAGGCCTAAGCAGCAACGCAAAGCTTGTCGTTCCAGCTTCACCAAAGGCATAAGCTAATAGGTCGCAGCGCCAGAGAATACAACACACCCAAATTCTAAAATAGGTCGAACATACATGCTGTAAATCATCAAGAGCATATCTACCCTCAGAACTGTTCTTTTGTGGCTAAGACCCCTCAGTAGAGCTACAGCACGAGAGCCTTTCGCAGCTATATGTTCTATGTGTAGGCGCCAAGTCAATTTTCTGTCATATATGACTCCAAGATATTTTAGCGAATCAACCTGACGAATGGTTTGTTGGTGATACGATAACGAAATCGATATTTGGTCCGTAAGAGGGAACACGAGGATGGTACACTTATCAATGTTTAAAGAAAATTTCAAAGTATCCAACCATGCTTCCAGGGCATTCAAATATTGTCACGAAGACAAGGACGATGCAGTTGTGTTGAATGAGAAACACGTTTATTGGAGCGAACTTGTGCTCCCCTAACAACTCAAAAGAATACAGAGGCGGCGAAGCAGCGGTCAACAAAGTGACTTGCACAGGCGAGTGTCGTCGAATCGAATGCCCCGGCGTCCGCACTGCAGGCTTTTTATCTTTTGGCGCGCGTGCTTCTTGAAACGTCGATTCGCATCGAGAACATAGTAGATCTAAGAAGATTATTCTGGGCTGTTCACGTTAGATCGGAATGCTCTCCCTATCACAACAGATAACACATGCGGCACAGAAAGAAAGAATGGAACACGCGCTTCCCTTGGCGCAGAGATAACACAGACCGGCGCAGCCGGGCGGTAAAAGCAAAACACAAATAAACAAACCCAATGTATGGTTCGCGGCATTACCCACCCCCCCCTCTAAGAGTGCATCGACCCGATGCTAACATAAGCGACAGTCCGAACAAATGAAAATAAAAGTTCGTCATCGTCCGTAGAAAGGTTTTAAGCGAACCACGTGGACGACTTCAGGCCACGTGCGTCGTCGTGATGTGCCGGAGTCACCATCGGGGATCACTTCGTAGGTAAGTTGGCCAACACGTCGTATAATCTGGTAGGGTCCGAAATACCGTCGCAGGAGCTTCTCACTGAGTCCGCGTCGTCGGATGGGAGTCCAAACCCACACACGATCCCCTGGTTGGTACTCGGCGTCTCGGCGTCGGAGGTTGTAGCGGCCCGCATCCACCAGCTGCTGGTCCGTTATACGAACTCGAGCGAGCTGGCGGGCCTCCTCCGCACGTTGAAGATATCCGTGGACGTCGGCGTTGAGGTCGTCGTCTTCTACGTGCGGAAGCATGGCGTCAAGCATCGTAGTCGGCCTTCTACCGTAGACAAGCTCAAACGGCGTCAGCTGTGTCGTCTCCTGGATAGCCGTGTTGTACGCAAACGTGACATACGGGAGCACTTCGTCCCAAGTCTTATGTTCAACGTCAACGTACATTGACAGCATATCTGCGATTGTCTTGTTCAGACGTTCTGTTAGTCCGTTCGTTTGGGGGTGGTACGCCGTCGTTCTTCGGTGATCCGTGTTGCTGTAGCGTAATACTCCTTGCATCAGCTCCGCAGTAAATGCCGTTCCGCGGTCTGTGATTAGGACTTCCGGGGCTCCATGTCGCAGCACAACTTGGCTTATAAAGAACTTCGCCACTTCTTGTGCAGTCAACCTCGGAAGAGCGGCGGTCTCTGCGTAGCGCGTCATGTAGTCTGTCGCTACGACAATCCACTTGTTCTGTGATCGTGACGTAGGGAACGGGCCTAAAAGGTCCATTCCAATCTGTTGAAATGGTCTCGATGGGACGGCCATCGGTTGCAGAAGTCCGGCGGGTCTTGTCGGCGGCGTTTTTCGTCGCTGGCAGTCACGGCAGCTCCGGACGTAGTGGGTGACGTCAGAGGTAAGGCCGGGCCAGTAGTACCTCGCCTTGATTTTTCCAATAGTGCGGGCTGTGCCCAGATGTCCGGAAGACGGGTCGTCGTGGCACACTTCCAAAATTTCGTCACGAAGGTCCGCGGGGATGACGAGAAGGTAATTCGCTCTTGTTCCGGGGCTGAAATTCTTCTTCACAAGGACGGAGTTTCTCAGGCTGAATGCTGGTAAGCTGCGTTTGAAGGTCTTAGGAACGGCAACGTTGCATCCCTCGAGGTACTCGATTATGACGCGTAAGTCGGGGTCGGCACGCTGCTGGGCGGCTAGGTCGCTCTCCGTCACGATCCCGAAGAACGCGCTGTCTTCATCAGAGTCTTGTGGTGGTGGGTCGACGGGGGCGCGGGACAGGCAGTCGGCGTCGGAGTGTTTCCTGCCGGATTTATAAACGACCGTAACGTCGAACTCCTGCAGGCGCAAGCTCCACCGCCCAAGACGGCCAGAGGGGTCCTTCAAATTGGCGAGCCAACACAGCGCATGGTGGTCTGTTACAACCTTGAATGGCCTTCCATACACGTATGGGCGAAATTTTGAAATCGCCCATATAATAGCCAGGCACTCTTTCTCAGAGGCAGAATAGTTTTTCTCCTCCTTCGACAGACTACGGCTAGCATAGGCGATTACCCTTTCGCAGCCGCTTTGCTTTTGGACAAGGACGGCACCCAAGCCTATATCACTGGCGTCCGTATGCATTTCCGTCTCGGCATTTCCGTCGAAATAAGCGAGCACGGGCGGGCTTTGCAGGCGTGTTTGCAGCTCGCCGAATGCTTTTTCTTGGTCGTTTTCCCAGCTGAAAGGGGTGCTATCTTTCGTCAAGCGCGTGAGTGGCTCTGCAATGCGTGCGAAGTTTGCGACGAAGCGCCGGTAGTATGCGCACAGCCCGAGAAATCTCCGCACGCCCTTCTTGTCTTTCGGCCTTGGGAAGTTCGCAATGGCTGAAGTTTTTGCCGGGTCAGGTAGGACTCCCGCGGCGTTGACGACGTGGCCCAAGAACTTGAGTTCCCCGTATGCGAAACGGCACTTTTCAGGCTTCAGCTTCAACCCCGACGTACGAATGGCCTCGAGTACAGACTCCAACCTTGCAAGGTGTTCGTCGAAAGTCCGGGCGAATACCACTACGTCGTCGAGGTATACGAGGCAGGTGTGCCACTTAAGGCCAGCTAGCACAGTGTCCATGACTCTTTGAAACGTCGCTGGTGCTGTGCACAGCCCAAACGGCATCACCTTGAACTCGTATAGGCCGTCTGGGGTTATAAATGCAGTCTTCTCTCGGTCTCTCTCGTCCACTTCAATTTGCCAGTAGCCGGTCTTCAGGTCCATCGATGAGAAGTACTTCGCGTGGCAGAGGTGGTCGAGGGCGTCGTCGATTCGGGGGAGGGGGTACACGTCCTTTTTCGTGATTTTGTTCAGTCGCCGGTAGTCAACGCAAAACCTTAATGTGCCGTCTTTTTTCTTTACGAGTACGACGGGCGCAGCCCAGGGGCTTTTCGATGGCTGTATAATGTCATCGCTCAGCATGTCGTCGACTTGAGTCCGGATGGCTTCCCGTTCGTGTGAAGAGACGCGGTACGGTGACTGTCGGGTAGGTCGGGCTCCATCTTCGGTTATTATTCGGTGCTTCGCTAGAGGGGTCTGACGTAGTTTTGCGCTCGACGAAAAACATTCGCTATAGCGACGCAGCAAAGCCAATAATTTTTTCCGTTGTTCTTGCGGTAGCGCCGGATTCACGTCGAATGGCTGCGGGAGCTTGAATGTTTCTACGGGTGTGCGTTCAAAGTCGGCGACTGCGAACACATCACTTGCTTCTTGCGTTTCTTCGAGGAACGCAATTGCAGCTCCCTTGTTTAAATGCTGGTACTCTTCGGTGAAATTAGTGACCAAAACGTGAGATTGGCGTTGCTTAAAGTGCGCAATGCCTCTTGCGACGGAGACACCGCGGTCGAGAAGCAACCTTCGATCACTCTCTACGATAGCGTCGATGTCAGAAGCAGCATCCTCACAGTAGACGGCGATCATCAAGCTTGCGCGGGGTGGCAGGGTGATGTGATCGTCGGCGATCCTGACAGCAGCACGGTGATCGGGGTTCGGCTGCGGCGTCGTGGAGTGATTGGAGGAAAATGTTATCGACTTGGTCTGCAGATCAATTATTGCGCCGTTGTCCGTCAAAAAGTCCATTCCGAGAATCACGTCGCGGGAGCAGTTAGGCAGAACGACGAACGCCGCAGGGTACGTTGTGCCGTCTATGGTGACGCGCGATGTGCACGTTCCACTTGGCGTCACGAGGTGGCCTCCTGCTGTGCGTATGTGTGGACCGTCCCATCTGGTCATAACTTTCTTCAGTTTAGACGCAAATGGTCCGCTCATTACCGAATAGTCCGCTCCCGTGTCTACGAGGGCGACTACGTCAAAGCCGTCGATGGACACCTTGACGTCAGATGCAGTCGTCCTCGAGTTCCGGGTTCGTCGGGGCGTCGTATCTCTGCTTGTACGGGTTGATGGTCGGGCACTGTGCATCGTCGTTTTCGTCGTCTTCTCAACGGACGTCTCGGTCAGGTCGGGTACGCGTCGCGCCGTGTAGCTGTCGTCGTGTTCGGGAGTCTCGTCAGGGTTAGGCCGGGTCGTCGGGATGAGGGCATGTCGTGAATCACTGTCTTCAGGGCGTCCTTGCGTCGTTGGAGGGTTTATAGTTTTTCGCCGTAGAGCAACTTCACCTCCAGAAGTTGCCGCCTTTAGTTTCCCCCGCGTGGGCTTGGGGACCTTCCACGGGCGAAGTCAGCGTTGCTACGGCGGTTCGGCGATTGATAGGGGTAGGGCGACGGCGAACGGTTGAAACGCGCTGGGCCACGGCTGGTTTCAGATAGATACTCGTCGATCTCACGTGGTCGTTGGCCAGGGAGAGGGCGAGGTGCGTCGACGGAGAAACCACGCAGTCCGAGTCTCTTGTATGGGCAGCGACGGTAAATGTGGTCGGCCTCTCCGCAGTGGTAGCACAGAGGACGGTTATCGGGAGTTCGCCATACGTCCGTCTTCCTCGGCGTCTGGTTTCGGGCTACCGGGGGTCGGGCGGGTGACAGTGGGCGGCGGTACGGCGGGGCCTCTTGACGGCGTGTTGGAGCAGGGCGGGGTCGACGAACAGCCGCGGAGTATGTCATAGCTTGTGGCTCTCGGGGTACCTCGGATGGCGTAGAAGTTCCCAACGCTTGTTGCACTTCTTCTCTAATCACGTCGGTGAGGGAAGCGACTTGGGGCTGCGGCGGCGTTGGGAGAAGTTTCCGCAGCTCCTCTCTCACTATTGCGCGGATAGTCTCGCGTAGGCTGTCGGCCGGGATCCGCGTGCTGCCAAAGTCGTTCGCATTGGCCGCGCCAACAAAGTTGCGGTCATACTGCTTAGCACGCATTTCGAGGGCTTTCTCAATGGTGCTGGCTTCGGTCACGAATTCGGCGACGGTTTTGGGCGGATTTCGGACAATTCCAGCAAACAGTTCCTCCTTCACTCCGCGCATTAAGAAGCGCAACTTCTTTTCTTCCGTCATTTCGGGGTCCGCGCGGCGAAATAGCTGCTTCATCTCCTCAACGAAGATCACGACACCTTCGTTGGGGTGTTGCGTGCGCGTTTCCAACAAAAGGGCGGCTCTTTCTTTCCGCACGACGGTAGTGAAGGTCCTAGTAAACTCGCTTTTGAACTGAGCCCAGTTTGTCAAGGAGCTCTCGTGGTTCTCGAACCAAGTGCGAGCCGAATCTTCCAAGTAAAAGAAAACGTGCCGGAACGTTTCTGCGTCGTCCCACCTGTTGAATTTCCGGACGCGCTCCAGTTTCTCCAACCATTCTTCTGGGTCTTCTGCGGGGGCTCCTCGGAACGATGGCGGTTCCCGGGGCTGCTGCAGGACGATTGGCGACGTTGTTTCTTGCACTTTGGTGTTGGTTGCAGCGTTCCTTTTCTTGGGCCCTTCTGGCATCAAACCGAACTCGGGCGGTAAATCTTGCAGGCGGGGGCTGGCTCTTGTTGGACTGGCTTGGCGGCTTTTCGAGGTTGTAGTGGGCATGAAGGGTGCGTACCCAGCACCTCCACCAGATGTCACGAAGACAAGGACGATGCAGTTGTGTTGAATGGGAAACACGTTTATTGGAGCGAACTTGTGCTCCCCTAACAACTCAAAAGAATACAGAGGCGGCGAAGCAGCGGTCAACAAAGTGACTTGCACAGGCGAGTGTCGTCGAATCGAATGCCCCGGCGTCTGCACTGCAGGCTTTTTATCTTTTGGCGCGCGTGGTTCTCGAAACGTCGATTCGCATCGAGAACATAGTAGATCTAAGAAGATTATTCTGGGCTGTTCACGTTAGATCGGAATGCTCTCCCTATCACAACAGATAACACATGCGGCACAGAAAGAAAGAATGGAACACGCGCTTCCCTTGGCGCAGAGATAACACAGACCGGCGCAGCCGGGCGGTAAAAGCAAAACACAAATAAACAAACCCAATGTATGGTTCGCGGCAATATGATTGAAGGGAATGAAATAAGGAATGGATGTCTTGCGGTGAAGAGAAAAAGGCGATGTCATCTGCATTGAGATATGTATGCACATCTCGGTGAATGGGTATGGAGCTCAAAAGCACATTGAATAGCACTGGGGAGATACCAGACCCCTGGGGTACTCCACGTGTCTGCTTATACCGGGAAGAGGCGTAGCCATTTTGGTAACAGAAAAACTCTGTTTTCCAGAAAAGCCGCTACCCACGCAGTAATGTACCCCGGAAACCAATAGCGAGCTAGGAGATCTAGAAGGATGCCATATTCCACACTGTCGTAAGCTTTTGAAATGTCCAAAGTGACCAAAGCTGCGATCTGCTTATTTCGTCGGGCCCAGTGGATGCGACTTTCCAAGTCCATATGCGCCCACCAGATAGAGCATCCTTCCCTAAAACCAATTTGTCTGCAGTTGAGTATGTTCCTTGTACGCAAAAACTTGTTAATACGGAGAAGCAAAACGCGCTCAATTACTTTTACAAGGGTGGATGTTAGTGCTATTGGCCTAATATTATCAATTGCATATCCAAGCTCTAGTTGCTTTAAAAAAAAAAGCAAAATTTTGGCCAGCGCCATTCAGGAAGTATGCACGCGTTTTTAAGAGAAATATTAACCACATTCAACAGTTCTGCCGGAGCTTCATTGTACAACAGTTTAATAATCGCTGCGGTGATACCGTCTGGACCAGACGCAGACGCTGGAAGACGGGAAATTACGCTATCTAGCTCGCCTATAGCGACCTCTTCAAAGTCAGCCGTGCCGAAATTTCGACAGCCTGTAGACAGAATCCCTGTCGTAAACCGCAGCTGTAGATCACTCGCTATGGTCTCTAAGAATTCAACGGATTCTTCTGGCGTACGAACCAGGGAGGGTGTGTCCAGAGAGACGGGAGATGATTTCCTAGACCTGAGAAACTTGAATAAAGCTTGTCTACGATTCGGTTGTGATAGGGCGGAAAATCGGCCAATATCAAATGTTTCCTTCGCACGTGATGCAGTTCTTTTAAAATTTGCGCGGTGAAATTTAAAATTAACCCAGTTAGCCGGACTCTGATTCTGGAGAAGCTGCTGCCAGGCGGCGTTTCTACGCCGGAAGTCTCTAGTACATTCCTCATTCCACCAAGGGCTACAAGCGGCGCTATGGACTGAGGATACCGTAAATTTTGCTCGAAGGATGGAATCCTTAATAGCTGAGACAACGCTTTCAGCCCAGATGTTCTGCTCCATAGGTGAAACAAGAAAATGGCGTACCTCAGGGAGGTGTTCTTAGTGTTACCTTGTTCCTAATCAAGCTAAACTCAGTCGCACGTGTAATACCGAAATCTTTGATGTATTCGCTTTATGCGGACGATATTCAGATCAGCTTTTCCTCGTGCAACTTAGCATCCTGCGAAAGGCAACTGCAAATGGGTATCAACCGTCTAGTGCAGTGGGCCGAGGAAAATGGATACAACTTTTGTGCAGAAAAAACAGTCTGTGTGCCTTTCACTCTGTACCGAGGAATTGTGTTAGATCCTCAGCTGCACATAAAATCGGCCCAAATCCCTGTTCGAACTGAGCACAAATTTCTTGGCTTAATATTTGACCAAAAGTTAACATTTAAAAGCCATGTTAACTATCTAAAACACAAATGTCTGAAATCAATGAATGTTTTAAAACATTTATCCTACAGAACGTGGGGCTCAGATCGCACCTGCCTTTTGCGGCTGTACAACAGTCTAATCCGTTCCAAGTTGGATTATGGCTGCTTTATCTATGGATCTGGTCGCGAATCTGTACTCAAAGCGCTCGACACCGTTCACCACTGTGGCTTGAGAATAAGCAGCGGAGCCTTCCGGACATCTCCGGTGCAAAGCCTGTATGCAGAAACCAATCAATGGTCACTTAACAAACGGAGAGTACTCCTCGGAAACATGTACATAATGAGAATTCTTTCCTGCACAACTCACCCTTGTCGACAGCTGTTTCTGAAACCTCACTTTGAAACTCTCTTTACCAACAGGCCTCGGAATATTCCAACCATGTTTTTCAGGTACCGCATTCTTAATGAAGCCCTTGACTTTTATGTAGATGATACCATGCTGGTCACCCACAGTACCGGTTATGCTCCATGGGAATACCGCAAGCCACAATGTGACTTTTCCCTGCTGAAGTACAATAAGCACAACACTCCCAAAGAACTACTACAGCAAGAGTTCTTAGATATCCAGTTCAGGTATGCTGGATGTGCTACTTACTTCACGGATGGTTCCAAAGGAGAAAGACATGTGGGAGCAGCTGCAATTGGACCTTATTATGACGAATGCCAACGGCTCAGACCTGACGCTAGTATCTTCACTGCCGAACTGCATGCCATACAGCTCGTTTTAAACAAAGTATGCACTGAAAGGACACCACAGTCAATCATCTTCTCTGATTCTCTCAGCGCGCTAGCAGCCCTGTGTTCAGGAAACAAAACCAAAAATCCACTTGTCCAACAAGTACTTAACCAACTAATGGACTGTAGCAAAAATCACTTAGACGTGAGTTTCTGTTGGGTACCGAGTCATGTAGGAATTGACGGCAATGAAAAGGCAGATGCCCTCGCAGCCCAGACAAAAGAGCTGGAGGTGACAGAAACTCGTTTACCCTACCAGGATTACAGATGGAGACTAAAATTATCAATAACGAAGAAGTGGCAGTCTGAATGGACAGAACTCAATGAAAACAAGCTCCACCTTGTGAAGCCGCACCTGAGAGAGTGGCAGAGCTGCAGACAAAAAGAAAGATTTGTAGAGGTGGTGTTATGTCGCCTAAGAATTGGGCACACGCGCTTGACCCACAACTTCCTATTGCTGGGAGAAGACCCTCCAGAATGTGAGCAATGTGGGAAGCGCCTTACAGTAATACACATACTTATCGAGTGTCCTAGTTACGAAAACAAACGTCGGGAATTTTTTTCCCACTTTTATAAATTTCAAATTCCATTGCACCCTGCTTTACTGCTTGGCGATGAACCCCTGGTTCCCTTGGAAAAGGTTTTTAAATTTTTGAGTGCCATCAAGCTTTTAGACAAACTTTGATATTACCATGTTACATCATTTTTTCTTGAGCGGTTTTTAAATTTTTGAGTGCGCTCAAGCTTTTACAGAAACTTTGATTTTACCACTTTACATGATTTTTACATGAGCCTTTTACCGTAGTGTGTTCAAAATATTTACCTTGTGTCTGGCGCATTATAGCCAAATTTGGCTGCTGCGCCAATAAAATCCAAATTCATTCATTCATTCATTCAAAGCTGAGATTGCTTTGCACAGCTCCGAGGAGAACTTATTAACATTGACAAACGAATGTACTTTGTGCCTTGGTATTTTTGCAGCGCAAACGATGTCAAAAAGTACCGGGGTGTGGTCACTGTTAGTATCGCAGTCAATTGTGGACCACGAGGGTACAAGCCCTGAGCTCGCAAAAGTGAGGTCTAGGACAGAACGAGACTGACAACTTATAAATGTGGCATTGCCTACATTTCGGCAGTGTAGGTTATTATCCCCTGCCCATTCCCAAAGACGTCTCCCTGAGGTGTCAGTCCTATATCCCCAAGATATGTGGTGCGAGTTGAAGTCCCCCGCCACAACCACAGCTTTCTGGCTAACCGAAAGGGCCGCATCTAAAGCTCTAACTTCGCAAACTCCGTGGGGAAAATACGCATTTATCAACGACACAGGGCGGCATCCCGGCAGAAGTAAATCAATGCCAAGAATCTCACATTATAAGGACAAACAGTCGAAAGTTTTGAACGCATTACGACAGAAGGTAATGGATATTAATATCAGTAAGCCGCCATGCAGCAGCACGCGCGAGCGGGGGGCGGTGAGTTTCTTCGTTCTCCGGCTGCAGCAGTGTGGACGATAGAAATAGAGGAAGAAATGTCCTGTTTAGAAGCGACTTTCAGTTCTCATGTAGGCACAGGCTTCGCTCTTGCGGTGGGATCCACAACGTGGTTGGCTGCGCCTCGTACGCACCTAAGCTGTCCTAAACAGTACCAAACACCACTTATTTAGCTAAACAATGGGAGAGAACATTTTTAGCATAGACATTACTAGATTGTAAAAAAGTGTTAACCAACTGCGACTCGAAACCTCAGCCGCTGGTGTATGAATTTGATATTAATATTAGGCCACGAGGCCCAGCAGCGAGCTTCTCTTTCGTGGTTGCTTAAGAGAACTGCGACAGTATTCAAAGCGAACTAATAGATGGTACAGGTGCAACAGGAAATGCCGGCCTTGTGCTATACATGAGAACGAAACGTCGTCTAAGTGCCATTTCGTTTCGCGGGGCGCGGCAGCAGTGGCCAACGGCAATTTTCGTTCGAAAACCCTCATTTGCTTCGAACCACCATTTTTTGCGGCACTGATAGTGATGCTTGTGCACCCTAAAAAAAATTAGCAGTGGCTTAGCTCGGCTATGCCCGGATATACGCAGCGTTAGCTAAGGTTCCGCTGGTTATTATTAGGTTTTCTGGTTGTCTACGATTAGCGGATTATCATACTTACTGTTGCTAAAACGATTTCCAATCCAATTGAATCCAGTCCAGTCCAGTCCAGTCCAGTCCAATCCAATACGATACAGTCCGGTCCAGTTCAGTCCAGTCACTGCTCCTCGCGCATGCGCAGCACGGCTCTCCAGAAGCCACGCTAAACGGCTATCAAGCGGCTCCGGCGCAGCGTCAGGCTACTGCGCAACGAATGCGCACAGCTGGGCACGCGCCGGGGCCAGTGCGTCTGCTGCGGCTATGAGGTCACTCCTCCGGATTGCGCGGACAATGTGCACCAGTACTCCAATTGGATTGAATTTCCAATCCAATACAATTCAATCCAACCCAATCCGAATTTAAGCCAAGCCAAGCCAGGTCCAACTAATCCAATCCAATCCAATGCTCCTTGCGCTTGCGGAGCACGGCCCTTCAAGGTCCACGTGAAACTGCTCAACCTCGACCAGTGTAGCTTACGGTATACAAAATCTGTCGAGACCTGAGGACGTGTGAGCAGAAATACTCGCTGAGTTGTGAAATCATGTGCGGGTGAGCGCGTTACGCCACTGACGACGGGAATTTGTGGATCAGCCATAACCCCGTGACGGCTGTCGTCATCGGCACTGGCCAATCCGTTATCTTCCTGAGGGGAAATGTGTGAATTGTGGCTTGCTATGTTCACGTGGCAGGCTGACGTGGCAGACACGACAAGCATGGCAGGAGGCGGCCGAATGTTGGGTGAGCAGATAGGGTCAAGAAGTTTGCGGGGATAAATTGGTTGCAATGAGCACAGGACAGGGGTACTTGGAGGTCTGTGGGAGAATTTAATTGAGTGACATTTATTAAGATGGGGGAGGCCACACGGCCGTAGTTGGACAAGGGGATGAAAGGAGGAGAGGGGGAGGTGATCACTTTATCGTTAGATGTAACTCGTTAGAGAGAGACGACCAGTGATTTTTTTGGGAGGGGGAGTGTAGATCCCATCTCACACCCCGCTTGCCAGGCCACTCTTAAAAGAAAACACACCTAGAGCATGCAGAGAAGTTGGGTCTTCGTACGGGAGGTCATCAGGAGGCGAGTAAGGGGGCAGAGCACTGAGCAATGAATCGCGAGAAGATGCGAAAGCTGCACAGTACCAAGTGAGACATTTCATGTGTGAAAAGAAAAAGAACATTTTGCTGGCAGTGGGGAAAGTACGGAGAGGCTGAAGAGTCCTAGTGAAACCATTTATGCAGTGTGGAAGGTGTAAGGGCAGCATTAGCGATTGTCTTGTGAACAAAGACTTCTGCGGAACAGGGTAAGGTGGGGGCCCCATGCAGGTAACGCTGCGGAGACTTCTCAGCGAGCCGCTTTCTGCGAGAATGTTTAGCACGATCCAGTTGAAGGCGAGGAGGATGTAGACCTGGATGCCTTTGCCCTGCAGTGGGTGTGGACAGGCTGATAATAATGATGTTGACGTGGCACACAAATAAGATCCGGAGAATTGGCCGGGAGCTCCTAACGACAACTGTAATCGTCATTAACCAATCCTCCTGAATCGGTATGTGAGAAAATTGTGGACGAGTACGTTGGTGCATTGGGTGTGAGATCCTGACCGGTGAGATTCCGTTGCATAGTGGGTACAAGCTCGGCACTTCCTGTGCACACACAGCGCCATCTACGGTTTCACTCTGAACACTTCTATTTTTTATGAAACTGCTAAAAGTGCATCGCTGTTCTGCCGCGGTAGCCTAGGGGTAGAATGGTGGTAGAATCGGGGTAGCCTATGCGGAGAATCATGGGTTTTGGAATGAATTGTCCCGCGTTAGAGCTCCAGCAATGGTACATCTTTTCCAAGACCACTGAATTCGTTAGCGAAAAATGCTGTCTTAGCTGAATTCGGCGCATTCTTTTCGTAATAAAAGAGGTTTGGTATCTGTTAAGTAGGTTTAGATGTGGGGCTTGTCATATCAACCGCAGGTACCGGGTTCACGTATATCTTTAAACGGAATATTGCTTCTGATGGCTGCTGTCGTCATTAGTGGCGAATACAGTTGAGTGGATACGTTTCCCAGCCTATATTCATCCTCTACGTTAGGCGACCCTAACGACTTGGCTAGCACCGTCGAAACCACTGTACGTCAAGCGGTATGTACCGGTTGACGACGTTAGAGCTCAAAGCGTAATGTTAGGGCTAACGGTAAATCATCGTATATACCTAATGGGGACGTCAAGCCGCTGCATACCGCCGTTCGTAGCCACATAGCCCAGTTCGCAGGCATATGACGCGCGCAGCTGGGTGGGGACGCAAGGTCGGCAATACCGGGTTTGCTGGCAATGGGAATTTTGATTAATGTTTCTGGCTAGCCATACGCGGCCAACAGGGAACTTTGACGACAACTGCACGCTGCTGATGGAAAATTTTACACAAGCTCTGGCAGGCTTTTTCCGCCAAGTGAGGAAGTAATGCGCGAGTGACACTCACGCATTAAAAATTGATGCGCCATTCCCACCACGCGGTACTGGATTCCAACCAAAGCTGTTGCGATACTAAAGCGATGGGGGCATGCAATGCTTGATTGCTTTAGAGTATTGGTAGTGACGACCATTGTCGCATGCTAGTCTGAAGTTGTGTAAGACAACAGCCGAGAAGCAGTGCCTCTTGTTGTGTTTCCTAACGTCAACATTGAAGTCGCGGACGATAACCACTACTGTGTATCGTTCTCGTCTCAGCTGCGGAAAGTGCTTTTCATGAAGGTGTAGACGTCTATTCTGTATTTTGCAGGGGTGGTGTAGGCCTCACTGGTTTTTACACCACAGACATCCGCGCAGTCGGTGGAACGTGTCTCTAACTTTAGCACAAGGAAGTGTACGCGCTGGGTATGTGGTATGGTGGTCACATCGGGTTAATTTTGGGGTTCGCCCAAAATGGAAAATCCCCAGAAAGACGTCGGGTAATACATGTTTAAAGATCTGTGTGCTGCGGGTGTGTAAATGTGCGATACTTTTGGCAAATGAAATTAAAAAAAATTCAGAGCCCTTCCTCTCCATGAAAATGGAAGCCAGTGAAGCTGTCGAGGCCCGGTGCATCCATGTACTGCATCAAAGTGAACACCAAGGCTCCGTCAATTCCCCCTCGTCTTCCTCTGAGAGAACGACGCGCGTCGCGTGTCCGCACCGTTGCAAATGTCGTCGAAAAACAAGTTTTTTTGCGGCCCCTGCCACGCACATGCCTCTTTCCTCTCCCCCTCACACCTCTCACGCTCTTCCCCTCTCGTATCGCTCCCCCTAGCATAAACACGGAGGTGGTTTGATAAAGTCAATTCAAATTTCCCGGGTGGCGATGGTGGATCCGCTAACGTGAAACCTGGGAAGGGGCGCAGAATTCATTGTGCGGCGGTGTATAGAAGTACAAGAGCAGGACTCCCGAGTTAGAAGAAGTGAGCAATCACGCGCTTGCTAAGACGATGGCGTCCTCCCTTGCGTTGAACCGGATTTAAGCAATTAACTAAGAGGCAGACTGGCTGTAAGTTGTCTTCGTGTCACATGCCCTCAACATGTTGAGAAGTATGCTTTACAGGAGAAAACCTGGCATTTGAAAGACGGAATTTATCAAATTTCGGTTATAAATACAATTAGGTCCTGATTATTTCTGTATTTTAAATTAATTTAGATCATGTTAGTTTATTTTGAACCGGTTCTATCCATGAAACACTTATTGTTTGACCATCATTTGACAACTTGATATACCGTCACGGCATCAGACGACGACGACAGGAGGCGCCGAAAGCCCGAGCCCCTAAGGTGCTTCGTCCCTAGAAGGAAGAGAATGAGGACCAGGGGCCGAAGCCCATGTCTAGGGCTGCTGATGCTGTGTCCCCTATCCTCGTCCTCTCAACTAACATTGAGCTGATTAGGGCGTTCGACTCCTCGCGCGTCATTTATTGGAGCATTTCATTACTGTTTGTCTTGGAATTCCGTCAACAGTTATAGGCTCAGGTCGAACTCATTTTTTTGGGGGTCAAAATATTCTTTATATGTCCTATTTTCATACGTGTTCTCTGTGTGGGACCACTCTCACAAAGAACATCTCACAACCGCATAGGTGGATTGGTCAACTAATGCTCACCTCCGGGTTTTCGTCTTGGGTGAGGAATATATGCGCCATGTCGGCAACATTTTCGCGTCGATTCGTCAACAGAGCGCGCGGCAAAAGAGAGGAGGACGAGAGAGGGGAGAGAGAGCGTGGAGAGAGAGAGATGCCTTACAGACTGGAGAGAGCTGCCTTCGCAACGCTGCCAACGTTGCCAAGAAGACATGAAGCCGAAGTTCGGCTCGACACCTGCCGCTGTGCCGACGTGCCGGTAGCAGGCAGTCTCATCGGGCCCCGGGACTTCCTCTCTGAGGTGCTGTAGAATCGAGTATGCGGTCACTGCAAGGCGGCAAAACAAGGACACCAACAACATACGTTCAACAGAGGCCACCAGCTTCTGTGTACAAGGTTGCGCGGAGCTGTTTATTCTTGCTCTATTCGGTATATTAACGCGACCGCGTTAAGGAGAAAGTGTCGCAGAAAAGCCAGCGTGGGTGGCACGATGCGAAAATCCTTGGTCGGTAGGGCCGAACACAAGGAATGCAGGAGAACACAAAATTTATTCGAAGGAAGAAGCTTTGTTGTTTAGTCGAAAATCCTTAGTCGACAGGGTCGAACGTAAGGAACAGAAAGAAACACAAAGCTTGTTTCAAGGAACAAGCTTTGTTCCTTTGTCGAAAATCCTTAGTCGATAGGGCCGAACACAAGGAACACAAAGGAACACAAAACCGCCTTGGTGGACCGCGTTTGCCGCCTCGGAAGGGCGGAATGACTCCATGCGTCATGCACTTCGCTAAGTGGTGCTGCGATCTCGTACGTGGACAGTACATGTATTGTGGCTAGAGTGTGCTAAAAGATTTTCCTAGTGTACTCTACCCTGACGCGGGCCCGCCGATAAGTGGAAAGCACTTTCGCGGTGGCTGCGGTTCAGCGCGGCGCTCTTTTGGGCCACTTTTTATGATTGCGGATGGTTCGATAAGCTTGCTGTCGCGGGATTTTCCAAAACGTATTTATTTAGAACACTTAGAGACACTTTGACAGGTGGTCTTGCTCCGGCTTCGTGAGCTTGTAGCATCCGCAGTGCTTTTCAAGTCGAGCCAAGGCGGCAATTGGATACCTGAAATAAGGAGCTTCCCACATGTAATGCTCATAAACACTATGGTCTTTCTCTTGAGGCGCAAGGAAAGAGCGAAAGCCCGAAGCCTTATAATTGGAACCTTTTAGTGAACGATAATCTGGGTAATACTCAGTACTTTCAAACCATTTTTGCGGATGACTTGCCTTGGATAGTACGTCAGCGACTGCGGGCTAAAATCGCAGCCTTTATTTTATACGTTCGTCTGTAGGGAGTATTTCTTTGCTGTGTCATTTCTTTGCTGCGTTTCTTTGCTGTGTCATTACCATTTGGTTCATGCCTCGTGGCACGCAGTCTGTACATTGTCCACGTCAAAATTTTGTTTTTATGCTTTTCGTTTATTCGTTTTGTTTATCGGTATCCCCTGGACTTCATTAATGATTTGAATAATGATAAATAATTTTATTATTGATTATCTTCTGATGGTACTGCTACTACTACTACTACTACTACTACTACTACTACTACTACTACTACTACTACTACTACTACCGCTAGTTTGCCATACCGCAAATGAAACGTCGTTCGTGAACTAAAAGGGGACATGAAGACCGAATACAAGTTCATTCAATTTGAAAGAACTAACCCATGGTAACTCGCTCAGCTCCTTTCCAGCCACGAAGGACGTTACTTTAACTAAAAAACAAACAAACACAAGAAATGCTCACAAAATGTCAAATTTCGCGCTACAGTGACGCGTTATGGAGAGGTATGACGTAATAAGGTCCAGCACCAAGACAGTTGTCAGCACTTCATCATCAAAGTGAAACGACCAAACGTTACTGGAAGCCCCGCTACAATCATACAGCCATGATCCTTCGCGGTGGATTTAGTCGACAGCCGCCAATCACACAAACAAGATTCTATGACGTCACGGAAAAGTTGCGAGAAAGTGGCTGGGGAGTAGCCACTGCTTCAGATGTTTTGCTTAACACGTCCATTGTTCGTTTGAGGTTTGCGATAAAATTGGTATCGTCGTTATCGGGACAAAGCAGCCTTTTTGATAAACCGAACTCGTATTTTCCCTCCATGGCCTCTGTATTAATCCAACATTTGTCGGCGCTCCTGGTGCGCAGAAGCCTCGGCGTCTCGCTGAGCATGGCCGGCGAGAGGCTGCGTTCCTCCCTGCGTTCGCGCGCGATGCGGCGAGGAGGCGACGGCGGCCAGCAGGGCGGCGGCGGCGGCGAGGACGCGCTGGACTGCGCCGACGAGTGCTGGGCCAGCACGGAGCCGAGTACGTACCGCAAGCGTCTCATGACCTTCGACATCGACGACCCGCTGCACGTGGACATCCTCAAGGCACTCCAGGACTCGGCAGTGCTGGTCGGTGAGTGTGGTGTGGCGGCGGCTGCTGGAGCACGCGAGCTGCACGAGATGCCCTTTGGCCTAAAGCCTCTCCTAAGCGGTACATTGTCATAAGTGCTGGCTCGCCTTAAAACGAACGAAAATATCTTTCAGTATGCATACAACCACTCTTCACCTTTCTAAACGTACGCTTCATGAAAAAAAAAAAAAAATTCGTCGGCCCTTCTAGTTTGTGAAGGACGACCGGCGAAGCGGTTATGTGCCCTAAAATGCCGAAATGTGTATTAGTGTGAAAACATATACGCAATGAAAGCATCAAAACAAAGGTGCACTATACGCGGCCGCTCCACGGAACCGCTCAAGGACAGCTTCCGATAAGGACGCTGGGTGGCACTGACGGCGCTGTCTAGACGAGCGCCTATTGGACGATACATACGTGTACGTTTATCATGTCCTTTACACGGACATGGTTGCTATAGCGGCGCGTTCTATTGGTGGCGAATGAGCGCTGAGCCGAGAGCAATAGGTTTAATCTCTGTACTCGACACTGGCGACGAGCGCACTAGGGTGAAAATTAAGCCATCCATCATAGGCTTTGACACTTATGCTAATCGGACTACAAGGCCATACTCTCTTTTACACTAGCTCTGTAGGTAAAAAATTTGCTTTGTCGACGCGATGGGGTACGCACACGGACGCAGAAAATTCGCCAAGATATGCATGTACAGTTTCGCGGTAAAAGAGAATGAGGACACCTAAGCGCTATTAAAGCAAAGCTTTCTACCTCTACCAGCCAACGGTTATTTCGTGGCGTGCAGGACAAGAACCCGCCGCGGTGGCTCAGTGGCTAAGGCGTTGTGCTGCTGAGCACGAGGTCGCGGGTTCGATTCCCGGCCGCGGCGCCCGTTGTTCTGATGGAGGCGAAAAGCAAAAACGCCCGTGTGTACGAGATTTCGACGCACGTTAAAGATCCCCAGGTGGTCAAAATTAATCCGGAGTCCTCCACTACGGCGCGCCTCATCGCCTGCGTTGCGTCGGCGCGTTAAACCCTACAATCAATCAATCAATCAATCAATCAATCAATCAATCAATCAATCAATCAATCAATCAAGGACAAGAAACTTCCAACGCAGCTGCGGAGGGAAGGTCGGTTTTCACTCACGGAGCACAGTGCAGATGGCGCGGTGAATTTACCCAGCGTAAGGTTCAGGGACCTTAACCCAGCGTCCTCTCGAGCTCACGCCGCCGGGAGCATCGGCGCGACCCGGCTTTGTCGTCTGCTTTAGCGACGGTTGTTTTGGACCTATTTAGGCGCAGCTTCGCGTCCATTGCGCGGTACCTTCGCACGGCTTAATGAAATTGTTCGACAGCACCTCCTGGGTAACCCGGCCACGACAGAATTAGGTCGTCGTACGGCAAAGATACGTTAAAGATTCGTTTGCAGGGCATGAAAACAAAATCTAGAGACCACATACAGACATCTGGCCGCTAAACAAACACTACCTTTTGCGCACTGCTTGCCACGAATGGGACTCCGTTTTCTAAATTGCTGAATACCAATTCGGTTTTTTTTTAAGAGGTATTACAAAAGGCGAAAGTAGCAACTGGTCCTGATAAATACCGAATATAAAAGTTCCTTCAGCCTTTTCGCAATTCTCAAACTTACTAAACTAACTAGTTTAAAGCGGTATGAATGGGAATCACTAAGCTCATGTGCCGAATTGTTTCGGTGTTCGCGCTTGTGTCGCGCGGTGATGCAGCCCAGAGCTAGCACATCACGATGGCTAGGTTTCGCTGTCTCACCCTAAGAAAGACGTTCCTCTCCGCGTTCTTTCTCCCGACGCACGTCCGGGATACAGCGGCGGCGTCTGCCGCTCTAGCCCGGTCGTGGCCGACGTTTCTGCGTTCGGGTCGCCACCCCTGCGAAGTCTAGGTAACGACAGGAAGAATCGTTGGTTTCACTCTTTGCAGAGCCACTTGTGTCAATTCAAGTGACGTCGCATGAGCAATTGTTGTGGGTGTCGTCTACAGCTTTGCTTTTCAACTACCTTCACAGCGTGGATTGGAGCCGTTTTTGTTTGTTTGTTGGAAGCATTTATTTGAACATGTTTCTTGGATTACGTCGTGTGGTGGAACGGATTTGGGGAGGAAGCACAGGTTATTGAACAGTGAGTAAATATTTATTCAGTCAGCGGCGTAATTATCCAGCCGGCATAAAAAAGTCACAAAAACTTACCTTTCTTGAATCATAAGTTATACAATAATATCCGGGCCCTCAATTCTAGGTTAAAAAAAGCTACACTAACTAATTTACCTTCCTTTTTGCTCGCGTCAAGCGCATTTGTGCAGCATTTAACATGCATTTCTAACACAAAGCTGACAATTGAGGTTTGCCAAACCGGTTGTGCAGAATAGACGATAACTTCCCTGGCAAGACGTTTTAATGAATTCTGCGAGAAGCGCCCTTGAGAACGACGTTTTGAATAAATTTTGGTGTAGAGCGACAGAGAGTAAACATTTCTTCAGAACAAGTTAGTTTGGTGTATAGAATGAATTATGTTCTGGGCAAGGCATCTTTAAAACGTCTGTGTATGAACATCTTGACACCGCTATGGGTACGATGAGGCAGCGATGCACAGACAGAACACACCCTTCAAAGTGTAGCTGAAGCAGTCCCAAAAACTGCGAACGAGGTAGGAGTAACCTGCTCGCATAGAAAGTCGGTATTACTCCTGCTCCCGACTAAAAGAAAGAAAGAGAAGACATCTCCGCAGATATTTCACTCCACATTCAACAACATGAAATACTCACATCTACATAGATTTCTGTCCGGATTTCTGCTACGCCAACCCCTTACCGGGTAACAATAAAAGTTTTTTTCCGCTCTCTCTCACACACACAGTTTCAAGGCGAGTCAATTTACGCCTGCTGGTGGATCTTCCTCTCTTCTTTATGATTAGTAGATCCATCCATCCATCCATCCATCCATCCATCCATCCATCCATCCATCCATTCATCCATCCATCCATCCATCCATCCATCCATCCATCCATCCATCCATCCATCCATCCATCCGTCCGTCCGTCCGTCCGTCCGTCCGTCCGTCCGTCCGTCCGTCCGTCCGTCCGTCCGTCCGTCCGTCCGTCCGTCCGTCCGTCCGTCCGTCCATCCATCCATCCATCCATCCATCCATCCATCCATACACGCATGTATACATGCATACATACATATACACGCATACATACATACATGCATACATACATACATACATACATACCCACATACATAATACTTTATTTGAACGAACAAGCGAATCGCTCAAATACTAAGCACGTCATAAATTTTTAAAACATGCAACCCAAACAATCTAACTCATGTACAGATTCAACAACCGAAGAGCAGGGCTTAAGTAGGGAAACCGAATTAACCTGATTCAAGCATTTGTGATCAGCCGAATCACCCACACCACACCTTACCTTTGTCCAAGCACCCAAGAAATGAAACAATGGACACACTGATTTGAAAATCCTACAAAACAGCATTACGAGCACGTGAAGTTAACGGTAGACTAGACGAGGTTGGCACATACGACAGTTACGAGGAATTAACAGAAGCACACTTAACCAACCCAACAGCCCACCTCACCAAAACTCACGCAGGTCCAAAATAGCTCAGACCCAACCCCCGGCAACATAGCTCAGAGAGAGACCATCACACTATAAAGAAGAGACAATCTAATCACAAAACCGCTGCCGAAGCGTATCCACCCACTAAATCGCCTATATAGAGGAAGTCTTTGGGCACACTACCTACGAAAAAATACCCTCCACACCAAAACACTCCCCTCTTAGAGGCGGCCAAATACCGACACAAAACAGCATTTGCCATTGTTGTATGAAATGCACAGACGAACCACCGTTGCATGCAATAGCCATCCGCATGAAAAACTCAAAGCGGAAGAGGCAGCAAAAGCCGTGCAGTGACTGAACGTCTCAGGCACCCCACAATTATCTCAGATTCCAAAACCCCGATGGAAAGTTTTTCCCATGGCAAAATTTCATCTTTGGTACGTAAAATTCTTCAAAAGAATCTGCCCGCACCCAGTAGACATACTCTGAACGTAGACCAAAGCGGGACAAGAACGGATCAAAACCACACCTTCTCAGGCTCGAGATCTCACCCTCCGAGCTCGAGTGGCGCTTGACCCGGACCCACGAGGCAAGGTCGGCCAGAGACAGCCTCCTGAGCTATAAGGGAGTCTAATACTAACAAATAGATGTCCACACCCGACCCGCCTGCCCATGATCCACACAGCACAATCCCCATCTTCGAACTGCACCCTCCGCGCAGCCTCAGCCTCTCTATCCCACATAATGAGGGCGTGCACCCGAAATCCATAACCTCGAAGCGCCACAGCTTAGCAGTGGAGAGAAGCACTGGAGAAGCACTATGGAGAGAAGTGGCCGCCTCGGTCGTCGCTGAACTGATACCAACGACACCAACTTCTTACACTGAAGACAAGATCAGCATTCTCTCACTCTCAGTCTCTCTTCCCACTGCTCGCAGAAGGCATGTACAAATCTTCTGCACCTAGAATTAAAAATTGGCCGCGCATCTCTCGCGTCGCTACAAATATCGTCGAAAGCGACCGTCTTATGCCGTCTCTGCCACATAACTCCCTATCCTGTCTCGCGCGCGACGGAGGCGACCGCCTCCCGCCGGACATTCGCGAGTTGATCGGCTCCCCGGAGCACGGCAACCAGCTCAGGGCCGTCCAGCGGCTCGAGGCAGCTCTGGCGCTGCAACGGCGAAAGGAAAGCCAGCGCCCCTCGCCTCCCGGCCCCCGCGGGGGTCGAGCGGACGGCGACGGCGGGGGCGATCCGAGTAACCCGCGCGGCCGGCCGGGCACGACGCCTCGGGCTCCGCCCGCTACCTAGCGCAGGTAGTTAGACGAGGTGCGGCGAAGCCCTGCGTGGCCTGACCCACACCTTTCTCGCAGGACGAATTTATAAAGGTCATTTCTCTCTCTCTCTCTCAATCGACCATATCTCATACTGTTCCCCTCCTGTCTTGTTTGCGGTGTTCACCGTTTTATGCTGCAGAGAAAACTTTCGCAATTAAAAAAAAATTGACTCTTTCGCACACCTCGCACGCACTCTGGTGGGGCCATCGGGGCTTGGCGCCCGCGCCACAAGAACGGGGCTCGGGCGCCAGCCTTGTTTGCGTCGGGTGATTGAAACATTATTTCAAACGCGTCTTTTAAAACTTGCCCTCGCAAAAATTGAACATACATCAACTTTTATTAAAAGAACACGGCAAACGGCATTTATGTATTGATGTTCTTCCTCGATTCAGCCTAATATTTTATTTTTTTTTCTGAACAATGTTGAAAACTATGGAGCGTCACTCTAGATTTATTAGATTGAAAATGTTTTGCCTATATAAACTTCTCGTCACAAATTGTTTCCACTTGTAAGTAGTGTTTACACCACTCATTCAAAATAAAAACCTTTTTTAGCGCTGTTTGCCCATAGTCTGCCTTGCGCCATAAAAGCATATCATAATCATCATAATCAACATCATCAGTTCTTCCAACTTTGTTTGGGCAACTGAATCGAGGGACAGACAGACAGACAAACAGAAAAACAGAGACGCAGACAGATAAAAATTTTCGCCTTTGAGAAGCCCAATAAAGACTATCGTCTTCAATATCTGTAGCTGTATCTAGCTGTTTCAAGACTCCTTCAAAACGAATTGTATTCCACGGGATAATAGTAAGACAGGTTCTTGGGACAGTCAAATGCGCGTATACGTATCGTGACAGGCCTTGCGAATGCTTCATAAAAAGGGAAGCCTGTTCATTATCGGTTGCCCTTGGCCTCAGTTTCCTAGAAATTACATGGAGAGCACATGTGCGGCTTGACAGGCTGGCATGCTTTACGGAAACGGCATATCTGCAGGAGATGTCCACGTGAGGGCGGCCGGGCACGTGTCACTGCGGTATGCGCTTGTGAGCCTGATTGGCTGTTAAACACTAAAGGAGGGAAGGTGTAAAAATACCGGTAAAAGCGCGTACGCTCCATACTTGTCGTCTGAAACACCGATGGGCTGACTCATGCTCTGCTATCAAAAACTGTCGGGGAAGGCACGGTTCGATAGGAACGCTGGGCTGGCCGGCATCTGCATTGGCTTGACAGGCGGGCTAACCCTGACGAGGGTGTGATTGCGCAAGAGCAGGACAGTGCTATGAGCGACGTTCGAAGAATGCGACTCGGGGGGTCATCTGGTCGGGGATCGTACGCAGCTGTTCACGTGTAGGAAATCCCCATAAGGCTGAGTGACTCGCGCAGCTCGCGTTCACTCGGTCTCCTGTCCAGCTGCTGCTCAGAGCGAACATGGACAGCAGTAAGCACCACATGCTGCCCTTCGCGAACGCGGAAGATGTACCGCTGTACCAAGTGATCGGCGATCGCAGAAATGCCGGTGTTCAGAGTCAGTGGCCTTTTTCGTGCATGTGGGACCGACCTTCACACTGCTCTCCGCGGGAGTATGGACGCTGTAAGTGCCCTCATTCGGTGATTAGTTGGAGGTTCTTGTTGGTCTCGAGTTGACCCGACTGCAGGCAGAGCCATTGGATGTGAAAAGAGGAGGAGGAGGAGGTAGCATTTATTGTGGCAGGAAGACTCTACGTCAAGTGGGGGAAGGGGAAGTCAGGAAAGTTGCTTTTGTTCCCAGATGATTTTCACGGTTTCCTCACGATGTTTTATTTACTCCAAATGCCAAGGCGCAGAATCCTACTCGCGTCCTCTGCGCTTTATGTCAGCGGCACATCATCTGGCAGTGGGGAGGGTAATTTGAGTGAAACTTTCCCTCTGAATCACGGCCCTACTGCGTGCAAACCGTAACGCCCATTTAAATATTTTTGTTAAATTAATATGGGTAACTGTCGCGTCTCTTTTACATTTATACCGGTTACATCTCCTCCTAGATTATCATATGACCTACATTGCGGCTAGCGGGCTTATGTCCTGCCAAAGTTAAAATTAATTACGAATGCGCCTTGCGGTATCAAGAACCAGCTTTATTAAAAGACCACATAGTCAACGTATTTCTTGAGTTCCCGTTTTACCACCCAAAGGAGTCGGGGTGAACTCAAGAGATGAGATGCTATGTATTCCAAAGCATGGGCTCAACAGAATCACTAAATCAGCTTACGGCATCACTAAATTAGAATCACTAAATCAGCTTAAATCAGCTTAGGAGCTGGCAGTATATAATTGGTAAAATCGGCGACCAATCCTGAGAGACTGCGGTAATGCGGCCGTGAAGAAGTTCAAAGTTTTAGAAGTCGCTGTGGGAGCGCTTCATGGCAGCGCGATTGTATATTTTTCGAATCTTCGACCCCATTTGGTGAATAGGGATAATGCGCAGGGCTGTACTCGCAGACACTGAAAAGCAAATTCAAAATCCCAGAAGTTGTCCCTACGAACCGACTGTTGGGAATGGAACAGAAATTGATCGTATCGCAACCAGAAGCATCGGTGACATTGAATAGTGGGCACTCCTCAGACTTCAGCGTATATAGGCCACAACTACTAAGAAGAGAACATAGTTCGCAGCAAATGATCCAAGAAAAGATGATAACGTAGGGATTTAAAACTAGTGCAAGCGTATATTTCTGGAGACCGCCACTGCAGTTACATAAATTACTGTGCGGCAGCCGAAATTGTTTGATACCCTCCCGGTGGCTCAGTGGCTAAGGCATTGTGCTGCTGAGCACGAGGACTCGGGTTCGATTCCCGTCCGCGGCAGCCCCTTTTCTAATGGAGGTGAAAAGCGAAAACAACCGTGTGCGCGAGATTTCGGCGCACGTTAAAGATTCCCAAGTGCTCAAAACTGGTCCGGAGCACTCCACTACGGCGCGCCTCATCGCCTATGTAGCGTCGGCGCGTTAAACCGCATAATCAAGACTAAAAAAAAAATCAAATTCTATTTGAAGGTTTGGGCTAGTTGGGATGATTGAACGCCGACATTATCCGCCAGCGCAAAAAAAAAAAAAAAAAGAGCCCGAAAAAAAAATTACCGAAGCTTGCACGAAATCGCGCTAGGCTTAAAAATTTAGCGAATCTGGAGGATTTATTTCTATGTTAAGGACACACTACTACGCACTGCATTAGGCTTGAAATTGTTTATTTACATGTTCCCTCGTCGCTTTACACTGTGGTAGTAGTAGTCATCGTCATATCCATGTATATCGTCGTCTTCCTCATGCATGACTGGCGGGCCCGGATCGGTTTGTCCGCAGGCTTTCCCATTTTCCCCAAAGTAGAAAGCGTCAGCACGCGCTAGAACAGGAGGCAACTTTGGCTTAGCGAACTGGGCGTCTGTAGCGCGAGCTGACTTGTGCTCCCCCCTTGAGGCGCGGACGCACCTGAACTGAATTCATGATATTTTTTGCGAGCGCCAAGCGCAAGCCTGGCTGACGCCGGGCGCTCCTCTTAAATCGTGAATCACGTGCACGGTAAACGGCAAGAGTAACTATGACGCAATATTTTTGATGAAGCCGCACACTACACACATTACGGCCAGCGACAACAGCTTCGCTGTTAGAAATGTTCGGCCCTTCCACCTTGTAGAGATGATCGATCAGCGAAGTTAAAAAGGGGCGGCCACAGCGTATATCCCAGGGCTTATTTCGGGGGTATATTAAAGTGTTTCTGAATTGTTTCAGCCTATTATGTGTCAACTTACGCACCCCATATACCGAGGAAGGAATGACATCTCTCGCTTGGGTTTATGGCAATGTTTATTTAAACGCCGCCCACGGGGCTTCGCAAAAAGACCATGGACGGAATTCAGGGTCGCCTGACGTTGACGCCTGCGCTGGCAGCACGCCTGCGTCGGGTGGACTCGTGCGCTATTCGCGGCGCCGTTCTGCGTACACGACTTGCCCTCTCCCTTTGCTCCCTCACACGTAGAGCGTGTACCCTCCACGGTGGCGCTGTGAAGTGCCCGTATGTCCCCAAAACGCGTTACTCCGAGCTAAAAGACACCAACATTCCCGTTTTCTTGCTCTTAACCCCTCTTCAACTCGTTATTTTTTCGCACATGCACACTGGTTCCTGCGGAGGGCTCTCCTGGCTACAAGGAGATTATTCGCCTAGTTATACACAGCTTTAATGTAAAACTCAGAGGACACCTGAGCACATATAATGACTCGCAATTGTGAAAGCGTTAGCGCCATATATGGAGCGCCGCTGATCGGTTTCGTTCTTCCGTTCGCTTTGCTTTTACGGGGGTCTGTAGGGTGGACGGCCAAGCAAAGCGGCAGGCCCGTGAAGCTGCCGCCGGTCGCTGAATCGTGGCCGCTGCACACTATCTGCGCATGCCCGGGAGTTGCGTAAGCAACAGAGGCGCGGGCTATTGTTAGAAACAGGCTCGCGCTATGAAATGCGGTGGGAATTTAGGAGCCGTAACCCCCCCCCCCCCCTCCCCCCGCCCCCCCCCCCCTCCCCACCAGACACCGCCAACGCCCGCTTCTTCGCTCGAAGGCAATTTAAAGCTTTCGCTTTGAAAAGCCATAAAACGTCCCTTCTGCCGTGCTGCGCTGCATCATGTATATTGTAATAATGTCAAGGTTGAAATTTGTAGTCGTGATCGGGATTATTATTGACTGATCACCACCATTAAGCCACAGTCAGCGGCCAAGCAGTTCACCGAGCTGCCTAGACTAAAAAATTGGCTGGCGATTACGATACTCCCTCAGGCGATATTTGGGCGCAGCAGCCGTGCTCTTAGGCAGCATTCACTCGTGGGTTCTCTCGACGGCAGCGATGATGAGCCTCTACGTCGGCGGCGTGAAGTGCGTGCCCGGAAGGGAACGCGAACTGCGTCTTAAGCGAACGCCAAGCGTCGCGCCGTCGAGCGCCTCGTGCGGGCACAGCGTACTGCCCCTCCGCTCCGCTCCCCCACCGCACACTTTCGGAGAGCGCTGGCTCGCGCCGCCACGGCTACCCCCCCCCCCCCCCCCCTAATGTCGTGAAACTCTCCTCCTTTGCTTTCTTTCATCGTTAGCTTTTTTTTAACTCGTCGGTCTTGCCATCGTTCGCTCGATCACGACGACGGCGACGCGGCTCAGCCCACGATCGGGAGAGAAAGGGCTGCGTCGTAAAATATTCTCTGCATGGAATAATTTAATACACTGCGTCCATACCTGAAAAAGCCGTTGTTTTCCAGCATGTTTCTTAGAACACGGCCTATTTTGAAGGGTGTCAACACTTATCGCGTTTTTATTGATGAATTACCGTGTAATTCTTGGCCATTGTTTAAGACTAATGCTCGAGCAGTCAAATAACTAAGCGAATATACCTAATCGAGGGACTATTTAATCGAATATATGATTGAGCCAAATATTTGCCGATCCGTAGTACATATCTTTATAGGGAAGGGGAGCTGACATAGAAGCTTGGAGTTTTTGTACATACAGCTATATTCAACTTAGTGTGGTTATAAATTCGCCCCAGTTAGCACAGGACCGGGATAATTGGAGATTAATGAGAGATGCCTTTGCCCTGCAGTGGGCGTAGATAGGCTGGTGATGATCATAGCAACTGCGCAAAAGGATCCTGAAGTGAAATCTCCGCGTAACTTTATGCACCATGCAGGCTTGCATGTAGCTGTACACAGAAGCCAAACCACTCACTGGCTGTTGCGTGCTGTACAGGAACAGTTTTAAAGCTCTGTAGAGCCGCGTGTTTGCAAACGCGGTGCCAATTCACCTCTACACTTCCGCAGTGGAACCTGTCCACGCCGCGGCCAACGGGAAGCTTCCATCGTCGCAGCACAGCGCAGTCGTCCTCGCGAATCCCGAGCACGGGTCTCAGCAGGACGAGTGCCGAGGAGAGGCGTCCAAGCGGGGCCGGTGTTGGAGCAACTACTGCGACCCGTGTTCCGTGTGTCTACCTGCGCGGAGGCCCCGCAACGCCAGCTTCTTCAGCAGCACCGAGGAACTGAACCGGGAGCGCATTCGCCAGGAGTCGTCCGGCCACTACGTCATTCACCCTTGCAGCGTGTTCAGGTACGGAAAAGACAAGCTTTAACACGCCGGTAACAAAAATCCGCAGTCAATATTCGACCTGCGAAGTTCATGAATAGCTCAGCCACGTTCGACACGGATGTACTGTCAAAGAAGGAGCCAAATTGTGTTCACCAAGCGAGTGGGAATGACTTTCCTAGTGTATGGGGACGCGAGTGGAGCAAGTCGTACGGTGTACAAGGGCGGCTGCTGCAAGCTATTGGGCTGCTGTAAAATGGTGCAAGGACACCGCGACCATTCAGCACCAAGAGCAGAGAACCTGTGTTGGTTTTGAGACGCACACATATGTGCCCAGCGGCCAAATAGTCACCCGGAGCAGACCAACAGAGGAGCACATCCTCAGCTTTCTCGCTCAAAATTCTGAATTCTCAGAAACCCAGTGGAAACACTGCAGGAAAGTAGTATTTCGCATGGAGGAGTGAGTCGACTTGGTCATGAACACTATGAAAGAATTTTCAAGAACTCTAAATGGTTGTTTCCTTACTCGCTGTCAAAGGGTACCGCCCATACATTTCAATGGGATAGTTTCCTTGGCTCTGGAACGTAGTAGAGTTAAGCGGAGAACTTCAAACTCCGCACAATGCACGCTGCCACCCTAAACTTCAACAGTGCCAAAACATTTTAAATTACGCTAAATAACTGCAGAGTAATTACATCTGAAACAATTGCGATGAGCCGGAAAGCTGCACACGACTTTTGATACGGCACGCGGTGCATACGCACGAAGACGGACAGACACATGTGGGATTCTATTGGTTGCTCACCGAACGGTTCCCCTCGCCTACAAAATCTTTTTAATGGTGCCAGTTCTTTTACTCTTGCTGCAAATATATGAAATAGCAATTGTACACTAAACTAAGCGCTACACTATACGGGTTACCAAGCGCGTTCAATGGCTTTTTTTACAACACTACGGGAACGCGTGGTGAATCATATTTTGTATAGTACTCTGTAATACAACAACGTTGTGGTTTTCAATTATTGCTGAACTACAAAAGCGAAACGAGTCAAAGATTTATGTAGTGCTAGGGCACAACTTTTCGGAGCTGTGCGCTCCTCAAATACACGAAAAACGCAAGCCCTCTATGCTGCATTTTGTGGGTGGAACCTTAAGTGCAGGACATTGGGTGAATTTGTTCTCGTCGTGTTCATTCTTGTAATGGCGTGGCGAAGGGGTGTAAAAAAAAGGGGGGGGGGGCGGCAATGAATTAAATGCAGGCATCCCGTATTTGCAGAAGGAAATTGCCGGTACTGGGTTGGCGGTAAGAGGGGTAGACAGAAGTTTGGCAGTCAATAATGCATTCATTTATTTGCACTCATTCGTGCATACCTATTTGCGCCTCCACCGCGCAGGATGTACTGGGACCTTAGCCTGACCTTGCTGTTAGTGGCGAACCTGGTGCTCATCCCCGTGGACGTTGCCTTCTTCAGCGACCCGGGTGACCCGTACTGGATGGCGTTTCACTTGGCCTCCGACTCCATCTTCTTCGTGGACATCGTCTTCAACTTCCGCACCGGTAAACACATGTCTCGTGCCCGTATGACGTCCGCATATCTGCTGTCCGCGGAAAGGGGGGGGGGGGAGTAAATTATAAAAGGAACTGTGGTGAACAGAAGCCACTTTGGTTTTTTTCTGATTACTTTGATGCCCTGGGGCAAAATGGCGCAATAAAAAAAAAAAGCTTTGGAGAAGCAGCGGCTCGTAACATTATAAAAAGAAGCCTGTGATGAAAATAACGTGCGCTTCGGTGAAAGCAAAACAAAATGTTGTGAAGCACAGGTAAACCACGGGTCACGAGTGAAACAGCCACGGTTGCGCCAACATTTTCACAGGGTGAGGCTCGCGAAGTGTTTCTTTTTTTCACAATACGTCGGTTTTGTGTTTTGAGAGCGCGAATGAAATGAATAATTCAGCCGCTTTTTGAAAGATAGAAAACACGAAACTGCACGTGTTTGAAAATCTGGTGCGCTGTAGGAGTAGCTACGCATGTCAGTCATTTAGCGCAATTGTTTCTCTCTGTGAGAATAAAAGTCATACGTTAATACCCAAGCTGTATTATCATCTCCCAATGTCTTTACAGCATCTCTTGCCACCAAAAGTATATTTCGCATAAAATCACGCGTAACGGGCTGTGTAGCTTGGATGGAAAAGACTAATGCAGTGGAACATACACTGCGTCTTGGAACAGCGCCTGCATGATGCTGCAACTTTGTTGTGGAGGACAGTGATACCGGTTTTGACATAACTGCAAGGAGGCGAGTTAGCAGGAATGGCGCAAGGGAGAGGGTGAACTAGTCGCTTCTTCCCGAGGTAGCTTGATACCTCCTAGGAACCCACCTACTTTTTACTTCCTAGGTGCCTACGTAGTTCGTATCTTCTACTGAAAGTAGGTGCGTAAGAACGGATCAACCGGCCTACGCAGTTGATCATGCTTGTTGGCCTTTTCATGCCAAAGGATAAAAAATTATAGGCGGAAATATATCTTACGGACTAAGAAAAACCACCGGCCTTCCAAAATGCACTTAATGGAAGTGCATACCCGTATATTTCTTTATGACATGGAGCCACACAATAGCTTGCCACGGTTCTGAGAGACACGACTGTAGTTCAACGGCTCACCGAGGAACACACGGTCACCAATCTTGAGCTCATCGCCATACGCCTTGCGATTACTCGAATAGTGGAAAGGCGGGATCCGTCATCTCGCACCTATTATATTTACACCGACTCGCAAGGAGCGTACACCGCCTGCCGTGCAGGGGGAGCGGACTACTCCGTTCTTAATATAATTCTGAAAGAAGCCCGTCGTCTACGGAAGGAAGGCTACAGCATAGCCATCAAATGGATTCCTGCGCGTGAGGGAATTACTGGGAACGAAAAGGCACACCAGGCAGCGCGCGCTGCAGCTCTTTCCGCACCTTTGCCTGGATGCGCTGTCGTTTCCGCTTCTTCGGCCATTGCCGATGTTGCACACCCACCGTCGCCTCTAATGGATAAGGCCGAGACATGGCATTGTGCTCAATGCTATCGCCGCAGCATTCTCCGGCACTTGCCGAACCCCGAGGAAAAATATCGACGACCACCCAGCACTCTTCGAAGGATGGAGGCGGTAATTCTTCGCCGAGCCCAGACTGGCCAACTTCTGTCCCCAGCGCGGCTACACCTCATCAACCCGCGCTCATACGTGACCCCAAAGTGCCCGTTATGCCCCGCAAGAGGCATGACTGAACATCTTTTGTGGCATTGCCCTGCCTTTACCGCGGTTCGGGAGACTGAACTTCAGTCTCTCGGCGTACGCCGACTTGGTACCCTCCAGGAGTGGATCGATCCACCATCGCACGTTGGACCATCGGACGCACTCCGGCTCTGGCGGGCTTTTATTCAATATTTTAAGGACGAGAAAGGAACCGGCCGTTTCTTTGCAGAGCCGACCTCGGGACCACCCCACCTTGAAGACGTGGACAGCCGCCCCCCTCCCCCTCCACCATAAATCCCCTATTTCTGTCTCAAGGTTTACAACTTGTACAATGCAGAAATAAAGACGTTAAAAAAAGTTTCTTGTTTAACGCCCCGAAACTACACTTGGGCTATGAGTCGTGCTTAGTGGAGGGCTCAGGATTAACGTTGACTACCTGGGAATCCTTTATAACATGCGCCGAAATGCAGACGCACGGTAGTTTTCGCTTTTCCACTCCGCTTGAAAAGCAGCAACATCGGCCGGCATGAAACCCGCGTCTTCGGGCTCAGCAGCACAACACAATGTCTTAGCCAGTGAGCCATTGCGGCGGGCACAAACAGTTTCTCATCTCACAAAATGTTCTGTTGATGAACACGACCGCCATTGACAAAATAAATCCCACGGTTCTACCCCGTCGAATGACACGCAGGCGTGATAACGACCGAGGGCGTGGAGCGCGTGAACCTAGACCCGGCGTACATTGCTCGGCACTACCTGCGCACGTGGTTTCTGCTGGACTTCCTGAGCACAGTGCCGTTCGACTACATCTGCTTCCTGGTGGACGGCGCGTTCGACGGCTGGCGCAGGCCCGACGCTCTGTCGGCCATCCGCTTGCTGCACCTGGCCAAGCTGCTCGGCCTCCTCAAGCTGCTCAGGCTGTCCAGGCTATGCAGGTACCTCAGCAGCCTGCAAGAACACTCGGTGAGTATGCGTGTATATGAGAGGCGCTAATTTATATAGACCCTTATTTCTCGATGGTGTATATGAGAGGCGGTAATTTATATAGGCCTTTACTTCTCGATGGCACATTCAAATAGCCGAGCAAGAGAATCAGAGACAAAGAGAGAGAGAGGCAAAACTTTTATTGTCGTAAGGGCTAATTTGGGGGAGGAGTGGGGACCGAGGGAGGAAGGTCCCCGGTGACTTTGGCAGCCCGGACGACTATGGCATCTTGCGCCGCCTAATTCGAGCTGCCCAACGCCCTCATCCAGTGCCCACTGTCTCGATATGGGGGGAATGGGTTGTGGGGGCATTGCCAGAGGAGGTGATCCATGGCTTGGACCACCCCACAAGCGGGGAAGTGGGGTGAAGAGTACAGACCGGGGTACATGCGGTGCAGGCGGGAGAGGCAAGGAAGAGTGTACGTTCGCACTAAGCGCCATAGGCGTTCTTCGGTGCGAGAGAGCGCCGGGTGTGCAGGGGGCAGTAGACGGCGAGTGCGGCGTTAATGAGACGTAATCTCACGAAAGGAAAGGAGCCGATCTCGAGCAGACAGGGCTCCATGAAAGGGTTCAAGGCTAAGACCCGCTCGGAAGGTGAGCTCTCGAGCGCCTGTGTGCTGCCTCGTTCCCTCCCACACCCGTGTGGGCTGGGGTCCACACCAGCTCACCTGCCAGAGAATGAAATGCCGGTATGATGGCAATATCACCGGCAAAATTATCGTAGGGAGAACGACAGTGAGATTGAAGAACGCCTTAGGATGTGGAAGTAGTCCATCATTCCAGGAGACCACGGGACGATTGTGCTGTCTCAGCCGGACTTAAGATAGGCATAAGGAGAAATTTTTGTGTTCAGGGCAGATCAAAGTTTGTTTCACCGATGATCCTAGTCAAACTGTTGTGCGCTTGAATTTGTGGGAACGTAAACGCACGTGTCCCGACTTAAACGTGGAGGTCCTGTCTCAGACGAAAAACCGTTAACGGAAATCCCTATCCAGAAGCATGCTGGAAGTTGCGTGTTTTTTTTTTCAATTCAAATGGCATTCATGAGCCCTTGGAGGTCGGCATGGGGCAAAGTCAGTCTAAGACAGTTAAAAGCCATTGAAGGCCACTGCAAAGTCAGTTGCTCTAAAAATATCCGTTAAATTGTTATATGCGAGGAAGGTGACGCACACACGAGGAAAAATTGACCTTGTTTGTACTTGCTTAGCTTCTGAGTCATCGGAAGAAATTATTACTTTGCTGCCCTTGCAGCGCACATCTGTCTCCTCTTTTTCTTCCACTCTCGCTTTAGCCAGAATGAATGCTATAGAAGGTTGCTCAATGTAGTTAAAAGTTTCGAAGTTCCCACTTCTCAGGTCCACGTATCTGGTCATTTTGCTCGTGTCAAGCTTGTAACAGCTGGACCGGACATCTTTTCTTTCAGCGCTTGCTTTTATCCCCCCTTTCTCGGCACCGTTTTTAACGAATACTTTTTTATTTGATATCGTAACAACGAATCCAACATGCCTTCACAAATAAAATAACGCTGTTACTCTCGGTTATGTACGTACATTTTGCCTCAGGTCTCTCTTGCGCTCAGTAATGTGGACGTGGAAGAGCCATGGACCTCAGATTTTGGAATGGTACTGCCTATGCGTATTTCGGGTTCAAGCATTTATAGAACTGGTTTTTCACCAACCGGCTGAATGATGTGACAGGCACTGAGCAAAGAGGCATAGTCGCCTACCGGTACCACCTAAGTATAGCCGGCATATAGACAGACAGACATAAAATTTTCGCCCTTAGGTAGCTCAAGAAAGACTACAGTCTTCAAAAAGACTTGCAGGCAACAGGTGGCACATGTTGGCCTTCTCCTGTTTAGAGCTAGGATCACCAGGATGATAACGCAGTCTAAAGCAGGCCACGTACAGCGGGCAACGTGCAAAGTAGCCCTTACAAGTTATTCTGTGTTGGCTACCTCCTGAAAGGAACACTCAGGCTAAAGGCCATCATCAGATCGGATGTAAAGCAGTTCCCAAGCTTCTTTCTAGATTCCTATGGCCTTTTCACACGCCCCCATTTGTGATGTGCCCTCGTACACCTCCCTTGCCCAGTTCGCGTACTCGTCGGCGGTGTACCTGAGCCTGGCGAACTTGGTGGGCCTGATGATGCTCATCGCCCACTGGAATGGCTGCCTGCAGTTCTTCGTGGCCATGATGCAGGGATTTCCCGAGGGAAGCTGGGTCAGCAAGGACGGCATACAGGTAGGCAGTCCTACACCCCCTGCAAAGTCGCTGTATCAGCTCGGTCGATGCGTGCGAAGGTACACTGTCACTGATAGAATAACGCTAAAGCCCATCGTACGAAAGCACCAATGTCGGTTCTTGCTAGCTTCCTTATTTGCTAGCTTATTTGGAACAGCTGTAGACATTTGAGCACGTTGTTTGCAGAACATGAACTTTGCGCCTTACCGTGTAGGGCACCTAAACTTTGAAACACAGCATGCAAATCTCGAGGGATGAAGGATGACTACCGTCGCGGAAACGAGCCGTGCTGTATAAACTTTGGCTACATTATCTTGTAAAATGCGCGATTAAAGTAAGTAGTTACTTGTGCTTTCGTGAGCTTCTGTGTGGCTGTGAAAATATTTCTTAAAAGCCACAAAATAACTTAATTTCTTAGCAGCATGCGCCTTGTATCGTTTGATATTATCCCATGACCAGAGTATATAGTTGGAGTGAAGGGCGGTTTTCTGACCTTTGTCCTTCTTTTTCTCTTTTTGTAAATTAACTTTCTGTTAACTGAGGCCGGGTTCAAACTGTTACCGCAACTGTCGTAATAACGTCTCAGCCAACGGAACTGCGTGAACTGCCCCTTTTTACGTTCATAGATCACGATATTGCTTTTGCGTCGTAGTCTGAACATAGCCTGAAACATCTGTTAAAGCACTGCAGGGATGTGCGAAGTATGGTGAACTTGTGCTATACCCAGATAAGAAACTGCGCTTTATAGTGCCTTATTATGTGCCCTTACAGTTCTTACGCATCCTTTTTGACACTTCGTCATACACTTAACGTGCCCATGGTAACAATTACCACGTAGTGTGGCCTCTTCTGTGACTGGTTATATTTCTATAAGGAAGGCAAGGATATGTTTATTTTTTTGTAATTACAGGAAAAATGTTTCCTTATGCGCTAAGAATGCTTTTAAAATCTAGCTAGTACAGTTCGCAGAATTTTACCCCTTAGCCGTTTTATATTTTCCTTCGTAGTCTATAGTTCACTCAGTTAACCTCTTAGTTGCTTCCGGAGTCCAACACTACATAGAGAACAATGCAACAGCACGATTAAATAGCGCATCTGTAGTTGCTCCCAGTTCAGCATATGTAAGATTTACCTGGGAAAGAATGAGTAAAATGAATTTAGTGTCCACAGAGGCATTCATGGTCTTCTCCTCACTTTTTGTCCTTCCCCATTCCTCCTCGTGATCTCCTCTCACACAGCACCGGCCGCTGTTCGAGCAGTATTCCTGGTCCATGTTCAACGCGCTCTCCCAGATGTTGTCCATAGGGTACGGCCAGAACGCGCCGTCCACGGTGGTGGACATGTGGTTGGTCACTCTGGGCATGGTCACTGGAGCTACGGGATACGCGCTGCTCATCGGCCACGCTACTACGCTCATACAGAGCCTGGACTACACCAAACGGCAGCACCGCGAGAAGGTGCGGAAGCTACGCGTGCTGTGTATGCCTGAAGCTCGTACCACGGTTAAGCTGAGAGATTGGGCTAGACGTTCAAGCGGTGCATGTCCCGCGGTTACAACACGTCATTGCATTGTACCGCAAGAACGATTGATAAATTGAATAAATTTGTCGGACTCACTGCTTTACCAGTTGATGAAGATATCGAACAAATTTTGCATTTGGTACAAATCTCAAACCATGCGCTTGTTTGCATCGATTGGTTAGTTTTCGTGATTAAGGTAGGCCGCGGCTGCAGTGAATTCTTCTCACCGTGTAGTTTCATTCAATACGGGCGCTTTTATTCTAAATTCAACTGGGTATACGCTTGAATAAGTACCCGCCACACCTCTGAAATGTTTCCAAAGCGCAGTCTAAGCTTAAAAGCAGTGAAATACTAAAACTGCTGTCGATTTATTATAGGAATAGTTTGATGCAAAATTTTTGCATGGAAGCTGCAGTGTGACTCCGCCTTCGTTTTAACACGTATACCAGCACTTCGTTGATAGTACCCACAGCTGGTTCACTCGCACCGCTGTAACTTAGCAATACGCTTTAAGCAACCACAGCAACTACTCCTAGCTTGCTAAGGTTCCGATAGATAACGTGTATTCATTTCATCAACACTTACCCCAAAGTGACACTCCCCAAGTTCTGATGTTTCTTTCGATTTCCACGCCGTGCAGATGGAGCGCGTGGAGGAGTACATGCAGTACCGACGCATGCCCAAGGAGCTCCGATTCCGCGTGCGCAATTACTTCGAGCACCGGCACGAGGGGAAGTCTTTCGACGAGGACGCTATCTTGGCCCAGCTCTCGCAGCCACTGAAAGAGGTGGGTTGATTTTAAGAAGCCTGGTCTTTCGTTGTGATAGGCCGCCGTGATTTTTTGTCGTTAGGATTGCCGCGAGCAGTGAATTCGATATGCATGCTGCTACACCTCAAGAGCTCTATAAACATGTGATCTACAATTTGTAGCAAAGATTCACGTTGACGCTCCGGCATACTACATTCATAGCGATTTGAAACTGCACAATGGGAAGCTAATTTAAATGCCGTACACTTTTACGCCGGTTGGAGTAATGAAATGGAAGAAGCACTTCACCCGTCAGCATTCCTTTGCGATAATAGGTGCTCAAAAGGCAAATGTTAGAACGTACACATTGGTCTGATATCGCGATTCATTGATTTTTTTTCTTTAATCAGTGCCATGCATCTGCAAAGAAATGTTAAGCCGCTAGCAGGATGAGGTGAGGTTAACAGTAAAATACAATGCTGTCGCCAGTTAATTACTGCTTACTGCAATAATTCATCTTTTGGTAAAACGGTAAGCTGTCGTTTATAAAAGCTGGGTCACTTAAAATACAGATGGGTGGTTTTGGGGGGTAAGTGTTATGTTGGGTGCACAATGAAACAAATTTACTGTCCGACCATTTCAAAGTTAAAATGCACCTAAGTTTATGCGACGCCCACATCATTTTACCGTAAATGTTCAGGACGTGATGAAGCACAACTGCCGGGCCACCATACGCGCGGTGCCGTTCCTGTCGGACGCCGACCCGTGCTTCGTGAGCGACCTGGTGACCAGGCTGCGCTACGAGTTCTTCCAGCCGGGTGACCTCATCATCAAGCAGGGATCGCTGGGGCACAAGATGTACTTCATCCAGTCGGGCACTGTCAAGCTGCTCCTGGACGGAGGACAGTTCCTGGGCACGCTCTCCGAAGGAAGCTACTTTGGAGGTATGAGCAGCTGTGCATATCGCACCTGGCGAGGCTAGCAGGCACTGTGTTGTACGCTCATTGTCACAGGAAATGACAGGCTTTTGCAGTTCCTAGGCGCCCGTTCGCGCATTCAGCGGCGTTGGTGTACTCGATCGAACGATGGGTAAGGAGAAAGGGGGAGGATGAAAGAGAGAGAGAACGCAGAGAGCAGAGTTGAATGAATTACGGTGACAGTGAGGTGAGCGTAAAGAGGGAAGCGAAGTGTGTCATGAGACGCGCTTCACAGCGGCGACCTGCTAAGGGGTGGTGCCAGAGTAGAACGCCACTCTGGTCCGCAGTTAATTCGCGGGTGACATCATTTGTAAGTGTGTGGGGAACGCGTCCAGTGTTACAAAAATTCGAAACACGATATGGCATGATCGCAGGTATGTTCTCGGTGGCTAAAAGATGGCGCCAGAGTACATGCATGTCTCTCAATTTATTTGCTTTAAGATATCCCAAAATCTAAACATCTCAACATCTGCGCTCAAATTTTGTTTTAGGACGTAAATAGTAGATGCAATAGTAGGTGTAAATGTAGTAGGATGTAAATCTGGAAATAGCCTTTGCGATTCTCGCTGAAAAGCGCAGGCTGTACTTTGTTCCTGAAATTTAAGGAACAAACCTAAAAGACAGAATGGAGAGGAAAGGCCAATTTCTGTTTTGGTAAAAGCGCAGAAAGCCTCTGTGCCTGTTCGAGATATTTTGGGGGTTTTGGGCGCCCAAGCATCATAAGGCATGCCGTGGCGGAGGTCCTGGGGTCCGTTGACGTGAGCCGGAATATCGACTAGCAGTCATTTTAGCGTTTCGCCTCCATTTGCAAAGCGGCCGCCTCTGCTGGACTCAGCAGCGCAACGCCTTAGAAAAATGCTAGCTGAATCAACAAAAGCTTTTGTTCAAATAGCCCATTTCTTTCTTTTTAAATCTGGAACCTAAGTAGCTTTCAGTGCCATAGTATGCCACACAGCTACAGCTCGACGAGTTGCATGGGAATAAAAGGAAAATAGGTTCAAGCTAAAACTAACGTCTTTTTCTTGAACCTTTCAGGCAAGAGATTAAAAAAAATCATTTACCTGAATGTCTGAGTTAGAAACTTTCAAGTGGTGCTTTGCTGCATCCCGAAGCAACCTACTCCTGTCACCTCACCCCCGACGACCTCGCTATTTTACCGTCTTCCCAGAGATCTGCCTGCTGACCAAGACGACGAGAAACGCGAGCGTAGTGGCGGACACCTACTGCGACCTCTTCTCTCTCTCGGTGGAGAACTTCAACGAGGTGCTGCTGCAGTACCCGCACATGCGCAGCTCGCTCGAGGCCACAGCCGCGCAGCGGATCGCGCACAACTCGGCCTTCCGCGCATCCGACAGCGACAACCTCTGAGGCCTCCTCTTCTCCTACACAACGTCACTGGTGTCACATACTTAACGCATGGTGTCACACACTTAAGGATGAAATGCTCACTCTGATCGCTAGGCAGGGTCAGTTCCCACAGATGAACGAGATGTTCTTATATGGCTATGTCGTCGAGGGTTTGTTGGGTAGGAGCCGTCACTCGGATTTGATAGCCTCTTCGAAGAGGAGTGATAGCCTTATGGAGGAAACAAAGGTTAGGAGAGGCCCCGGTGGCCACCGCCACATTGGCAAATGAGAGGTGCTTTTAGTTCACAGCCCTTTAGGGGCTCGCCTTGTCGTCGTAGCTCGCTCGTTAGACCCAAGTAGAGCCACACGGCGTTCCACCGTAACGGCTGTCGTCGCGACGTAACCCAGAGGCTTCGAAAACCAAGGTGTTTATACAGTCATAAGCGTTCGAAACTCGTGAACCGCTGGCGCTTGTCAAACATATCCGCGTTGCTTAGCGCAAAGAAAACTGCAGGTACATTTGAGGCAAAATATACAAAATATACGTAATTAACGGGCAGCGCCCGCTTTATTTAGTTAGGAACGCTCTTTGGGTTGGTTTTCACGATAGTAAGCGAAAAAAAGTGGCAGTGCAACGCCGGCCCGTGCAGGAGGAAAGGCAAGCACAAAAAGAACAGAACTCCCGCTGCCGCAGTCTCAGGCCGGGGGTGCGCGAGCACTGCGAAGGCGGGAAATGTGAATTGAACTGGGTGGTAGGAGTGAGCGAATAACGGCGGTGCAGTCAGTCCATTATGGCGAATCACTGCTCTGCACTTCCGACAGCTTTCACATTGAGTGGAACGGCTTTAAGTTCTTTCGCGTTCTCAGAAGGCCGCTAACAACCGCGCCGTAGCAACGGCGGCGTGGCCAAGGCCAGCCCACCGAGGCCCTCGTCACTGCGCGGCCCACGTGGTAGCGAATGGTCAGCAGACGCAGCAAACGGTGGGGTGAACAAAGGCGTTGAGATGGCGTATGTGCGAAAAAAGACGCTGCCTAAAATGGCGTTTCCGCCTTTATGTCATGTCATGTCAGGGCCTCTCTTAAGCCTTGCGTTCCTCTGTGGATAGCCCCTTTGCTACATGTTTAGAGTCGCACTGTACATAATAACTGGATATTTGTTTTCGTTGACTGTAAAATGTGAGAGTCCTTGTTTATTTTTATCCTAGAGAAATTTTGTTTCCCCGTCCGATGTCGACTACGCTGTATGACTCGGTTAAACCACATTTTTCGTGCAATTAGTTCTCGTCAACTTATAGGGTTGTGTCACAGCTAAGACCAAGGCGAGACTACCTACTCGCATCTTGCGTAATCCATCCGCGTGTGAAATTGCTTTTGCCGGAGGAAGTCTGGTTAGATATTGTCTCATTTGTACGAAATGTGGGGCCCACGGTCATGTGAAAGAAAGAAACGAGTGCTAAATGCTTCACCAATGAACCTCAAGGGAAACAGGGTGCCACAATGACTGTCGTAAGTTTGTAAGTTTTCCCGAAACAACGCGATTTGTTTATGTGCCAAACTTACACATATCTCAGCATGTTGTGTGATAAAACTCCGTAGTGAAACCATGCTGTAAGAGGCTTTAAAGGCCAACTGCACTCAAATTTCACTTCGACCAAATTTATTTTTAATGCATAGTAAGTACCCCCAAATCAGCTGGGACACAAGTGGTAGCCCCGCGAAACGCCTCGTTAATCAGTCAGAAGCGTTTAAAAAAGCTCTGCCACAGACAATGCTGCACCTGCCGGCGAATCGCGTAAACAGTCATGACGCGCCTGTCACGTTCCAGCCGACGGGGGCTTCTTCCTCTGGCCAGCTACGCAGCTGGAGAACTGGTCGAGCTCTGCTGTGCACGCTTCACCCATTTGCTGCCCCCTGCGCACGTAGAGCTTTCCCGCAGACATTTCTCCCGAGCTGGTGACCATCCGGCCGCTCTCTGGATGACTGCAACGTCACTACAATGACCGCGCTCTCCTCGGTTTCGGTTTCAAAATCGCCGATTTTTACTGGCCGCTTGCGGCGCCCGCGCGCGTATTTCAGCTGTTGTATTTTGCACGTTGCTTTCTTTTTAAGCAGGCTATACGAAAATAAGGTTTTCAAGAGATCGAAATTTTGATGGCAGTTGGCCTTTAATGCGTAAGGATTCTGTTCCGAGTAGCAAATAGCCAGTACCAACTGTGTAATGCCCTGCGCCTGCACAAGAAACATAAAGGGCGAGGCAACACAGGTTTTCGTCATAATAGTGTGCATAAAGATATCTTATCGAACAAAATTTTAAAAATACACAAAACATGCAAAGCATAGATGGTATTCACTGAAAAGGTTTAGCTGTTAATACCTTCGCTTGGCAACACTGGAAACAGCGACGGTCATGGCCGAAGCGTCACAGACACGGTGCGGCTTGTGCCACTTCGCGCGCGCACAGCAGGAAAAAAAAAACACCGGCGTGCATCGCCTGCTTCGTTTCATCCAGATTCTCAACGGCGTTGTTAACAGAGATGTTATTAATTGCACTCTCATTGGAGTCGAGGCGTTACTTTGCGCTCGGTGGGCTAGAGTTTGGAACGTCCAACACACACCATATGCTTAGCACGGACAAGTACCGCCATCCCGCGGACCCCGGCGTAACCAGTGATGGTGCACTTGCATGGTTGCGTGTATGCATGCCTCGCCAGAGAATACAACCTGAACATACGAAGATAAAAGTACAGAGTACAAACTAACTGGTTTGTATGTTTACTTCGCCCTCACACACAAAAAAGGTGTTTTTCTCAGCTCTCACGCGCCGAAAACAAAATTAAGAAAGCTCGGGAAAAGAGACCCAGACATGTAAAAAATAACGGGAAAAACCACCAAGCGTGTAATGCCCCTCATTTGCCCAGAAATGCATAATTGACGAAATTATCAAATTTATGGTGATAGTGTAGTGAAAAAGAAGTAATATGTCACAGGAAAGAAATAAACTGAAGCAAAGCGGCGTAAGCGAGTGCTTACGCATTAATAGAAAGTTCTTGCACTATCTGTACATTTTCATTTGCTGCACCTGCTTTCATTTGTTATTGTGGCGGAATCAAATAAACAAACGTTATTCGCACAATTCAGCGCAATTTGTACGGAAGACTTAGCGGAGTATTCGTAAATAGAGTTCGCTGTATCGTCATCCCTTGCTCTTGGTGACTTACCATCTGTTATATGTAACTTGATGAGTGATTGTTCCCAAGCACGACTAGATGTATCTCATGGTTTGTAAATAAAAAAAAATAAATGGCGTTACGCTCTGTGTACATACGAAAGAAAACGGTCTTTGTGGTATTGCTGTGTAAGTGTCCATGCCTTGATGTTTCTTCGTTTTCCGAACAAAATAGGCCATAACCGCGGAATATATCTGAGGTGTTCGCCATTTCAACCCGTTCTGTGCGCATCGAAATTCAGCGTGTCTTTGAACTCGTCAACCAATAGGCGCCGATTTTGAATTGAAGACATCTCTTTCAAATTACAATAAGCATAGTGAAAACAGGCGTTTGTTGAAACACTTTCCCAAGTGCTTCTGACGGCAATTTCTTAAAGGTTCCCCGATTCCGTGTTACAGGGCAGTAAAGCCGTGACATGTTTGAATAGAGTATTGAGGTTAGCTGTAGTTCTTTCCTGTGCGCCTTTGCATATCTGGGTGCTTACGAAATTTTCGTACGCTCTGTGTATCCTGAAATGCTTGTGTATTTGTGCCCTACTTTAACCTCGTGGTTACTACCCGACACACTCTGGACAGATTAAGACAAAACAACTTCGAAAAAGCAGTCCTCAAATATTTCGCCCACCACTCCGACGCTAGGAATATTTTTTAGGCCTAGCAACTGCAACACCTGCCACGTCGGAATTTCACGCCACCACGAGGAACGAGTCAGCCACGCTCCCCGCTCCGACGCCTGTAAGTACAATAAAATTCGACTTGGAAAGAGAGAACAACATTCCTGGCAAAAATGCCTGGTTCCAAGTCATTAGTTCTCGTCTGAAGACCACAGTGCACACGAGACAAAAGCAGGCCCATTGTATACTCTGCCATGAACTCGAACTAAGCAACGACCACAGTAAACGCAGAGGCTACCCGTAACCCCTCCCGGCGTCTACCAAAATATTAGAGAGTTTTAACATATCGTTACCGTGTTACCAGAGGCCGGAGTTTCCCTTTACCGCTGAAAAGTGAAGGACACGTTTTAGCACACCGTTTGCGGTTTGCGTATTCCCTTTGCCATGGCGCAGGCAGCTACATCTCATGAATTAGTATCAAGCAAATCAAGCATAATTTTATTGCTCATATCTTTGTGCTTTCGTTTAAAGTAGCTTGAATATATCCCTTTTCGGGTGAAGCGTTCATAATAACTGTAGTTGTTTTGAGAATTCTGTAACCATCACCTGTACAGCTTAAAAAAAAACCCAGTAGAGTTAGAATCAAGATAAAACAGAACTTGCCCCCGCGCTAAATATTTTGGCAAGAAATGAGTACAATATGTTGTAGGAATTACTCAGTAACCTACACTCTCCCAGCACAATCTTTGAGGCCTAAAAACACTTTGCGAGCTCAGAAACATTATCGGAACTATTTGAGACGGGCAAGGCTTAGCACGAGTAGCGGCGGCCATTTTCCCTGCACATCTGAGAAAAATCGTCGTTTGTCGTTATCCTGAGCAATATTTAACAAAAAAAAAGTAATAAAAATCATCAAGTAAGATTACGTTTATCGGTTGTACCAAGCAGAAAGCACCGAGCGCACTGCATATGCCGTAATCAATAGGCGAGGGTACACTTAAGGGTAAGTTACCGTTCGCGGTAACTCTCGCGCATGCGCAGTCCACTCCCGCCAACACGGTAGACGGTAACGTAAACACGGTAACGCTATGCGAAAACTCTCTATTACTACACCGTCGTGTTCCGTCCACGCGCAGGCCTCAACATGGACAATCTGGCGACACCAGTGGTGACCGAAGGCATCGCAACAGCCAGTCACATACCACAACAAGAATTTCTAGCCACACCGTCATTCAAGTTCAAAGTGCCCAGAATCTCATCGTCGGCAGCACCGCGCAAGTGGAGTATGCAATAAGGCTTAACACAATTGAAGCCCTCCGGCTAGGCACCAGAGGACAAGAACTAACCATGTACGTGAGACCACTGCCGGACACCTGTCGGCGGATCATTCACGGCCTTGCCGCGGAAGGAACCTCTGAAACAGTGCACCACTGCTGCAAGCGATCAGATCTTCAACTCGTGCATGCGCTCGTGATGGGCAGTAGCACTTCAACCCTGCTCGCCTTTCATGAACCGCACGTGCACCTAATGTGCGACGCCCCTGACAGGGGGTAGCCTTCCGCTACCAACTAGGTGGGTCCATACGGGGTTGAGGGGAAAGGAGGCAACACTGGATTGACCATAGAAAAATTTAGCAATGAAGTTGGGCTGGTGCCGACGCACTCACCTGGTCTGAGATGCTGTGACTCGTAGAAGCGGGTCAGGAAGGTGGCTAGCGCTGGACCTCGGGGCCGCGGCCGGGAAGGTCGGTACTCTCGTTCCGGGACGCGGTGGTGTTTACGCACGCTGCCGGGCCATGGAAATGAACTCAAGGTGCTGCTGTGCTCGCTGGTCTGCGTAGGCGGGTACGGGTGAGGCGGCGATACCATCGTCTCGATCTCGGCCGGGACGGGAGCGCGCTCTCGGGTGGTTCCTACGGCGGCTCCGATGTTGGCGGGTGGAGGAAGTTATCAAGAAGTGTGTGGGCCTTCTTAGCCTTCAGCCCGTGCGTGGAGGAATGACAGAGCTGGTTTGGGGAACAAAGGGGCTCGGCCGGAAATTGCGCGCTTCACGCGCACAAGTGATGCGTCCACCGCGCGCCTGGGGATCGCATGAGGACGTCTCCTGCGGACGTTCATTGCTCGGACGGGGGCGGTACGCTCGCCGGATCTTCTGTGAATCGGTAGTACGCAGTCAGTCGGGCGGGGCGGTACGCGCTTCGGATCTTCGGGGATTATTGCACGCAGTCGGCTGCCTTATGTCAACGTCCGAACGTCAGAAATTTCAACATAGCCTACTCTATTGCTGCCGCCTATTCCGACGCTCTGTTCAGGTGTGTCACTTGTACGGGGAAGTCTGCGAACTGAAATATCTTCCGCAGGACCACTAGTGTGGTTCGATGAGTAAAATGCGCGCATTTTCTCATGAGACAACAGAAAGGAATGTCACAACAGACACTCATACCGACAATTCTGAACGCACAAACTGGATACCCTCCACGGGAAGACGGCCCACCCACCACAAACTTCAGTTACCCGTCACAAGTAAGGTAATCAGCAAGAGCCGAACGGGCGGTGGTGGTGGTGATTTATAAAGAAGGCAGGGAAGAGAAAGAACTGGAGATATTGTTGAACTCAACGGGGAGTTAACCCTCATACAACCAAGTCCAGGGAAGGGAAAATGGTTAAAAAGATATGAAGACAGAAAGAGAGGGAAGAAGGAGGTGAGTGGGGCACAGTCTATGTAGCGTTCGTCTCGTCCAAGGTTCGACGGTTACAAACGATGCACAAGTCCTGTAACAACCAGGAAGTTGAGGAGGTGCTGGAAGACATCCCGTCGGAAAGTGTACGGTCCCGTTGGGAAAAGCAAGTCTTCCAGCTTGTGATTTGGTGCACAGAGTCGCTGGAGGGCGGGCCGGAGTTCCTCCCTCGCGGTGTCATGCTGGTGGCAAGAGCACAGTAAGTGCTCGAGTGTCTCGGCCTCTATGAAGTCGGCGCAGGTGGGGGATGCCCGGCGGCCTTGGTGGTGCAGGCGGGCTCCCACGTTGCAGCAATTAAGCCGCAGGCGAAGCAGGAGCGACCGGGCGTCTCTGCTGATACGTCCGGGCAGGACCCGTGGGGTTCGACCACTGACCACTCAGACATTTGGATGCAGGGCCTTCACCACCCGGGCCAACACAGTCCTCGCAGCGTCGAATGGCACCACGTCCCGGGAGGCTGGAACCCCTGCCTAGTGAGCAGCACCCTTGGCCAGGGCATCTGCTACCTCGTTACCCATGACGTCCACGTGCTATGGCAGCCAGCGAAGTCACAGTGGACACCCCTGAGCCTCCATCGCATGAAGCTTGGCCGCCAGCGACCACTCTAGGTGGCCGCTGGAGCTGCCTGGCTGGTCAGCAGCTCGCAGACGGAGGAGGGCAGACAGGGAGTTAGTCAGGATGACGGCCACCCGGACCTGGGTCCCCTGCTCTAGAAGAAGACCTGCGGCCAAGTGGAGTCCAGCCAGCTTTGCGTGGGTGGATGAGGCCGAAAAGGGCAGGCTGCAAACCTGGCTGGTGCGAAGTTCCAGGGCCATGCAGGCGGCTCCGGCTCTGTCCGTCGACTGTTGCACGGAGCTATCCGCGTACACCTGCAGAAGTCCGGCAGCGTCGTCCTGCAGCAGTGCGACCACCTCCTGGTGGATGGCTTGGGGTGGAGTCGATCTTTTTGCTACGGACCCCCGGCAACGTGGTGGCGATGCGTAGAGCCTGCCCTGTGCTGGGTGGTGGCTCCAGGTGGGGCCGCTGCGCAACGCGATATGGTCCTCGTATGTCCTGAGCAGCATGCCCATTCGAGAGTTTGGCCGGCTGCGGTAGCGCTGGAGGAGTGCCGCGCCGTCCGATGTGCCCTGCAGGCGCTAATCCACGTCCAGCTCCTCCCACCGGCACGGCTTGAGTTGCACCAGAGGCAGAGCATAGAGGACAACGGACGACGCCATCGCGTTGAACACCCGCAGGGCCACGGTGTGTTTGCAGCCTTGGCCACGCGCCAGCAACCTCCGGATGCCCTGGAGGACCCTCGTTGTATGTTGCCGGAGCGCCTTCACCGCAGGTATGCAGAAACACTGGCAGTCGACTACGAGTATCCGATACTTGGCTCTGGTGCACCACGGAAGGGACTGGCCGTTCAAGGTGAATGGTGGTGTCGCCTTACGTGCCCTGTAGTCCCTCGGGTGGAAGACAAAGGCCTGCGTTTTCGACTCGGACAGCTGTAGGCCACGGCTTCTCAGGAAGGTGGAGACCACCCACAGCACCCCCTGGAGGCACGCCTTCACCTTGGAGAGTGGCCTCGTTGGTCCGTGTGCCCAGATGGCGATGTCGTCGGCATGGACTGCCATCCTTACTGGAAACGCAAGCCCAGCCGGGATGCAGTCCAGGAGTGGAGCCAGGACGAGGTTGAAGAGAAATGGGCTGAGTACACTCCCTTGAGGAACCCCAGAGCTAACGTCTCGTGGGCTGCTGGTTGTTCGGCCCACCTTGACTCTAAGGGTCCGGTTGGCCAGGAACGCCCTCACGTAACTCCGGAGGTGCCCCACAACGCCCATGCCGTCCAGGGCCTACAGGATGGCCGTGTGGGAGACGGAGTCGAAGGGCGACTTCATGTCCAGCTGGAACAAGAAGGCCACCTCCTTGCAATGGTGGGCCTGCTCCAGCATAGACACCACATCTTCTAGGGAGTCCGCCGTGCAGCGGTGGCGCCTGAATCCGCTTTACTGCTCGTGGAAGACGCCCCGACGTTCAGCAATCCACTGGAGGCTGGCCAGGAACATGATCTCCATCAGCTTCCCCGCTGCGGTCGTAAGGGAAACCGGCCGGTACGATGCAGGCTCAGTGGGTGGCTTACCGACCTTCAGCATCGGTCTGACATGTGCCACCCGCCAGGTAGGTGGAAGGCTGCCCTCCCTCCACACCCGTTTGATGAGCTGCAGAATCGGCTCCAGCTCGGTGACGTCCAGGTTCCGGAGCATCTGATACGTCACTCCGTCAATGCCAGGGGAGCTCCGCCGCTTGGGGCATTGATCCATAGCGGCCCGCAGCTCCCGGAGTGTTATGTCGCCACCACAAATGGCCACTACTTGCGGGTACTGGGGGATCGCCGGCAGCACGTGCAGCTGGGCCGCAGTGGCAGGTGAAGCCGGGGTGAACTGGTCGACTAGCCGCTCTGCCAAGGCCTCCTCGGGGACGCCCAAGGAAGTGGAAGAGGCCAGCAGAGGGCGCCGGTTGGTGATGGCAGGCTGGAGCAAGGCCCGGAAGACTCTCCAGGCTTTGGCTGGATTCCTACGCGAGTTCATGGAGGAGCAGAACGACTCCCAGCTCTGCCTCCGCCGCTGCTTGGCTCTCCTTCTGCACTGCGCATCTACCTGCCGGTACGCTGTCCAGTTTTCCGGACGCCTGCTCCGGATGGCACGCCGTTGCAGCTGCTTGCGCTGGGCCCGTAGTCTCAGGAGCTCTAGGTCAGTCAAAACGGTAACAGGATGGCCAGGATAGAAGCCCTCGAGAAAGCCGACTGAGCTCCCCAGAAGCCTTACCGCGCCCCTACCCCTGCTTCAACGACAGCATCCACGACCTTTCAAAACAGCCGAGAAAATCTCCCGTTGCTAGTACACTCAGCGTCTTTTCACTCCGCTGGGTGCAGGACACCGCTTACTTCACACCGGATTCAAGACTGAGGGATGTGTACCGATGCGCAATTATAGGGTTAAATACCCAGGCAGCACAGAAATTCTGTCCCACGACCGGCCCGTCTGTGGCCGCTTTCTAGCAAGTCCGGCCAGCATACAGGTTCTGGCAGCCACTGTTCAACCGTTAAACAGTCAACATTTGGCTACCAGCACTTCGGTATTTCTCCAGCCGCCCGTGTTCAGACACACAATGGCAGGTACTTGGCTGCCAGATATCCAGTTTGCTTTCGGTGGCCGACATTCAGAAGAAGAACGGCCGACGGACGGCCGTAGGGCATCCGTTTTTCCTTCTGGAAACGGTGTCCAGAGGAAGCGCGGCAAGTGACCGGCCACAGAATATTGTTATTATTGTGGCAGTTGGTGTTTGGAAGAAAACCGGCCTGAGTGCGGCTGCTGCGCATTCGCTTTCTCTACGGTGAATAGAACGTCCAACGGCTGAATATTCGTTTTCTTCGGGCAACCGGTGTAATAAAGGAGACCGGCCTACGTACGGCCCCAGAATTTACGTTTTTTATTCGGTTAGCGGTCTTCGGCCGGATCACGGCAAGCGAACGGCTGCAGAATAATTGGAAACCCGTGCTCGGCTGGAGATCAGCCGACGTAAAGTCTCAGGTTATCCATCGTTACTTCTATAAGCGGCGTACAGCCAAACAACGGCACGCGGCTGGGCGCCGACAATCCATGTACTTCTGGAAACTGGCGTTTTGAAAAAGCCGTTAGGGATCCGAGCGATGCAGACGCGTTTTTCATTCGCTCAGTGTTTCTACGCTTTAAATGAACAAACTTCGTTTGTCAAGCAGTAATGAGTGGTACTAGGTGAACCGGCAAGTTGCATGGACTCACTGGGGATTACCAGTTAACCTTTTTTAGGCCATCGGAATACCATTTATTGCCAAAAGAACACTGTGCCACACCGACGGGTCAGCTAAGCCTCGCCAGTCGCAGTGCTACCACGACTCACCCGCCGGCCTCGTCGACGCATCAGCTCGACGGTATTCACCCCCTCGAGAAATGGAGAGCATTGCAGACGTCGACGCGGCATAGTTGTCCGACTCGAGATGGCTTTGGTTCGCCGAAATTAACTGGCCGACAAGGACGTCTAGCAAGCGGTCACCACGCAGGAGCTCAACGGCGCCATATCAGGGACTGCCCACCAAAGAAAGGCAAGAGGCGCAAAAGCGCAAGTTACCGCCAATTCTTCTGGTAATAATGAGGCAAAAAACAATGTTGCATTACGTTTTTCGTACTAAATATATCAGAGACTAAGCGTGTGCATTTGTAGGCTCAACTTCGTGCCCTGTACTGTTTTTTGATCTAATTTATGACTGCCTATTTAAAAACAAGTGTTATCTATATTCGCGATAACAACAGAGCCTTGTCGATGACGAAACGTACATTTTAAATTAGTTGCGGTGTGATGCTGAGCTAAGCTACACTTGGCATACAGATTGCTATGGTTGTAGAAAGTACGCTTGAGCGACCAGAAGGCAAATGTTCTTATATGTGTGCTCTGTCGAATAAAAGTTACTTCAGGGTTTGCGCTTGTCCCGTCCTTTCTGCATGTGTTGTTTTTTCGCGCTAAGTCCGTGTTTATTCACCAAGACGAGCCACTCGCCCAACAACAAGCTCTTCCAAAATGGCGGGTTTGTGCTATTGACAGTGCGACTGAGTCATCTTCTTGCGCAACCTGCCTCAGTACAGTTAACCTACTGTGGCTGAACTCCAATGCCCGTAGCATGGCCGAACTTCCGGCAGCTTTAGTCTGGCTGGAGTGACGACCGTATCTCGGCTGACCTCCGGTGGCCGTACTTCGGCCGCACACGGGTGGGTTTCGAATGGCCGGAACCCTACGGCGGGAATCTGGCCGTATGAACGTAAGCCGGTCGACCAGCCAGCGGAGACTGGCCATTGGATAGCATTGGGAGTAGGGCCGTGTACGGCCAAAAGGGCCACGTTTGGACTCGGGGCGTACACGTCTGGCGGAAAAAAGGTCGGATGGAAAATCACTGGCCAAAGTACATCAGCTTGAATTAGGCCGAACGGTGCTGTGCTGCCTGGGTATCGAGTGTATTCTTGGGCTCATAACGAAGAGCGCGTTTCCCGGGTCTTTTATCTCAGGACAGGCTCAATTTTTGACTGCAAGCCGGTTATTCGAGGAGCGGCGGTGCTTGAATGGTTGCTTACAGTTGCTTTACTAGGAGCAGCTATGACATTACGTAATACGAAAATGCGTAAATACTACAGAAAACTACGAACATATATTACACGGCAGATGGAACTCAATTAAAAAAATGGCGAAGCGTAGAATTTCTACAAGTATAGCAGGAATAATTCCCTGCATAAATGATGAAAAACTGACTACGGAAGACATTTTGGCCCTCTAAAAGCGGTGTTTTATACTCGCGGCGACAATTACACACCCTGAAACAAATACAGAGATCACAACAATAGCCTTGTCTTTCCTCCGCCCCCAACAGAGCGAGCAGACAAATTTTGCACTCAAATATCGACGAAGACAACGCCTCCGCTGCGCGAACGCATAGTTACTCATCACCCACCGTCGCCGAATTCTGGTCCGTGGCTTCATTGCCGGAGCCATGCGCAATGTCTTGACCGCCGTTGAGCGGGCCGCTGCTGCTTCCGGCGGGTGTGTTGTCGCCGCTTTCGATTTCGATTTCTCCAGCCTCCTGCGCTGATTTAGCGGCTTCGGTCGTGACACGGTGGCTGCGGGACACCTTGCGATGTCTTCGCCGGCGATGGGCTTTCCCTTTCGACGCTACACCACGGTGCCTGGTCGTCGACGTTGAGGTCACGGGTGGCTTCGACGTTGAGGTCACGGGTGGTTTGCGACGTCTCCGTGCAACTAGGCGGGAAGATAGCGTGGCCAACACTGCGTTTACGGGCATCTCTAGAGCTACGCGCATGTACCGCAGTGCGAATTTCAGCGGAGTATTTTTACCAGGCTTCCGGGTAATGGGCGGTGGTCCCCGCGGATGCGGCACGGCTGTGCTTCGCGGATGCTCCGAATTGAGGTTGGCGAATATCACCACGATGATGGCGATGGTGACGAGGCCGGCCAAAATGTACATCCCAACACAGACCATTTTTGTTTTCACGCCGCTTTCGGGGCGATCAGTCGTCTGTAAATGCGAGGCACTGTCGCCGCCGTTGATGTGTCGGTGATGGTGCCAGAAAGGAATGGCTCATATTTGCAAGGGGGATTGGATGAAAAAAAAAAAGAAAAAAAGTACTCAGCTCGAGTCACGAAGCAATAGTGGTGGTTTTTAAAAAAAGAACAACAGCGAAGTAAAGTAACACGGAAACTAGAGGAAGGAGAAAAAACTTTACTTTTTTAAAAAGTAAAAAACTTGTAAAACGAAGAGGAAAAGGAAGATGAGGGCGATGAGAATAGGCCGGGACGAAAGCGACGTGGGAAAGAAATATGCCAAACTGAAATGGGATACGAAGGTTTAGATTGGGAAAATAGAATGAATAATATAAGAATATGGTAAAATAAAGTTCTGGTCAAGGAAATGGTGTAAAACTTGAGGAGTTGAGGTCTCCCATATCTGGCAACGAAGGGAGGTTGAGCCGGGCAGACAGGTCGGCAGCCATATTTCCGTGGCCAGAATGGGCACAGAGCTGGCAGGGATGTGTTGTATCCGCCGCCCACCGAGTCGCCATACGTGGCAGAGAGATGCAGACGCTACCTCTTACCCACGGAAAAGAGCGTTTATTGTTGTTACATGCTATTTATAACCGGGCTTCGGTTATTGATGATGATACTGGAAATCGGTCACCTTAGTTCTGTGCGCCACCTGGTGGCATCAACAGAACTACATTACACAACACAACATCCCCTCCTCCCAAAAAGGGCAGCACACCGTCACACAACACTACAGGACGCTCAAGCGCAGTCATGTTTTTCTGAGTTTACATAGGAGTAAACGATAGCTAAGTCGGCTTTGTCGCTTAGTATATTTGACGGGAGCGTTGATTTTGCCTTACGCTAAGCTATTCACATGATTCGAGCAGCGAGTTAGCATTTGCATCTCTTTGGGTGGAGAAAAGAGCCGTCACCGCGGGAAATAAAATAGATTTGGGCTTAAAACACCACTCCTGCTTTCATTTCAATACACTTTAATTCTGTGTCGCTAAGGTTAAAGGCCACCCGTAAGCCTTAGAATTACGTCATATTTCACGCTATGGCAAAAGATGCCGCCTAATTCCAGCTACTAACGCCCGGATTTCCCGCTGAAAATTTGTGCGGGGCACCATTGTTCCAGCGTGATTCGTTTACGCTTGCTTCTTCTAGCAGCAGTGACGGAATTAATTAATGTGAGGCGTGTCTGACACCCAAGCAAGCTTTGTCGGAACAGTGTTGCGAGTCGCCTTGTTTTTTGGCAGTGCAGCAAGTAATGAGGATATTGCGGTGTTATGTTTTTCACATGCAAGTTTTGCTGTTTATACAGCACCCCCACTGCTTGCGCATGCACAAGGCCGAATTAAGTCGCATGTTGAGTTACTATGCAGTCGACACTTTACAATTTCCTGTTTCAGTTCATCTCTGTCATTCTAGCGTTATCTCGTATTTTACAAGAAGGTATCAGGCGTACACTGAAGCTCGTTAAATCAGTTTGTTCATTCAGGGTGCTGGCATCAATATCTTTGATGCACTTCACAGAAAGCATGAGACAAATGTAAGGAAACTGTTTATTTGAGGACAGTCGGTCACCGGCTCTCGACCGCCTACCAGTTATCTCGCCTAACAACATGTTCTCACGAAAAACGATGCGCTTCATTTTTACGAAACCTGTGGCAAGAACAAATGTGCTAATGTTACGTAGGGATATAAAGAGCGATACTTCCTGCGTTTTAGAAGTTCATTTCATGTCCATGTCTCACTCTCGCTGTTCTTTATTTCACTTTTTCAGGAGGTTACGCAGTTACATTCTCAACTCCGTTAACTATGCACGTTCGCGGTCGAATAGCCTGTTCTTGATAATAAAACTTTCTTAACCGCGTACATTTGCACGCGAGTAGCCTTCTCTTTATAAGAAATAACTGAGTTGAAGAACGGAAGAGAGCATTGCGTCAAGGACTTGAACAAAGCTAGCGAAATGGCTCAACAAATCGCGCACTTAACTCTAACGAAAACCGCCTGAGCACTCGCGTAGGGCCAGCTGAGCGCAATGAATATTAGATGGTACGGCCTTGGTATATGCTGGTTACTATCTGAGCAAACACTGGGTATTTAAATTAGTGCGGAATGAAAAATTACGGGACATGTAGTATACAAACACGTGATTTCGCGCCGTCAAACGACTACTAGGACCACCACAACTACGAGGGAAAACATTTGCATATATGCATAAAAAAGTGCGCAAACAAACAGGTGGACAACCGGTGCTACGACGAATTTCCCTCAAAGCGCACTACCGGTACCAGCCAGTGTGCATTGCATTTATAGCGCTGTAAACCTGCGAAATACACCACGTACAGAGTCGAAGGTGATCCCCGGCGTCTGCTTCCCGCGATTAGCGCAGTCGACTGCGACACACGAGCACGCCATTGCTGAGCCATACATCTTTGTAGCGTGCGGACAATATCCACAACTAAGTCATAAATGCAAACGCGCAAGCGTGCAACACCACCGGACTTGGTACGGGCTGCCGGCCGAACGCGACGGATGCATTCCGGTTGCTACGACAGAGGGGTTTTTCCCAAGGCAAGATGGCGGCCGTCGGCGTCAGTTTCGGAGAACCATCTCCACTCCAGGAGTTTTTATACAACCTCCTTAGTGTGGTTAACACGGTAAGCCTCCAGAATGCGGAATGTACGTAAGTGCCACACTGCAAAGAAAACGAGTGTCAGTGCATCTAATGATAAAGGTACGTTAAACGACAAAGTTAGGTACAAGCAAATAAAATGGCCTCCAAGGAATCACTGCTGTTGAGGAGAGAATCGCTTGGAGGCGAGCAAAAAGTGATCTATCAATTCTTCTTCCTTGAAAATACGCATAATGCCAAAGGCGCAGGTCTGCAATGTGAAAATCTGGAGAGACAGACAGACAGACAGACAGACAGACAGACAGACAGACAGACAGACAGACAGACAGACAGACAGAGAGAGAGAGAGAGAGGGAGAGGGAGAGAGAGAGGGAGAGAGAGAGAAAGAGAGAGAGAAAGAGAGAAAGAGAGATTCTAATGGGCAGGTGAGGTCAGCCAAGCTAGCCGCCCGACTTGTTGCGCCAGATGGGGGTGAAGGTGATATGAAGAGACATGAACAGAACTCGCACATACACATGACTGCTCCAACGGAGAGATACACAGGGAAAGCGCACACACAATACAGCGAAACAGTGACTTGTCTGAAAGTTTATAGGTCAATGTCAAGTGCAGTATTCCGGACGAACGTTAAGAGCGCCTTTGTTGCGCAACATGTCATTCCTGTTGTGAGCCACGGACCAAAAAGACCTCGCGACGTGATCTGGGCGGAAACGGGTGTTATGTTATGCACCGCAAACGGTGAATAGTGCGTTCAAGTTGGTAGCGAGGACATGCACAGAGAATGTGCTTTAGGACTTCGGAAACTGAAAATCTCGGTGAATAAAGGTAGATTGGTCTTAGCCTTTTTTGTATCACACGCTTGAGGGTATGTTTTCGTTCTGAAAAATATTTTCCAATAATAACAGAAAAAAATATTGGGTTTGCGCCGCAGCCTCGGATTAGCAGTACGCTTTGAGGTCTTACCATGACAACCGGTAGTAACAATCGGTAGTAACCAGTAGTAACTGAGAAGTAACGTAACGTGCAGATTAAAGTACAGTAATTAGAATGAGAACACGGCTAGAACAAATACTTAAAACACCAAGAAGGCAGTTTTTAGTAGAAAGGGCACTTAAGCCTTTCATCTTAATAACCCTCCTACACTGGCTACCACTTGCCTGGGCGATGGCCCTCGTCCTCCTTCGGGGTCGGTAGAACACCCCTAGGCGCCGCATGCCCTACCGCCCTTGAGCTCGGTTTGTTTCCGTTGGCACGGGCTCTTGACCATCGGCACGGGATTTATCGAGGCAGCTGCTTGCTAGCGAGATTTGCTCCCCGCCAAGCTCTTTGTATGCTTGCCCCTTTCGCGGTGGCATCGTGAGCCGGCATCTCACGACCGCGTCCTCTCGATACAGGTTCAGCCTTCGGCGGCCCCTCGGTATGCGGGGCATACTCAGGGATCGGAACGGTTGGGTTTACTACGCCGCGGTTGCGTTCCCCCTGCTTACGTCCGGTGGCTTCTCCTACGTGAGAGACATGTGTCCCTTGCGCTGGTCCCCTCGTTTACCCGCTTGTCCTCTGGTGAGGGAAACAAGGGCGCAACACTTACCTGTTGTCTGCACTTGAGTGAAAGTATGTGTGGTTTGCGCTGCCGCCTCAACCGATGGGCCCAAACTTTCGATGGTTAAAGCAATCCGCTCACTGTAATAAAGACCGCCAGAGTCTGCTAAACGGGGCGATGCACCTTTAGTGCGAGGGACCACGTCAGGATGCACCCTCTCCTCTTATAACCGGTACCTGAGAATTCCCGGAAACCACTGGCCTTTCGTTTTCTACGAGCCGAAGCTTCGAAGGGGTTACAGCACAAAAAGGAAACTGAACAGTTTCTATGGGAGTGTCAGAACAACAAGAAAACGGTCAACAGCCTTACACGTCGGTCAGCAGCCTTTCAAACAAGTTAAATGCAGGGTTAAGGTTAGGCTTACGGAAAGAGGAAGGATATGAGCCTTTGCTTCACTTTCCCTTTTCCCGTCGTTCTTTCGTCAGTGAACGCAGTAGAGATATTCGCGTTAAGCTAGACGTTTACTACCCGTTTTTAAGGAAGTAAGTTCCATTCAATTCCCTTTTCCTGCAGGTATTGCAATGCTGGCGAGCAAGTACGTAGTAGACAAGATAGGGGTGCGAGAAGGGTAGCGCAAGCCGGGAGAAGGATACAGCAGCAGCGCGATGAGGCATGTAAGAAAGAATGACGAAGCGCGCGCCGGGAAAGGGAAGCAGCAGGGCCTTGGGATGGTTCTCAGTGGGGGGCGATAAACCGTGGAACGTTCTGGACGCGCTTTATGTACGCCGCTGCGAGGTATTAGTGCTTCCTCAAGAAACTGGAGGCAAATACCAGAGTAAAAGAAGCAACACAGTGACGAGCACAGTCGAGAGTCGGCAAATAGAGTGCCGCGACTATTGTTCTGCGTGAATTTATCTCATAACACTTTTTTTTACATAGCCTTCTGATAGATCCAAGATATTTTTGATTTAGCGATAACAGGCTAGATTAGGGGCGAAGAAACCCTCGTTTCTTATCAAGCAAATCTCAAGCCCGGCGTACCAGATAAGAAACAAAAGGGCGCTCGGCTTGAAAGAAAGGATAGGATAAGCGAGCGTGGCCACGCGCGGGTAACACAAAGGTAAACAAAAGGAATCACAAAGTATTGTTTGTGGCAATGTTTGTGTCCTGAGAAGAAACCGACCCCTTTCTATTGTTGCTGTAATATCTCCAATTTCCTAATATTTACGTCTTACATAGCACTATGATTGAGTTCCGCCCACCATCCACCTCGTAAGCGACATAAAAAGTCGCTATTACACACACGTGCAAGCAAAACAAATACCACTTAATATGAGTAGGTGCCATGGGCAGTGTACATGAACAAAACATTAAGTAAAGACGTATTGACAGGCCTCATTGATCTTCTTTGGGACTGATTGATCGGTTATGGGGTTTAACGCGACGAAACTACAGGGTTATGAGGCGCGCTGTAGTAGAGGGCTCCGGATTACTTTTGATTACCTGAGAATCTTTAACGTGCGCCGAAAACTCAAACGCACGGGCGTTTTTGCTTTTCGCCTCCATCAGAAAAGCGCCCACTGCGGCCGGGAATGGAACCCACGCCTTTGTGCCCAGAAGAACAACGGATAGCAAAAAGGAGATTGTGGTGCAGATGAAGAATTTTTTGAGTCAGAAAGAAACTGGTGAAAAAATGCCCGCCGGGTGGGATCCGAGCCCATGACCTCCAGAATACCGGTCTGGTGCGATAACCACTACGCTACAGGCGGGGCTGTTTCCCCAACAGTTTCTCAGGTATTTATGTTAAGGTATGTTAAGTGGCGCTGGCTGCCACCCCCAAGTACAGGAAACAAACAAAAAAAAACCTTAACATAAATACCCGAGAAACTGGTGGGGAAACAGCCCCGCCGGTAGCGTAGTGGTTATCGCACCAGACCGGTATTCTTGAGGTCGTGGGTTTGGATCCCACCCGGCGGGCATTTTTTCACCAATTTCTTTCTGACTCAAAAAATTCTTCATCTGTTTCTATGACCCACCACAACCTCCCCTTTGCTTTCCGAGGTTTTCTTGACTGCCAACCCTTACTTTGTCTTATTCGTAATACAACAGAAGGTAATACAGATTGAATCACTTTCTGCTAAAGCCTACAACAGTGTAACGCCTGTGGCTGTGCGTACAGGAATTCCTGGGACGAGAACTCCGGCTACCCCAGGAGTTGAAAGTGCATTTCGCAGCAATTTCTTCAAGATTTTTCAACAGCAGATCTGTTTTGGCGGACGCAAATCCGTCCGGTGTAGACAGAAAACCGCAAATGCACGTGAGCGCATGCCTCGCGGCGACCGCCCGGCTACCCCGGCGTGAGGAACCAGGCACGAACTCTGCGCATTCGTTTTAACAGTAAAAAAGAAGAAATGCCGAGCGCACGAGAGCGCATGCCTCGCGGCGACCGCCCGGCATCGTTCAGGCTTGCGCGTGGGCTTACGCCACACGAGGAGCTCCCGCCTACGTCGTGGTCGTCGTACAGCGATCGGTACGCCGAGGGACCGCCCGCCGAATACGGTGACGACGAAACTGTCAGGCCCTTCACAATCCATACATGCAGGCGGCCACCGGACCATGCCACGAAGCAGGGCCACGAAGCAGGGGAGGTCTACGGCCACGAAGGCGGCCACGAAGGCGGCCACGAAGCAGGGGAGGTCTACGGGGGCGAGGACGCGCTACTAGAGGGATTAATTTTCCCTACACGGCTGTGCCGTCGGAAGACGACGACGAAAGGGAGGACGACGATTGCTAATCAATAGAACACTGTGCATATTTTAATGGTCTTTATCCGGAGCCCCCCACTACGGTACGCATGAACGCCTGTGTATCGTCGGCGCGTTAAGCCTTGCAATCAATCAATCAATCAATCAATCAATCAATCAATCAATCAATCAATCAATCAATCAATCAATCAATCAATCAATCAATCAATCAACCAATCAACCAATCAATAAATCAATCAATCACTACTCAATGGTCTTTGCGTTCTAGGGTCGCCTAAAACGGTTTTGCACCGCTGGGGCCCGGCTGCTCCTTCCTCTTCCGGGATCCGCTGTCAGTGTGGGGAGAAGCTAGATCGACCCTCAGCTGTGCTGTTTCTCCAGGCTGCGTGCCTCATTCGACAGGCTCAAACCTCTTCACTCCCCTTCCATCACATTCTTCACCGCATCTATCGGCGCCATGGCCATCCTTCCTGTCCCGCCTGCTCTTCCTACCCATCCATCCCTCATTCTTATTGGGACTGCACCCCGCCATCTCTTGCCCCATCCCTCGCCTCCATCACTTCCTGGGAGCTCTGGCTGTCTCCCCTGCCGACTGTAAACATCCAGGCTGCCCACGAAGCTCTCTACCAACACGTGCACCGGATCCGCACGGGCATTCTGGAGTACTACGTGGATCCGGTGAATTGAACTTTCAAATTAGGACCTAGACTTACGTCCTGAGAAAAATAAAAGTTTGTTCTCTTTCTCTCCAGCCTTTTACCACTGGTGCAAGCTTAACCAACACTTTCCTAATTTCACGTATTCCGCGGTTTATTTATTTATCTTTACGGGAATCGAACAGCTTTCAAGCTTTATACAAAATAAGGTATCCAACAGGCTCCCCCCTTTTTGTTGCAGGAGGGGCCGTTTGCAGCATGCTTTAACGAGCATTAACAAAAAGTGCGAATAGAGTGCGGTAGGTTTCAGAAAATAAAACGATGGGCACAGTGAACTGTTTTAATGTGGCCATGTACCGGCCCATTCTGCGGTGGAGGGTAACGAGTTTGCCCACCAGCAGGCCCGAGCACTGGCTTACCGGGCCACGTCCACAGCAGAGGCAAAAAACCAACCATTGCTTACCTACAGGGAAATAACCACTTATTACAGGCACGACAGGAGGACGCTACCAGCACCCCACGCAGCACTCACCAAGGAGCAGCAAACTATATACCGGCAAATCCAGACAGAGTCCTTTCCGCACCCCCGTCTACTCAACCGCATGTTCCCAAACCAATTCGAAGAAGCTTGCCCAATCTGTAAAAAACTAGGCACTCTCCAGCACATGATAGGAGAGTGTAGGTTTAGCCCGAAGCACCCGCCCCCCTTACCCGAGTCTCGCCCCACCAACCCCACTCTACCCTTTAACGAGAGATGGAGGATCTTGCTGACCAGCCCCGCCCTGGAGGATCAGCTACTACTGGTCACCAGGGGCCAGGCGGCGAGAGCAGCATATGGATTCCCGTGAACAGGGAACCACCTCCGTCCAGTGTGGAGTTCGCAACGAACGACTGTTAAATAAAGTTTCTTCTCTCTCTCTCTTATTTGCGCAAGCACCAATTTAGTACGGATTGTTAAATGCAGTATGCCAGCGTTAGGAAGAGTACAAGTGGTACAAAAATATCCATTTGTTGCGGTCATACAGAGTTTTGATAAGCTACAACCGCAGAGTGTAGGGTCAACGTGCTGCACTTATGGTTAACACACGGGCGAAAAAAAGCGGGAAATTAGGAGTCAACGTAAAACAAACTCAGGCAGTAGTTCATCATCCATAATAGCATACATTTAGCGGAGCGAGGTTTGTGACAGCGAAAAGAAAACTAAATACAGCGAAAGCACTAAATAATTCTGATATTCCCATGACATAGGAGCACTACACCACATATAATGACCATAATTTCCCGTATAAAACATATCTTTCTTGTAAGTTTTGTCGACGTGCCAGTCAGGTAATCGCATTCTGGAAATCCTGCAAAACCAGTTTTTCCCGGTCTTATTCATTGTTAACTGGTTTTTACTTTCCGCTCTCCCTCCGTGGCCGGAATGTTAATTTTTTTGAGCAGCAGGAGGCATGGGCACAGCTGCATTGATCGGGAGGCCCTCATCCATCTTTTGCTCTGCACTTTCCGCCCCATGGGCCAAACGTACGCCGTTAGTGTTATTCGGCTCTGAATGGGTCGATGTGCTTTCTGTAGATAAAAACCTTGCACTCCAAGACCTTCGTTGTGAAAGATGACGTCTTGTTGACATGCGGCGTTTGTTCCTTAAGGAAGATGGGACCCTTTCGCTTCTAGAGGCGGAGGTTCTTTCCAGACGGCGATTCAAAGTGAAGACAACAGTCCTTTGACTTATGGTTGCAGAAAGCTGCGTAGGATCGCTGAGGTATTGCCCAAACGCTGTTGTGATTTCTGGCGGCGGACGGTACACCGTACGTGAAGCGTTGAAGGTACGCGTGACTGTAGAGCGAGTAACAGTGCGATCAGTGGCCGCGTCGCTCATGTCGCCGCCGACCGCTTCACGTAACCCAACAGGCACGTTCTTCTCGATTGGCTGCGCCAGCTCAGCAACAGTCGCCTTCGCGTTGTCTGTTGGCTCTAACGACTGGAAGGCTTGACCCGCGAGATACACGGCCACGCAGACGCCCAGGAGCACGATGGAAGCGATGGTCAATGACAAGCTTGTTGTCCAGGACACCTTTCTTTGCGGCTGCAGCGGGGCTACGCTGTCGAGGGGGCCGACCGGCGCAGGTTCTTCTGGTTCAGGCGTGGGTGGGGGGCAACCCTGGTTGTCAGCTGGCCGCGTTACGGTGTGCTTCGTCAACCGTGTGCCCGCTGGCAAGGACGCCAGGTAGGATTGGACCTCTGAGATGCCTCCGCATGACACCGACGTGGGTGGAATCCAGTAGTACGGCGAGAGGCCTGGTGCCGAGGTGCTGCCGTGGGGATGACGAGTCACTTTGCCCTGTTGTATAAGCATAGCGGCGGCGTTTCTTGCTTCTTGGTCTTCTTTTTTTTCCTTTAGTGTAACGGCGACTGCCAATGGAGACGATTGCCCAGGGCGTTAGAAAAAGAGAGAAAGCTTTCATTGAGTGACGGAGCTTAGGCAAGCGTGGCGGCCGCCAGTTAGAGGTCTGTGGCGACGAAGGCAGTTTGATACAATAAGGCGACCCGAAAGCCCGGGTGGGAGCTACCCAGCGCACCCTCCCGCAGCTCGTCACGAGGGATTAAAGATCGAGGTGATGCTATTGGGCCAATCGCCCGGTGGGGAACGTAATTATTTCGGGAGTCACTGGATAGTGCTGGCCATCCATGTCCTCTCCCCAGTCATCGCTGGTCTGAGGTTTTAGCCGGTCAGCAGCTCCACCCACTCATAGGTAGAGTTTGGGATTGCTGGCACTCCCCCTCACCCCTGAATGATTGTTTTAAAATTAGAAGAAAAATGATCTGTAGAGAAAAACGTTATATGAACTCCGCAAAAGAAAGTACCAACATATCAAGGCAGGCGTGCCCGTGGTGAATTTATGAAAAAGAGAATTAGCTTCTTTGTATCTCAAGGCCGCTGCAGCTGAGGGAACGAAGACAAGAAGGATAGATAATACAGCGCATGAAGGGCAGGGAGGTTAGCCAGGTTACAGTGTGGTTGGCAACCCTACGCATGGGAAGTGGGAAAGGAGGGTTTTAACGAGAAAGAAAGGGTATTGAAAAGACGGGTAATACAGTTTGAGGAGCAAGGAAAGAAAAATTAAAGGTAACTACAAAAACAAAACTACGGGTGATAATAAAGCCCGTAAACTAACCAAATGACGAATCAACAATGGTACACCATGTCTCTACGATCGTTCAGACGAGCCTGTGTCCTTTAAAAAACGAAGTAATGCTTTTGTGGACTTTTGGGACTGTGATGGGCAACACCTATGCCACAAAAGTCTGCGCACTTAATGGCTGGTTATCAAGTTTCCGGAGTGCGGATGACAGGTGCAGTCTCTGCGTTGCAATCCAGACACACTGACACAAGAGGTGTTTCATTGTCTCGTCCGTGGCACACACGTCACAAGCAGGGCTGTCAGCCATGCCGATAATGAAGGAGTAAGCTTTGGTCAAAGCAACTCCTATTCACAGGTGGCACAGTAGGGTGGCATTTGAGCGTGGCATGTTAATAGGTAAGTGGTGCTGCAGGTCGTGGCCGAGCAAATACAAGCGGGAGTTTTAAAATCGGGCGTATTCCAAGCAGTAAGCGTGAATTTGCGGGTAATGGAGCGCAGGGACCTTGCAGCATCATGGCGCGATAACGGGATGTCGGCCAATTGGGCACTTCCATGGGAATAATGAGCGGTCTGCACATTCATTCCCAGGAATGCCGCAGTGGCTTGGCAGCCATTGAACAAAAAATTCTCCCGCATTTCCCCGAGGGGGAGAATGTGAAAGTGCGAATGCACGGTTGTCGGCCCGCTTGCGGCGCTTGCGCTCGGCCCCCGCAGCCCACCGCCTCGCCGCCTTCTCTTCCATCTCTTCCATCGGGTTTGTAGTATCACGTGTACACCACGCAGTTATCAAGCCGCTATAACGCCGCTGAGTCGCCAACGCACGCCGCTGATGACGTAGTTTGAATGCGTTAAAGATATAAGGCGCGTCACTAACGCTGATATCACGTCGCGTCCGTGGCTTGGTCGGTAGAGCGTCGCGCTGCGGCCGCAAAGTCCGCGGATCGAAACCTGGCGCCGGATGCTGTTTCTTTATAGAGGAGCACTGCGGACGCCGCCGCCGCCGCCGCCGCCGGCGGTGGATGGTTTGGGGTCGCTTATAAAGTGCATTCGCACTTAAAATGGGCTCTGCTTTGCGACTCCATGCCCAGCCAGCTCTCCAGTGTCTGCCGTCTGCTTTTCGCCGCGGCCCTTACGAACAGCTTGCGGCCGAGATTCGTCAAGAGTGTGGCTTCCTAGTAAGGCATGGGCACAATTTTTTAATTGCATTGCATTCGCACTTAAAAAATTGTGCCCATGCCTTACTAGGAAGCCACACTCTTGACGAATCTCGGCCGCAAGCTGTTCGTAAGGGCCGCGGCGAAAAGCAGACGGCAGACACTGGAGAGCTGGCTGGGCATGGAGTCGCAAAGCAGAGCCCATTTTAAGTGCGAATGCACTTTATAAGCGACCCCAAACCATCCACCGCCGGCGGCGGCGGCGGCGGCGGCGGCGGCGTCCGCAGTGCTCCTCTATATTTAAAAAAAAGAAACAGCATCCGGCGCCAGGTTTCGATCCGAGGACTTTGCGGCCGCAGCGCGACGCTCTACCGACCAAGCCACGGACGCTTTTTTTTTTCTTTAATGCATGGAAATGTTAGAAAACTTCAAAAGACGAGACACTTAACACACAATTTAAGCACTAACAGACAGTCGAACAAAGATCAAAACTCAGGCAAGCAAACGCACGCATCCAAAAGAGGCAGCCACTCTGGTGGATCACTCTGCGCAGCATAAACGCTCCGCACCAACGGACGCGACGGTGATATCAGTGTTAGTGACGAGCCTTATATCTTTAACGCATTCAAACTACGTCGTCAGCGGCGTGCGTTGGCGACTCAGCGGCGTTATAGCGGCTTGATAACTGCGTGGTGTACACGTGATACTACAAACCCGATGGAAGAGATGGAAGAGAAGGCGGCGAGGCGGTGGGCTGCGGGGGCCGAGCGCAAGCGCCGCAAGCGGGCCGACAACCGTGCATTCGCACTTTCACATTCTCCCCCTCGGGGAAATGCGGGGGATTTTTTTTTGTTGTAATTCTTGCTTTAGGTACAGAAGAGCCTCGCGAATAGGTGCGAGTTCAGATGCAGCCGATGTTGTTACATTGGACACCTTGAATTGAATGTCTGCTGATCTAGCTGGCGTGATTACAGCTCCCGCAGAACTGGAGTTGGTTACGGAGCCATCAGTGTAGACATGAATCCGGTCTGTGTAGGCTTCATGTAAAAAAGTACATAGAGAGCTGTTGAAGACCTTGTAGTGGCATATCCGCTTTCTTGGTTATTCAAGGAATGGTTAGATGTACTTCTGGCTCTGAGAGGCGCCAAATGGGTGATGAGGGTCGTGCAGCAGGTGCGTATCCTGAGGGGAGGCTGTCGCAGCGAGCGGTGACTATCTTAGAAAAGGATGCCCGTGGTCTCGTTGATGGCAGGGATGCAACTTGGGGATGTTACAGCCGAGCGAGATGTTTAATGTGAGCCCAGAGTGCATCCACTGCCACGTAGGTCGTTATCGGATGATCTTTTGCGGTACATACGGTTGCCGCTCTTGAGGCGCAACGCGGTAGACCAAGACTCGTCCGGGGACCTCGGTCTTGTATCGCCTGAATTGCGCGTAAGTTAGTTTTGCTTGTATTGGACAGAACGGGCAGGCTGTAACGTAGAACACCGAAAAATAGGGCATTGTTAAGATGCAGCATTGAGCGAATAGAAAGGCCCTACGTCTTTCCGGCCAGAAAAAAGAAAAGTTGGACAATTCCAGTAAGCCTTCTTTTAAGAGACGAGATTTGTGCTGTCAATGGTAAGTCCCGATCGATAATGATTCCAAGAAAGCGGTGAATCTTTACGTAAGAAATGGGGTGTCCATTGAAATAGATCCCATATTGCGACATTGTTTTACGAGTAAATGCCACCACTGCACACTTATCCGGTGCTGTTTCAAGTCCTTGTTGACCCAAGAATGCGGATGTATGGGTCGCAGCTTTTTGAAGGCGTGCCCGAACCTGAGGGCGTGAAACCTCTGATGCCCAGATGCAAGTATCATCAGCATATATGGAGAGATGTACAGTGGTTGGTATGGATTTTTTAAGCCCGATTAACGTGAGATTGAACATTGTCGGGCTAAGAACACTGCCTTGTGGGACGGCCCGGGAAACGTAATTCTGGGAGGTTGTGCGGTCAGTGGTCTCAACAAATAATGATGGTCCTGATAGAAAACTCTGAATCTATCTGTACGTGCGGCCACCCACTCCCGCATCCTCTAGGCTATTCAAAACGGCGTCATGTACTACGTTTTCGTAATCCCCTTTATTAACGAGAAAAAAAATGATGCAGATAGGTGTTTGAGCGATTTCTCGCGCTGCACTGATGTCACAAGGTCAATAACATTGTCGATGGAATAACGGCCTCGTCGGAATCCAGCCGTAGCATTTGTGTAAATATTGTGGTGCTCAAAATACCACTCTAGACGGACCAGTTTTATTCAACCTCGAGGCGTTCAAATAGGTTCAGCGCCACGAGGTGGTGGTGCTACGGAGTATTCGTGGTGGTGCTACGGAGTATTCGTGGTGGTGCTACGGAGTATTCGTGGCGGTGCAACACTCACACCAACCACCACACACTTTGGCCCTACTTGCCCACACTGCGCCACATTGACATCAATCGCAGATATTCACCACCTTTCGTGTCTTTTCGTCATCTGCAGTTGTCCCAGTATCGGCTGGTAAACACTGCGTGACTGTATCCAGGTCGACGTCTACACTACAATTGCTTGCACTCTGGGCCGTATCAGCACAGCCTCTTAGACATGGTGGCGGAGAACAGATTGTCCTGGTATATTTAACGCTAGTAGCCTCCCATATACACTGCTGAGGAGCAAAGTTTCGAATATAAAAAAGAACAGGCTCATGAGATAAATGGCCCTGTTCTCTAAGAAGCGGGGACTCTTAAATAAAATAAAAATGTTGTATGGGTTCACGTTGGTAACAAATTACTGAAGCATAGGTATACGCCAAACTAGACCTGCTTAAATACGAGTTTACTTTCAGAAGGCTGTGACGGACACCGCACATTGTCGGAAAAGGCAAAGCGATGAATTACATTTAAATTTTAAGTTAGCATAATTGAGCCTATCGGGGAAAGCATTGGATCGACCAATGAAGAGATTTATACGAAAGCATGCCGCAGTTAGCTATGGCGAATTTGGGCGGACACTCAGGAGAAAACCACCCGAATACAAAACTAGCTAAGGAATCCGCAGTCTCATTGATCAGGATGTCATAATTCCCGGTGACCTACACAACGCACGAATGTATGCTACGTGAGTTTGAAAAAAAAAGCCGAAAAGTATCTGTATCAACAGAACTGAAATTTATCAAACAAAGTGGGCGTGCGAGATACTCAGAATCGGAGCCTCATCAAACAAAATCTGTTTTCTTTGAACCTGCTGGTTTTGCTGGCGCTTAATTCATGCACGGTCACGTTTCGCGGAAGGTGGCTTGTTACGAGCAAGGTGAGTTCTGCTGCACCTGAGGTCCACGCAACCACGTGTCATTCGTAAGGCACCTTGTGGCACGATATAACGACTCCTGGGCGACCCCCACAGTTTTCTGCGTAACTGCCCGCATCGATGACTCCGTCGTTTGGTTCCTCTATCGGCAAATTCCTTACCGCCATCACTTCCTGACGACCATATGAGTTTCCAAAGGACGTGTCGTTCCTTCTGCGCGGACGGGAGACGCAGAAATGCAGTCTCTCCAAAATCTGTTTCCTTTCATCCTGAGTGGGCTGGGAGCGGTGTCACGTGGTATTTTTTATATGTCGTGGGGTTTCTGTATCAATCCGAAAAAGGAGTACGCAATGAGAACGTCACTGAAAAGACGCAGTTAGATGTCCCGCATAGGCACCTACAAGTGCCTCATTGACACTTTAATAATTGGCATAGTACTTCTCGAATTAGATCTTATTAAAAATACTGGCGGCTACTCGCCTGTACTGGCAAAATTATGCCCAAACATTATGCCCTACGCATCGTAAGACCATTATGTGCACTCTCTTCATTGATTGATTGATTGTAGGGTTTAACGCGCCGACGCAACGCAGGCGATGAGGAGCGCCGTAGTGGTGGGCTCCGGATTACGTTTGACCACCTGGGGATCATTAACGTTTGCCCAAATCTCGTACACACGGGCGTTTTGGCTTTTCGCCTCCAACAAAAAAGCGGCCGCCGTGCACTCACTTCATAAGTAAAAATTCGGAGTTGTGTTGTAAGCTCCCCGGGGCTGCACAATTATTGGTTTCCGTGTCGGGATTCGTATGTAGCTAAAGGGAACACATGCTATTTAGTAATGGCAAGTTCACTTTCGAAGGACGGCAATATTGTAAGCGCGAAGCTCCGAAGCGTGAAAATTCATTTGTTTTCCTTCCATATTATCCCCATCATCAAACAATTCTAGGAACACATCGTCTTCTTCTGGACTGAGCAACATCATCGTTGGTTCGTAGACCGGTGTTCGTAGACGGCTGTGTCGTAGAATAAACGTCTTAATTCACCAAGTACCCAAGGCCCTTACAATATTAAAAAACCCTCATCTGGTGCTTCAGAAGGATCACCGGGCTTGCGGTATTTGACCAGGCCATCTTTAAAACGTGGCTTGGTCGACACCCTGAGGCTCGCAATGTCTGGAAAAAAAGTCCGCGTAACCACGAAGATAAAAATGGAAATCGGGGAAATGTTTTTTTAAATATCCGGATGGGTCAACACCCGCAGCCAACCACTGCTCAGTGTACCACGCTTCTATAACCTATACAGACGAGATTTTTGCGGGGTTGGCCATATTATATCCATCGAGGCACCACCTGGCGGGCATTTATTGGGGACTGCGGGGCGAGCAGACGACGACGCAGTCCCACGCTGTTGCTCCGTGCCGCGCGTGGATATCAGACGGCCAGGCGGCATCAAAAATCGGTAAGTGTCATTTATTCGGTATGTCAGCAGTGACAGGTTCAACAGGGATTTAAATAGAACGTTCAAAGCTTCCGAAAGCTGTCAGATTTGCACATAAATTCTGTCCCCAATCCGCTAAGGCAGCGGGCCAATCTCTCAAGCGCCTTGTCCTGACGGGGGTTGCCTGTGAGGCTATATATACGGTTAACCGTGCAAGGAGAACGCCCGACTTTTCAACTCCAAATGATGTTTATTTTCTTAATTGGGGGCAGGTTGCCGTCATTGTCTTTGTTTGGCAATGTGCAGGAGCTACTCGTTCGGGCGTGATTACGACATTGTTGGCTGCCCCAACAATCAGGGTTAGGGCAAAGGGCTCATGCAACAAACGTGTGAAGTGCACTACGACAAAACAAGTGTCTGCCTGTACGGAATCTATTCGCTGCACAGATTTCCTGCGCCCCTTGGGTGCCGCCGCGAACTGGTCGCTGTGCTGAATCGGAAAGGCTTCGAACCAAGCAAATCTGCCAGAATACATACGCTCGTAGGCTGCTTCTGGAAGCACTGTGTATTCCTGCTCATGTTCAATCCCTAGCGCACATTTTGTTCTCTGGAGGTATGTTCTGTTCACCTCTTCGACGGGAAGCCGACAAAAATCATCCGGACACCTATGCTGCAGCTCGGGTATGCGAAAAAGTTGAGCCGAAAGCGAAATAAAAGCGTCGCCATGGCGGAGAACGTCCGGTCGTGTCAGGAAATAGCTGTTCGCGGTTCCCACCCACCGCTAAAACGCCAAAGTTCTTCTAAGCAAGCAAACGGCCGTGAAATCTTGGTGTATCAAATAAGTTGCCCCTCGTTGGCAGCGGAAATAGTGGTTTGAGGCGGCAAATATTTTACTTTTATGAGCATGTACGTCTACGACCTGCACATTTAAACGAGTATTTCATGGCCTTGTTTAACAACCAACTTAGTATGAGGTATGGGAACGCGTATTAAATGTCAACACGTTCGCGCACCGGCAGCAGCAAGCCATGCTTGGAAATTTGCACAATCGAGCGCGATCGGAGGCATTCGCTGATTGCGCCAACCCACTTACTTCTTAGCATATACGTAGGAGGCATATCAGCCCAATAGTTCCTAAGCTGTTTCATGCGAACGCAGGCCTGTTGACGGATGTTGAGTGCTATAATGTATCGAACCAACCACGCTTTCAAGATGGCGTGCCAACAATTATCGAGTACAATTATATCTATCGGGCACTCAATAAGACTTTATCACTTAACTGTTCATTATTCAGTGCCATGATTTCAGATGGTTGCACCCGATCCACCTTCCTTCACCGAGACAATGTTTTGATAGCCTACACGCCTTATCAGCATCAATTTGAATTTTAACCCAATCATTGACTACCCATGACTCTGTCGGGATGATGAGGACGCATTTCTTTATTTATTCTACGCGATTTCTCTCATCGAGACCTTCAACTTGATACCCAACAAGCTCTATTGTGGTCACTCTAAATTTTCACTCAATCTATGACTCACCACGACTATCTCATAACTATATAACCAGAAAGCATTTTTATATCTGTCCCACGTGATTCCCCTCAACGAGACATTTATATTTGATACGCCACACACCCTAGCAGGATCATTTGATATTTTAATCAAATCTCACTAACCATGACCCCCCTGTCTGTAAGCAGGGCACATTATTTATATGCCCTACATGATTCCCCTAGTTGAAATGTTGAATTTGATACCCCATTTACTTTAGCGGCCTCACCTGTAATTTTAACTTAATCTATGACTCACCATGACTATCCCATGATTAGAACCACGAAGCCTTTTTTTATTTGTCCCATGTGATTCCCCCTCATCCTGATCGCTAATTTGATACCCTAGACCATGGTTTCTGTAAGTGGGTTCCGCGGAACCTATGGGTTCCGCAGGCCCCTCCTCAGGGTTCCGCGAGCCACTGATAAATTTTCCCTGGTTCCGCAGTCGCAAAGTCTTATATGGTAAACTTGAGGTGCGATTGATCTAAGGTACCTCCATTACTCACGCCCGAGTGTCAGTAAGCACATCTCGGCGCATAACAGAAACGCGCCAGCTGCGCAATAAATCTCGCCAGCAGCTTGTAGCCAGCCAAACTCCGAAAACGGGCCACGTGGTTAAACTATTGCACTTGAATCTCGGTTTTATATTACCCCCATGCGCATTTCTCCTGTTTGGAGATAGGTGCCGCTAGCATACGCATTCGCGTAAAGTCGACGGGAAAAAAAACGATACCCTTGCCATGCTTTTGAATTTATTGCACGTTAATGTAGCATGAACGGAATGAAAACTGGTGGGAGGGGGGGGGGGGGGGGGGGGAGGGGGCTCCTTGGCACTTAGCGGAACTTAGCAGGGTTCCCTGGGACCAACATGCTTGAGAACCCCTGCCCTAGACGTCCGAGCGGGGGTCACTTCAAATTTTAACCCATTATAGGACTCGCAATGACTATCTCATGACTATAACCAGGAAATATTTTTGTATTTTACCTACGTGATTCCCTCATCGAGACCATTAATTTGATACCCAACACATCCTAGTGGCATCAATTAGAACGTTAACCCAAACAACGACTAACCATGACAATCTCATGATATAGCCATACCGCATTTCTGTCCCATGTGATTTCCCTCATCGCAACCTTCAATTTGATGCCTCGCACACCCTAGTGCCATCATTTTGAATTGTAACCCAATTTATGACCTATTATGACTATGTGATATGATAATATTCAAGAAGCATTTCTGCATTTGTCCGACGTGAATCCCCACATCGAGACCTTTAATTTTAACCCAATCTATTACTAGCCATGAATAGGTCATAATATCACCATAACGCTTTTTTGTCCGACGTGATTCCCTTCATCTAGACCCCCACACGCCCGCGTGACATCATTTTGAATTTTAACCCAATCTATGACTTATTATGAAGGTCTGATGACTATTCACAGGAAGTATTTTTAAAAATTTTCCTCGCGGGGTGCCGTTAATCGGGACGTTTAAGTTAATACCTTACACATTTTAGCGTCATCTGTTTGAATGTTTACACTATCTATCCCATATTGCGGTCATTATTCTATCTAAACGGGTGTCGCCCAGTCAATTCAGTTGACAAATCATTTGAAACAGCGGAGGGGACAGCCGCCGCCCCTTCAGCAAACGCTCATTTCTTCCTTTTTGACACTAGCAAATCAAACCGTTAACAGCAGCACGCGAACAACCAGCAAGAAAGTGCCGCCTTGGGCTTTCCCACCACCCTCTCCCACCTTCTTAGAGGATCCATCACGAGGAAAAGGAGCGATAACCCTTTTTTATTACCTCACCAGTCGATTATTATTCACATGCCCAGCCGTTAAATCAAAAACCCCCTCCTGCCCCCCCCCCCCCCCCTCCAGTTCCCACCAACCAATCATGCGCATCGCGAATGCTGCCGTACCCGCAGCTAACCTGAATTGCGAGCCCAAAGCGGCGCACGAAACTTAACCGCGAACCATATCTGCCTCGTAGGCTACTGATATGTACTCAGAACTTAAAATGTACTCAAACTGAAAATGTACTCAGTACTCAAACTGTACTCAGTACTCAATTTGTACTCGGTACTCAAAATGTACTCAAAACTCAGAATGTGCTCAGAATTCAAAATGTACTCAAACTCAAAGTGTACTCAGTACTCAAAATGTACTCAGAACTCAAAACGTACTCAAAACTCAAAATGGACTCAAAACTCACCCGGCCTCGGGCGTACTCAGACTCAGTCGAGCTCAAACTCACTCAAGCTCAAACTCACCATGCCGCACTAGCCTCGCGCTCACTCAGACACATACTCACGTGTGAGTTCGAGTCCAAATGAGTCTGAGGGAGTGGACTCATGAGTGAGTCCGCCGACTTCTGTTGACAACTGGGGTCAAGCTGGAACCTGTTACTGATTGAGCGGCAGCAGTTCGGGATCTATGTAATGTTGCGCAGTGTACAGTGCACAGTGTACAGTGCATTCACGCGATTATGCACAGTCACCCATGCCTTGTCAGCGTTTATTGAATTCGCCGGGACATCCTTCCTGCCTACACTGCGACCGATCTTGCCTGTCACCGAAGACCTCCCACGGCCACTACCACTCCTTCCAGTATCCAACCTAGAAAACTGCTGGTGGAAAAGGAAAACATTTTTCGCGCCACGCGTGCTGTACATCCACCGCATGAAACTGACCTCCTGAGTGGGCACGCTCGCTGGAAAAAGGTCCTGCTGCAGAGGCTTCGAGATGGTGTGTTGTTATCCTTTACTGTTACCCACGCTTGGCCTGCTCGCTATCACGCGCTGTTTGTGGACACCTGCCCCTTCTTTGTGCTTCCTGCGAGAGAGAGAGAGAGAGAAGTAAACTTTGCTAAAGGAAAGGAACTGAGTGGTCGGTTTCCTGAGTCCAGGATTCCGTTGGAGCGTCCAGCCGTCTCAACCCAGTGGATCAGCCGAATCTGGTCTTCGGCGCTCGAGCTGGCCAGTTATGCCTCCCACTGCTCAACGGAGGGTTTAGAAATCACGAAAAGTGAAGGGTTGAGCTGGAACTCCATTACCATGTGGTACATAGTGCAGGGTGAGTTTCGGAATCGACACTGCGAGTCATATTGCACAAACGAAGTGAAGTGCACTTTGGTAGGATAGGGAAAGGAGGCGCAGTAGCGCTCCTCTTTCTTGCTTGGATAGGGGTGTGCTGGAGGAAGCGTAAGCCAGGCTTGCCTACAGTATTGCGTAACCTCCTGGAATGATGTTAAGGGGATCGTCGTCTCTAGCCAACTCTCTCGCGGCGCTCGGCTGGTTAGACCTCGAGCAGTCTTGAAGGGAAATACATTACCACGGGGAGAAGTGTGAGCTGGTGTCCAGACAATGGACACCATCTTCTTTGGGGGGTTCACGACAATACGGTCACGACGCTACAGGCCGAAGAGGTAGCTATAGCACCGGCCATAACGCAGGCAACTGCGGAAGTAATCATCACGGATTCTCAGTTATCGTGTAGGAGCTACATCCAAGGCCACATCTGACACACGGCAATGAAGATCCTGCGTCAGAGGCTGACGTTGAACACAGGTTGTGGACTTGCCCAGGCCTTAGAAACTCTCAAACGCCACACCTCCAAAGCACAGCGCTTCATCCTGGGAGACCCCCAGATCGTAAGCGTTGGACATGGAGGTCCCATCGCCTGGTCTTGGTTTGCATTTTGACATGAAAGGTGTGTTTTTGCCTTGAGAACTTTCTCTTGTGCCTTATAGGACAATCTCTCGCAAAAACAGCGCACTTCGCAAGATAACTGAAATGACATCATCATTATATTTATCATCATAAAGCCACATCAATCACAAACCGCAAGAAAGAAGTTCACAAGGCACTCGACCACTTCAGCAACCAGAAACATCGTCGCCATGCTCATCTACCGTGCTGCTGTGACTCGGCACCCTCATGGAAGCAGCTCGGCACCCAACCTCTCGCCTTACTACTGGATTCCGCAAACTTCAGTGTCATCCGGAGGCATCTCAGAAGTGCAAGCCATGCTGACGCCCCTGGCAGCAGCCGCACGAATCCAAAAACCCACGTCAGCGCGGCAACACAACCACCAAGGTTGCCTCCCAGCCACGTCTGCATCAGAAGATCCTGCGGCGGTCGGTCCCATCAACAGCAAAGCCTCGCTACAGCCACAAAGAAAGGTGTCTTTGACATCAAGCTTTTCATTGGCTATTGCGGTTGCCGTTTTTCTCGGCGGTTGCGTGGCAATATTAGCGGTGAGTCAAGGCTTCCAGTCGGTAGATCCCACAGAGAACGATAAAGTAACAGTTGCCCAGTTTCCCCAGCCACTCGATAAGAAAGTCAGAGCTGGGTTACGAGAAGAGATCGGCGGCGACGTCGATGACGCCGCTGGTAGTGACACTGTTACTGCACCTACAGACGCCAGCATTGAAGTCACGCGTGAGAAGCACCCTCGGCCGCCACAAATCGGAGCAACGGTTGACCGAAACCACAGCGATTCTGCGTGGCCTGCCGATACCATCGGTTTAAGCAGTGGTGACTTCAATTTGGCTGGCCACAAGGAAAAATACCGTGTCTCCAGAGGCCCCAGGGATCCTTATTTCTTGATTAGAGCACAAGGCGTGTCAACAAGACATCGTCTTCAACAGCGAAACTTGTGGAGCGTAATGAAGGTTTCACCAATGAAGAGATCGAGACCTGGCCATTCAGGTGAAGATAAGGATATATACGGGGAGCGTGCGTTCCACGGAACGGAACGTTCAAGTGCACAATCCGCGCGTGCGTTCAACGCAATCGAAAGTTCAAGTGCGCAATCAGATCACGTCGCTACGAAGACTGTAACTGTCCCCCCTTCCCCGCATGGTCATGGAAATGAGATTCCAATCACAGAAGGTACGGGAGACGTAACCGAATAAAAAAGAGCCCAATGAAAGGGTCTTGCCGTATTAACTGTAGTTCACTCGCTCGACTAGCAATACCTCTGCACTTCCAGGAAAGTTAGCCTGCCAAAAAAGTAGGCGTTACTTATTTCTGGAGCAGTTCTCTTACGTTTTGTTAAATATTATGATTGCGACTACTCTTAGTTTTAATTTCTCGTCAGTTTTGTTTTTCACCATAAGCGCTATACATACGCTATTTTAGATAGTCTACAAGTGTCTGGACGTTTTATGGGGCCTCCTAAGTCTGTGCAGATCCTTATAAATTGTTGCAATATTTCATCCCTACGCTCTGCTATTATAACTTAATGAAGCTCTATAAGACCTTAACGCATAATTATTTACCACCACTTGGGCTTAGGAAACGCTGGAAGTGATCTTTAAAAGGCTAGTACAAATTTGGCGGCCTCTGAAAATATGGCCCTATTTCAGAAACCGCTTATGCTCATTGCTTGATCTTCTGAAACCATGGAGTGATACCTAGGTTTAACGACTGCATTTGAATAGAGTTCTTGTCATATGCTATAACGCTTAGTGCCTACAGACGCAAGTATACTTTCGTGACTTTGATTTATATCAAGCCTTTTTTCTTATGAAAGTATTCTAAGACGAAGCGTACGAAAAGAACGCCCAAAACTGGCTGTAGAATGAGCTTCGAACTCTTGCGACCATCGGTGTGACTAATAAGTCCTCTGACTCTGAACTTCATCCTCTTAGGCACTGCCATTTTCCTTAGCTCTAACGGAACTTACCGTCGTATTCAGAATCTTCCTTCCTCGCGAGCGTATGGTCAAGTAGATCCTTGAAATCCATTCTCGCATGTAAAAGTACTGCAATATCCTCCACTCAGTCAAGATGACGAACCACATTGAGTGGATGACAGACTGTGAACACGGCCATTAGTGTCGTTCATATTGCTGCATTTCCGACCTGGCCCGCAAATCCTCTACCTAATCGTTCGGGAAACATCGATGATGTAACGGTTACTGCTCTAATCTATACAGATGCGCAGTTGCCCGTAAGGAGTTCAACCCTTCGCCGCCGACAACGGAAAGTCCTCACGCCTGCCCCGTCCCGTGTTCTAAGAGTGGCCTATGGCGGGATGACCTTCATAGCCGAAATGAGTACTGCTGGTGTTAGAATTTCCGCCCCGAAATTTTTATATTTGCGATCCTGAAAACTTGCCCTCATGACGTGATTATCGGCCTTGACCTTCTCGAGGATAACGCTGGCTTAATCCATTGGTCCACGAGCGTTCTTCGTCTCGAACTACCGACCTCTCTTGCCACTGATGTCAAATTGGAGCCAGAGTTTCGTTCTACTGATCACATTTGATTGCCCCTAAAGCCAGTGATCTACTACCGCTGACTTCATCCCCGCCTGTGCCGGATGGTGATCGCATCGTTTCACCGGTTACAGAAGTGCTTCTCGGGAGCAATGGGACCAACCCGTTTCTGTTATAACGGTTGCCCAGATCCGCATAACACTCCCGTTCCTGAATATCGGACTTTCGACACAAGTCCTTCCGCAAGGAATAGCGTGTACCTTGATTTCCCCATTGGATGACTGGGAGGTTTCTGCCATGGCCATTGGCACAGCTCACGATGACAAAGCAGGCCAACACAACATCACAACAAGGAGTTTATGACAATACCTTCCCGCTCAGGCCTTCCCACTCAGCAAGCTCATGAGCTCCGATGTTGTCGTGCCAGCAATCGGGAGATTTATGACTTCGTCAGTTGCCCCTTAGGTCACATAGATATCCACTGTGACGCATTTCATCAGTACCATTAATGCCAGCCCTATACGGTGGTACCAACATTGCGTGTCTGAAAACGAACGGGGTGTCATTCAGCGGGAAGTCGACAGAAGTGCCAGAAGTGTTATTAAACGTTCTCTAGCGCATATATGGGCGTCAACAATTGTCTTCTCATGGCGCTTTTGCGTCGAATACGGGAATTTGAACAAAATCACCAAGGAGGATGTATACCGGCTCGTTCGAATTGATGACGCCTCTACTGCCTATATGGTGCCTCGTATATTTCATTGCTCCGGTAAGAATATGGAAAATTGCTCTTGACAAAAAAAAAGTTGTTTTCGTAACATCTGCCTACATTTCATTTCCCCAGCATATCTTGCACTGATAAAACAGCTTAACAGCTGTGGTGAAATTACGCATTAGGGAGTATCGTAATAGTCCACCATTTTTTTAGTCTGGTTCCACTCTCAGCCATTTTAAAAAACCTTATTAGGTAACGACGACGCTGCACGCCGTCGGTTTGCGTAATGGGAAATGTATGACTTGCGCCGTAACCACTTTTTACTTATTGCGCCAACGTGCGGCGATAGCCCGGTGGTAAAATGCTCCACTCCTTCTCCAGAGACCCGGCTTCAAATGCGCTATCCATCAAATGCGCTATCAAATGTTCTATATCCTCATGTTGCAAGCTCGGTCCTTTTGAGTTACAGAAAATAGGTTGTCAAGAAATTGAAGTAATGTTTCAAGTGAGCGTGAGACCCGGGTTTTACCCCGGAGAGGGAAACAGAAAAACGGGAGGAAAGTTGGAAAATTGTGAGAAAGGGATGCGCAGCATGCGCATGGAAAGTTAAACAGGCGCGCCAAAGCAGGGTAAGCCCCTTCCGCGCGCGCATAAATTACTTGAGGCAGTTAAGCCTGCTTACAAGCTTTGAAGCCGAAATCCTCGGGATTTTTGCTAACAATTTTTTTACTGTTGCATCGCATTTACATATCTTTCTTCGCTTTAATTTTGTTACCTTTTAGCCTAAATAAGTTCGATCGGCCGCTTTTCTGGTAGGCCGTGTCTACAGTGCCGTCCGACGGTATTATAAGCACTCCGTATATCGACGTCCACCGGCGTTTTGTAACAAAACTGCCGCGTCTGGCACTGCATCGCCCTAGATAACGTAAAGCTAGGCAATCCAACCTTAACATTACATAACATGACCTAACGCACACAATGAAATAATTTAAAACACCAACACTAACCTAAGTCGCAAAAATTATACTTCAATTTAAGCATGAAAAAAGACAACCGCGGCAAGAAGTGGTCTCGAACCACCGTCGTTGGGATCAGGAAGCTAGGACGGATCCTCTACACTACAACGACAGACTTTTTTTTTTATTTATTACCTTTTGCACACACGTAATACAAGTCACGGATAAATTAAAAACCGCCTGCCAAACTTTGGCTGACGGAAGGACTTAAAATAAACATCAAAAGTACACAACTCTTCCAAAACAGGAAGCCATTCAAGTTCGGGGTCCTGTAACTTGTACACTTCATACAAAAGCGTGACATTTTGAGAAAAATACTTGCTTACAGTGAGCGCATTCGGGTCCGCATGTCTCACAGCCATTCTGGACCTCCAAATGGCATGTAACTCTAGCGCCATTATCATATCATACGGGACTTCATCTTCGCGCTCAACCGGAAGGAACCGAATGCCATGCGCTGAAATGGGCAGGTCTTTTTTTAAAGTTCTCTGTAAGACGTCCCCAAAAAATACGGCGTCCCAGCACTCCGTGAAAACATGTTCCACTGTTTCGGCTTTCGCACACAGCGTACACATGTTTTACCAACCAATAAACAGCCCCTTCTCCTCCATCCATGTTTTAACTGGCAGTGTTCCTGTATGTAACTTGAAAAAGAAAGTTTTCACGCATGCTGGGACTGCCATTTTTTTCACGCGGGATAACACATCCTGCTAAGGCTGAAAGTTGGGCTAGTTGATGTTGACTTAGATGCATATTACCAGCGACAAAACAGACAGGGACAAGGAAAGAAGCAGACGGGACTAGCGAGTGTCCCGTCTGCTTCTTTCCTCGTCCCTGTCTGTTTTTTCGCTGGTAATATGCATCGAAGTAAACACATCCTGCCCAGGACCAGAACTAAACATTTCACGATAACGTGGTACGGGGAACAGCATCTCCCTCAAATTATTTGTAAGGGTTTTTCTCGAAACAGTGGCTAAATATTCTACTGAAAATCTCACAGTAAGAAAACGAAAAGACTCAACCACTTCCTTCATATAGCCTTTCACGGCACCACATCTATCACTTACAGAAGAAACAATATACATAGGCAAGGCATCTACTAATGTAATCTGCATTAAAGTGCGAAGAAATGGATCACGTGTATCATGCAGAAACATAAACCGGTTTACAAGCTGGCGAACAAATACATGACACAGGCCAACACCCCCATGCCTTACTCGGTGAAAAAGGTTACTCCGACTGGAACGCTCCCACACCGATGACCAGATAAAGACTGCGAATACTCTGTGCATTCGCTGCACGTGGACTCGTGAACAGTGAAGCACCTGCAGCACATACCACAGCTTTGCCAAAAGAAAAAGGTTGCATACCGTGGCTCGTGCGAAAACAGACAACGCGCGACCGCCCCACTTCGTTGTTTTTTCGCGCAGCTTCGCCGTCTGGGATTCCCAGTACTCGCCGCTATCCTGATAGCGATCCAGCGGAACTCCGAGATAACGCGCTGGTGTACGCGACCAAGACACGTTTTCAAATACAGATGGTGTTGACCCCCACTCCCCGTGAAAAAAACCCGCACACTTGGCCCAATTAACACAGCTGTTAGTAAGACTACAAAACTCCCTTGTTATCGATATGGCTGCGCTTACACTCTCCTCGTCTTCACAAAAAACCGCCACATCATCCGCGTATGTTAGTAACTTCACCTCGCATGTGTGTAACTGAAAACCACGTACTCCACTGTCATTAATTATTCTTAAGCAAAAGGGTTCCAAATAAATTGCAAACAGAAGAGGAGATGCTGGACATCCTTGTCGCACAGAAGACAGTACAGGAATACTTCCCGTGACATTCTTGTTGATTATAAGTTGCGTGCAGCAGTGAGAGTACGCCATACGCACTCCCTGTATGATCACATCACCAACATTTATATGCTCCAAAATACAAAAAAGAATCTCATGGCACACTCGGTCGAACGCTTTTTCGAAATCAATCTGAAGCATAGCGACCCTTTTAAAAAACATATCACAACACTCCAGCACACTGCGCGCAACATGAACATTTGTTACTATACTCCTCCCCTTTATACCACAGGTCTGATGCGGCCCTACTACACTTGTTATAACACTCTGCACTCGTTGCGCTAAGATCTTCATAAGGATTTTATAATCTACATTGGCCAATGTAATCGGCCGGTACCCAGAAACCGACTGAAGTTTAACACGGTCTTCCGATTTGGGTATGAGGACGGTGTGTGTGCGACCAAACGACGGCGGAAGTACCTTGGACTCGTACGCCTCGCGAAAGACCATAAATAAAAACGGAGTTACTATATCCGAGAACCTTTTATAAAAATCCGCACCAAGCCCGTCAGGTCCTGGCGACTTTACCTACTTTTAACTCTGATATTGCCGTCTGAATTTCGCCAAGCGATATCGGTCGTTCTAACTCCTCCCTCACATCGTCTCCCAACCGTGGCATGGCTGGAAGAAAGTCTCGCTTGAACTCATCAGTTTTTGGAACTGTGGGGCTAAACAAATCTGTGTAATGTTCTTGAAACGCACTTTTTATGTTCTCTTTGTCACTGGTAAGCGCGCCTCGCCAGTATATTTCCTCGATACCATTCCCTCTCGCGTACCGTGCTTCGTCTTTTATCATTCGCTTTGTTGGCGCTTCGCCGGCCAAAAACACCTCGGCCCTCGCCCTCACGGTCGCTCCCCGATATCTTTCTATATCGATGGCTTCCAGCTTATTTTTAATAGTTCTAATATCTTCTTTGTATGCCCCAGGCATTTCGCTTTCGAGTTTTAACATGTGTTGCAGATTATTTCTGAGTTGGTTTTCCACTTCCCTCTCTTGCCGTTTAAGCACGCGTACGTACCTTATGAAAATGAACTTTTCCTTTCTGTTTACTTTGTGTCTCCTGCATGTTGACTGTGTGGCCTTTCTTTTGACTTTTCCTTTGTGTTACCTCTAGGACATAAGCAGGCTGTGTACTTTTTATAGACTGCCGGATAAACAGCAATGATGTTTTACCTTTATATGTACTATGGTAAAGACAAAGTTTAAATTTGTATACGAGATTTTATTTCGGATGAGAAGTATAAAACTTTAAAACTGACTTGCTTTCTTCTCTTTCTGAGTCCCGCAATGCTATTGCCCATGTGTGTACTCAAGGCAAAATGAAGTCAAAAGACTTTGGCCTGTTTCCCCTGTGTTGCCTCTAGGACAAAGGGTGGAAGATAGAACTTGAATTTGCTGTCTTAATTCTTTTTCTGTGTGCCGTAATGCTGTTGCTTATGTATGTACTGAAGGCAAAATGAAGTTAAAAGACTGACTTATGTCTTTTGTGTTGCCTCTAGGACATTGGGTAGAAGTATAACTATTTGTTGCCTTACATTCTTTTTCTGAAGAGCCGCAAACTAAACAATCGTGCTGTGCTTCCTCAAGTAAACATAAAGTCGTGCATGTAAGCCTTAATTATACTGGCAAGGTTACGTTTTTTGGCTTGGCTAGAGATGGTAAGAAACAACGCCGATGGTTTGTGGAAATTCTGCAGCACTGTATACGTTATTTCGTGCTAGTGAGGTCTGAATTATTCGCAGAATTAATATTACGAACTGGTACGTTTGTATGAAACAGTGGCGTAAGAAGGATACATATTGAACGAGGCTGTTCGAAGTGCTTCGTCCCTCCGCTTACGAAAAAAAAGTGGGAGGGAGCAATATACAGACCAGAAAAAGTAAAAAGAAAACAAAAAGCCGAATAGAAAACAAAGCAATGAAAACAAAAACAACCTAAAAAGTGGCTTCCGATTGTCCTAGTCTGTGTTTTCCTTCAGGGTCGTTGTAAAATGGCTTATCCTTGCAACTAAATGCTCAAGCGGTGTACTGTTTATTGGGGTAGAGCTTGCGGTAGAAATATATTGCGACAGAAAAAAAAGGGACACCGCCAGACGAGAGCAACAACAATGTCAAAATATAACCTAAGGCAGAAAAACTTCAAATAAAACACGGTAAAAAAAAAAAAATTACTGTGCTGGTTTCGAACCACCGCCCTTTGGATCAGCAGGCGAGTACTTAACCTCCAAGCCACCAAAACAGAACGCTGCGGGTTGGTAAACGTAGATCTAAATATTTGAGCCTACATAGTCTTGCTAAGCCTCTATTTGAGTGAATTGTTTCCCTGCGTGGATTTGACGCACGGTGCCATTGTGAGCGCGCGTGCGTGTGCGTGTGCGTGCGTGTGCGTGTGCGTGTGCGTGTGCGTGTGCGTGTGCGTGTGCGTGCGTGCGTGCGTGTGTGTGTGTGTGTGTGTGTGCGCGCGTGCGCGCGCGCGAGCGCGTGTGTGTGTGTGTGTGTGTGTGTGTGTGTGCGCGTGTGCGTGTGCGTATGCGTGTGCGCGTGTGTTTGCGTATGTCTGCGTATGTCTGCGAGAATAATTTTTTTTATCCGGCCGTTCTGTTTGTGAAAAGCCCACAAACAGTGAATGCTTGGACGCTGAACAAAACACAAAACAGTCAATCTAGATGTAGATGACGATGATAATAACTTCGTTTGTTAATCCATTTTTATTTGCTTTTGAGTAGCAACAACTTACGACAACAAAAGACGTTGCTCGCATCAAGAAAATATACCGCCATTATATAGATGTTTGTTATTATCAACTTTAACAAAATACTATAATGGCGTCTGCCTAGTTTGCTTCAGGGGTGATCATGAAGTAACCAAGTACCTGCTAAAACTCTATGACTGCTAGATAGCCAACTGTAGTAGTAATAAGTCTAGTCTAGGCTAGCATATATGCAGTCATTGTTATACTAGGTGCGCAAGAAAAAACGTGTCTGGTTCGTTGTGCGTGGTTTTGGTGGTTTGTTTTCGATTTGCTGGTGTTACGTGAATTACTACGTGCTCCTCCGGCCGTAATATTACGTGTTAGGGCTCTTGTGCCACCTGAAACATCGGGAGTGCTGGCAAAGCGCCTGTGTCGTCGCCGTACTGCGCTGCTGTGGCAAACGCACATCGAGGTCGCCATTTAAAGGCCGATCCACACGACGGACCGAGTCCGCGGTCCGATCGGTCACGTGATGATGCGTCACGGCCTGCCGCGGTCCGATGCAGCGCCGAGAGCATCCACACGGCGGACCGCCGTAGCAGACGACAGAGCGGTCCAACCAGCAGCACTCTCCACCACAGTGCTTCCAACCACACGAACTCGCGAACCCATACGAACGGCTCGCGCCCGCGCCGTACATGTTTTATGTGTATTTTGCGCTTGGTTTCGCGGTTCCGCGCGCATTTTGGAGCAGTCGAAATGGAAACAGAGCGCAAGCGTCGTTTGGCCGCTATGGCGTTAGCTTTGTCCGTTGATGAAGAAGACTACCCTGCGCCGAAAAGGTCGTGCTGGGTTAAAAAGTGGATGTGTCGAAAAGAGCTGGGACTGCGGCAAGGGCGTCCGCAGAACTTTTTGCAAGGGGGGGCATCCATTAGCGGAGGGGGGGGGGGGGGGGAAGGCGTGTACGGTTGGGTAGCACCAAAAAGGCGTTATTTGTGATTACCAAAATTACAAACAGCGAATTAGAACCAGACTTGGAGGATATACATCGGATTTCATTAACGAACAAAGAAATAAAGTTAATAAAGAAAATGCGAAACGTTAATGTCACTTTGTACAGAGTGGCCAGTCTCGCTGCGTGAGGGTTCTCGACTCACGCCAACTGATCACCAACACACAGTACAATACATTCACATACATAGAACTGCACTCCGTCAATCTTGCTTGAATAGAAGCTGCAGACGCCTCGGGTTTTTCTGGGCAAATTGCGAGATGACATGTGTGATGAAGTCTGTTGAAATGGCTCACGCAATAAAGATACAACTCGCCTCCTTGGCTTTCAATGCAGTACAGGCGTACAAGCGTTTTAAGGGGCTGATTTATAGATTTTGTTTCGGGGCTTGGGTGGTGCCGACATTTCGCAATTTCGAAGGAAAGGGTGTACAAGGTGATGGGACGGCACGGGAGGATGTTACACTCTCCCTACTAGGTGTAACGGTGAAGATTTTTTTGCTAGATATAGCTTCAACTTTGTCCGAAAACTGAAGTTCTTGCGGTAAGACTGCATAAATCTAGAGTTTGGAAAAAAAAAAGTCAAACCTTTCAGAATTGTTCGCTATCTTCAATAGCCAGCACAGGCAGTCTGTTTCACTGCCGTCACATGACCGGCAATGTTAGTCAGTGTCTAAAGTGCAATGTTGACCGCAGTCCTGAAACGCGTTCCATACGGATACGCAGGACTTGAGTGTGCTAATCATTTGAGTAGCGTGGATTGTTGCGTTAGTTGGTTCACGTAGTACATAATTAAAAAGACTTTGGGCTAAAGGACGCGACAAAGGAGAGAATGTCGATGTCGTTCTCTCTCTCTTCCGTTCTTCAGGGCAAAGTTATTTTAATTATGGGCCATACAAGCTACATGTGCAGCTTTTTTGTAGTGCATAAAAATATCCGAATTTCCAAGGGGGGCAGTTGCCCACCCTTGCCCCCCCTTCCGGACGCCCATGGACTGCGGAACCAAGTTGTGGCGTGCGGAATCGAGCGCATCCACACGGCGGGCCGGCTGAGCGGACCGGGAATGGCCGACCGTCTGAACACGCAAGCTGGAAGGTTGAACACAGGCGCCGTTTGGCCGCGACAGCATGTTGTAACGCACAAGCCTGCACGAAACGTTTCATTGAGGTCCACATGCGTGAAACAAAGTGATAATGATGGCTAGCATTGCACTAGTGAGAGTCGTAGGACTCGCTAGTAAAAGCGCGGATGAAGTATGCGTCGTGATTGTAAGCCTAGCCCGCCGCCTATCCCAGCGGGGGTGATTGACAGGCTCCTTCGAGCGCTTCGAAACAGCCGCGCTGCCTGCGCCATTCTCTATTGGCCCAACTGGACCCGGCTCCACCCACGCGGCGCGGGAGCTGTCAAACCACGCTGATTGATGTCGCGGTCCGCCGTCGAGACCGCGGACCGAAAAGCCTCGGCGAATAGTTGGACCGCGAGGGCCGCGGTCCTGCGCGGTCCACTGGCGCTCCGCGCGAACTGGTGACGTCCTATCACGTGATGCGCGGACCGCGGTCCAAATAATCGTTTTGGTCCGCCGTGTGGATCGGCCTTGACAAAACACTTGACAAGTTGTGCGTGCCTAAGTGAATCTAGAGTCTCTACTGCAAGTTCTAGTCTGTCGACGCGACTTGTGAAAAATGCTGCGTGTTCTGCCGTAAGTGATTGTTTATCGTGGTGCATGTTAAAATTTTCTTACGCGTTGCCGCAGCGCCGTTTCGTTAAACGTGTTGAGTATTTTCCTTGGTGTTCGGCTCGCCGCGCTTCTTTTATTGTAAATTACCGGCTGCGTCGGCGCGGTCACATGAATGGGCTTCCAGGAGCGGCGGCCAGTATGCTGTGTGAGTGATCCTTGCCATTGCCGGTAACGAAAATGTTATCATGCTGACGGCCGCCGCTTGGCTTGGGTGGATTCGACCGCTAAAGCTTGTTGCATGAAAAAAAAAAGAAAAAAAAGAAAACTGCGTTAATGGTTGTAAAACAAAACGCCCACTCCCCAGATTTTTTTTTTTAGGAGGCAGTTGACCCACAGTACATCTTTTACAGGATGTAGGCAGCTTAGCATTGTTCTAACGGGTAGTTTTCGTTTACGGGTAAAGAAATGCAAGGAGGCTGCATTACATTTGTAGTTATAATACGTAAGAGTTGCATATACGTTGAATTTTCAACATTTAAGCATTGCTAGCAACTTTATAAGTAGTACCACATGCACAAGGTCTTTAGGCAGTGAACATTTGACCAGATAATTGTTTAGACGTCGCAGCTTGAAAACATGCCGTTCCAGCCTGCATTGCTGGTGCAGTCGCAGGGCAGCTTTCACTGTTTAAATGCAAGAAATTTTTCCACCTTTCTAAGCTCATCCAGCATCGTCATGATCAGACAGAAATTCTTGTGTGGTGTGACGTTATTTGTAGCTGGCTTGCATAAATTGTGTTGACCGTAACATGTTGAGCATGGGTTGAACGTGTTGATTCTTACAAATATGCATGTGATGGGGATACAATCACGGTGCGAAAAAGATTAAACGGCGTGGGCTTGCCACCGTGCTCCTTCGCCCTCCCGTTTTTTCGTTTCGTCAGCATTTCAACTTGCCTACCCCTTGGTGGTATTGGCACGCTGAGACGTTCACCATGTGCCTCAGAGAGAATTTTAATGGCGCCATGGAGACAAAATACAAGTTTGTGTTATTCGAAAGATTTCGTGTGTTATGGTGCACCCAGCACTTGTCCCAAATGCAAACGATGCTTTATTCACTGAGAAATTAATTGAAGTTAAAATTTTGGTTTTCCCGCTAAATCGTGCATTTTCAGGGTTTGCAATGACATAACAGGAACCGACCGCTCTGCAGCCGATTGGGAAGCCTTCTTTACCGTTAGTGAACCTAGATGGTGCCACCATACCGTGGCAAGCCGCTTTCTGCTTTTGGTTTGTTTTTATCGTATTTAAACCTGGCTTGTTTTCGTTCAGCGAGAAAATAATCGTTTCGTGAAACATAGTGCTCGCTCCACAAATATGGTCACGTAAGACACCGTTGCTTGTGTCAATCGGCCAGTGTTGTCCGAGACAACCCCAAAGCCCCGCAGTCCTGTGCAGATAAACCAAGCATAGTACGCACAGTACCAACAGAAGCATGCATCAGTACTTGTATTCTTACATGTGCTTTCCTAACCTTTACTGTTGGTCCCACCATTCTTACTACTGTAAAAAGAATGTGCCCTAAATTTAAGCGCAAATAATTCGTTCGGCAAGCTTATAGGCTCTGCCTAATTCGCGTTTGCTGTTGCCGCCCTCCGCCAACTGCAGAGCTGGCTGGTATGAAATAGGTTCTGTTGCGGGAAATGAGCTAGTGGGTCGCATGGCCATTTCCTTTGTTCCTAATCTGTAGCTTATTTGAGTGGAGTTTATGTTAAAAATGGTGTCAGCATGATTCTAGCAACGCAATCCTTTGAATGAACCAAACTTGTGTTTTCTCTTCATGGCTCCTTTAAAAGCCGTAACCACGTTTCGCACCCTCTGGACCAGAGAATATGCTTGCACAGTGGAAATCTGAAGCCACAGATTTCTACCACCTAGGGTAATTTAATAGGCTTAGTTTAACATTAATTCAGTGTAAGGTTGCTTCTGTTCCTTTAAAGTATGGCTGAAAGCCTTGTAAGGATTGTCATGCATGTACAGTGCTCACGGATTGAAACGCGACACTGCGAGCGCGTGGCCTGCGCTACATGCAGCGCCGCCAGTGGACGCCCGTGGAAGCTAGGTGTTGCATTGTGGTATACCACGAAGATGAGAGTGTTTTGACGATAAGCTTGCTGCTTCCGGTTGCCAATAAGCGGGGCAGTGGTTCATCGCAGCGACAGCGGTGCGCTGCGAGTCTGGAGCGCAGGAGCGTGTTTGTGCGGCGGTGGTACCGGCCTGGCGTTCTGCGCAGCCAATGTCGCAACATCGTGTGCTCGCGCGCAGTTGTTACGCGTGCCGTTCCGATACGATACAGATAATTTGCATGAAAGGCACAGTCACGCTTATCTGAATAAAATGAGCATTTGCACGAAGGAGTAGCCAACTTTATTCCATGATATAAACTAAAAAAAAGAGGAGAGCCGACGAAGTACTACTGCACCGCACGACACGCAAACGTGCCTGCGAAGGCGTCTTTCCTGTTTTAGTTTACATCCTGGAATAAAGTTTGGTGTTCCTGCGTACAGAAGTTTCTTTTATTCTGATGAGGGTGACTGTGCATTATATGAACACTACTGTGCCACATCGGAAGGGCACGCGTAACAAGAGCGCGCGCTTACTATGTCGCGAAATCGGCTGCGCGCACAGCCAAGCTACAACCGTCGGGCTCGCTCCAGGCCCAACGGTTGGAGGCTCGTTCCTGGCCACAAGCGCTCCAGGCTCGCAGCGCCCTGCTGTCGCTGCGGGGAACCACAGTCCCGCACATTGGCAACCGGAAGCAGTAAGCCTACGGTCAACACGCTCTCATCCTCGCAGTATACCACAATGCAACACCTAGCTTCCACGGGCGTCCATGGACGGCGCTACATGTATTGGCGGGTACGCGCTCGCAGTGTCGCGTTTCAATCAGTGGGCCCTGTACTTATATTTTAGCTTGAAAGAACTGAAGGTGCCTTTTTTGCACCTACAAAAAAGAAATTCTGTCATGTCCTGTCAGAGTGAGTATTTCACGGCATTATACTGCATATTTACGGCTGGTTTACTACTTGAACTTCCATTTTTTACAGGGCCAGGTGTTTGACATGCAGGATGTACGTTGTGAGCTACCAGAAGAATTGGCTGCCTCCTGTTTCAATCTATCCTGCACGACCTGTAAGTGGAGTTCATTATGGCTGTGAAATGCATAAAAATCTCGATTTTGAAGGCTGAGAGAACATGAAAACATAGAAAACCATTGTGGCATCCTTGTGGTACCTTAGTGATATTAAGACATAAGAACATTGCGGAGATGGGACAAAAAATAATTAACCGATGAGGGTGAGAAACTTCCTGGTACATTTCTTATATTTTTTGTCGCATCAGGGCTGCGTCCTTGCTCCATGAATTAATTAATAACGACTTTGTCACCCTTGTTCACTGTGGTAGTTGCGTGGTGGCCACAGACAGTGTGTGGGGATTTTTCTTCTACCGCCTATTACAGATGAACTAGATCTTTAGACTTCTACTCAAAAGTCATATTATGGATTACATTACATGAGTGAAACAATTCCATGCACCCAGAAATAGAATTTAGGTGAATTCACTTCAATGCCCCAGATGCAACTTGTGCCTAGCAGTGAAAAGGGTGTATTGCGTGCCTTTTTGTCACTTTGTTTCTTGTAGTGTAATGAGTCTCACTGGCCATCGTAGTCCCCTCCCCCCTCCCCCTCTGAACAGCTATTTACTCTAGCAAATATAATGATGGTCCTAATTGTAGAAGGGTACCCAGCAATTGAAGAAAGAGCTGTGGGGGGTTCTGGTTTGTGTATCAGACTTTGTTTGGAATATTGTTATGTAGCCACGGATAATGCAGGGTTTTTGTAAAAATATACATTATCGGAGCAAACTTGTGCTCCGCAGTGAACATAAAAAAACACAAACCTCGAAGGAGTCAGCAAAGGGACGTGCATGGATGAGCGTTGGCGAATTGAATGCCGCAGGGTTTCTTTTGCACTCATTCATTTAGATCGAGAACATTTTCAATAAAAAACGGGAAAAGCTAGGATAGGGATCGCAAAGCAACACCCTTTCTAATCAAACAAGACTGCTGGTGCAGCATTCAAAGGAAAAAGGGGAAAAAGACGGTTCCCTTAAAAAAGGATAAGATTGCAGGGTATGGCCGGGTGCTTGTAACAAAACATTTTGTAAACAAATCAAATGGCGTGGTTGGGGGCAATATTATGATGTTTATAGTAGGAAAAACCTGCATTTTTTCCGAACAGTATGAATGCTCTGTGTGCAAACATATGCAAAAACGCTTGTGTGTTTTTAGCATTTGAGTGCACGTTACAGAGTAGTCAGCTCAAGTTACTGTGGTAGCTTTCCTCATTGCTGATAAGCATAAACCCTGAAATTAAATTTGCTGTATTCGACTGCTTTAACCATTTCACTGTCACTGATGTCCTGGTTTGTTTTCGAATTTCTCCTCCACAGTGTCACTGACATACCGGTGTGTTTTCTGTTGTGCGTTGAAAAATTCGTGCCATGGTGCAAAGTTGGCGCACCTGCACTGTTTGTGCTATCTGTCGAATCTTTCTAGTAGCTTGTATTTTCACAAAGTACAGAGCGACCACGCCCAGCTTTCGCTGCTTGGGGGTCACTCCGTGCGCTGTACATCTGTTGGGATGAGTGACCACGTGGCACGCGTGCAATTATGGGTGCAAGTGTGCTATCCACCACGGTTTTCTAGGGTTGTTTTTTATTTCTGTTCCTGTGTCTGCTACGGCGCGCCAGGTTACCCCAGCACACACCTCGTGTCAGCAGCAACCTCGTGTTTCAGCAGCACATGAGGTTGTTGTATTAAGATTGCATACCTTTTTATCTCTATCTGCCATCATGATTTCAGAAGGCACCATTTCTGTGCGTTGTGGGGCTGCTGAAAGTGCTCCCTTTATGCGTGCCGTTACTTTCAGATGGCTGACTGTGCGGGGCCTTCGACTGCAGATAGGAGCGATGGTTCTTCGATTCCAATTCGAAAATGAGCTGAGCTCGAATTTGCACTCTGAGAGTTTCTCATCTGAAGAAAGGGTGTGAGTTCCACAGCATCAGATTCTGATGTTGAAATGATGGGTCATCCTCCCGGAAGTGTGCACGGCAAACTGAAAATATCTGGAAAAGCAATTTCTCACCCACGCTCTTTCCTTTTGACGTGTTACGTTCCAGACGCTATCATAGTCATATAAATCACTGTGTTCCTTCCTTGATATTCTGGAAACCAATCCGACACTAGGGGTGCGTCATGGCCAGAAACCCCCAACAGCGAAAGGGTTTATTGAAGAGCCCCCCCACCCCCCAGTCACAGATCTCTGGTATACATGTGCACTTTCTTAATGCCCAAAGGATGAATTTATATTTGTATCTAGCAATAATTATGGAATTTACATGGGGGGTGCACACTTCCTTCTGCTTTATTTACCTATGTTCTGGTCGACCCATCGACACAAGGAAATATAAAAAGTAAGGAGCCAACCTAGAGGTTGGTCAGTTCATGGAGATGTACATTTTGCTTTTTGTCAGCAAGCACAGACAAACAAACTAGACAATGCAAGTGCTGTCTCGTAAACGAAATGCACAAAAAAACTGCGGCTTTTATAGGTTCCAAAGAACGCGTAGACACAAGCAACTACTCATGATGACGACTAATCAATGCCTGTCTTGGCATGTTCATGCAATTTTATGTTGCCTTCTATGTTGCAATTTTATGTTGCCTTATGTTGCCCCCCCCCCTCCACTCCATATTGCTTTGTTCCCACAGTGCTGCTGCAATAATCTCATCTCTCAAGTGTTCTTGCGAGGCTGTATAAATGCCCGTCATGAGGAGGCCATGAATCGAAACAGTACTTAGTTTAGTTCTGGGTTGTTTTGCCTATGTAACAGTATGTCATATTTGATGTTCGTAAGCTCATTAGTTAATTTATGTGGTTTAAATTTTGTGGCTAATTTTGCAACCTAAAAGCTGTACCTTCTCTTTCAGGACACTTGGTTCAGCTTTGTATGGGAACACTCCTTTATATTTATAAGCATAACCAGCAAATGTTTGAGACGTGTTTGTTTAAACCCCTTCATATGCGATCAATGCGTTTGTTATTTCAGGTTCAAGTGTGGCAGTGGTTATCCCGTCCTGTGAGGGGTAAAGATGAGGAGACACCTGCTGTGGCAGGCGGCAGCAGCACGTATGGATCCAACCTGAATAAAGTAGTCAGGTTTGCAAGAGTCATATGTGATTCATGTAATTTTCGTCGGCTTGCTCTTACAGAAACAACTGCAGCATGAAGCAGTGACTGTGGAGCTGGCTGACATTTTCGACATGCAGCTGGCTGTTGGGCGCTGTTATTTGACAGCATGCAAAGGGCACTCAAAAGGTGGAAGTTTGTGGGACACGTAGAGGACGGAAACATAAAGGATTCTTGGAGGACGCAGAAAGTCGGTGGCGAAATTTCAATACAGGGGACACACAAGGGACGAATGCGGTCTGTTGCCTTCGAGACATACAGGGGACACACAAAGGCCGTATGGTGTCTGTGTTGTCTTTGGGAGATAGACTGGACGCATGGAGGACGGAAACACACGGGACACTTGAAGGACGCAGAAAGTCGGTGGCGAAATTCCAACACAGAGGAAACACACGGGACGCACGCAGTCTGTTTCCTTCGGGACGTAGACTGTCTTTTGACTGGACGTAGAAATTTTCATAAGTGGGTAATGTCCCCCTCTCCATCGCTACCATTTTGCATTCCTGTTTGAATACCTCCCACCTTTCCCGCCAGCTGCTGATTTCGTCGTTTGTTTTTCTGCAATTTCCTGTACTCTATCCGTGAATGTGGTGTCTTGTAATAATTTTACATTAAATTTCCAGAGTTCCCAGCTGAACTTCTTACAATCCTCCCTCCTTTCCCCCAACAAAAATGAAACCAGGCAGTGGTCACTAAAAGAGACACTATCGACCACGTAGTTCTTGCACGCCGCAGCGAGCTCGAAAGAGACGTATGCACGATCCAGCCGCGCATGGCTCGTGCCCTGAAAGTGCGTGAATTTTAAAGCACTTCTGTTAACCGCACAGTGGGCTACATCGGCTAGTTCGCAGTCTTCAAGAACTTCTGTCAAGACCCTTGCACTCTGATCAATTGTTCGCGGCGACACATTTCTATCTCTTCGTTCTAACACAATTGAAGTCGCCCAATAAAATTACTCTTTCTTGCTTCTTTAAATAATCAGACAACCCTTCGAAAAAATCCGTCCTGTCCCTTGCAACATTTGGTGCATAGATACACACTGCACGAAAATCTACTCCACAGTAGTTGAAATCACAACACACAAGCCTGCCAGTTTCGCTCGAAATAACTGATCGTACACGAATACCAACTGAATTTCTAACCAAAATACAACACCCCCCAGAAGTTCCCACTGAATGACTCACGCAAACGCTGTAACGCCCACTAAAGGGCCTTATCATGCTCTCGGTGCTGCCTTCGCTTTCAATTTTTGTTTCTTGAATGGCCATTATATCTATTTCTTTGTCGTCCATAATCCTTCGCAGCTGATATTGCTTTCGCCTGGCCCCAAGCCCTCTTACGTTTAATGTAGAAATGCGAAGTGGCCTATTTAAAGTAGCCATTACATCGAATTAAAGCACACCAAGAGCATAAAAAACAAAGACCAGCTCAACGAACCCTAGCCTCCAGTGTAGCGACGGCGGATATCCCAAGTATGTTGCCGTGCTCTTGTCCATATTAGCTGCTCAACACTCCCCGGAGACGGCTGCTCGTTGCGCTGCACTGCACGGAGAACATCACTGGGCCTTATTGAAATTGCAGGGACGCAAAAGGGGCTTCACGTTAAGTGTCCGGTGGCTTCCTGGGCCGCTCCGCGTTGATGTTCGGCTTCACTTTAACCGATGCCCGTCGAGCATGCGTCGGAGCTTTCGCCGGCGGCTCGTCACCGCTCGGCTCGGCGGTGCTGGCCTGTTTTTCTTCGACAGCATCCCTTGCACGCTTTGCAGAACCAGAAAGAACACCTGCCATCTCAACCTCTTCTTCTTCCTTGCTTTTATCTCCCTCCGACGCCAAGAGTGGTGCTTCGGCCAAGCCTGAACTGTCCGTGGGGATTTGGTTGCCCTGCACGTCCGGGGATTCAGTGGGAGTGCCACCTTCGGCGGGTGGTTCGGCGCTCGGTGCCACGGCGGCTGCAGGTTCAGGGGGCGTTGCCTCCTTCACCTCGTCCTCGTCCTTGCCCTTCGAAGCGCTCTCCGCGTCTTCGGCGTCCATCACGTACTCGGCCTTGTGGTCGTCATCCCCTGGTCCGGCAACGTTCGCGTAAGTGCGGACGCACTCGCTCTCGCTGTGGCCGAAGCGGCGGCAACGCCCGCACCGTGGGACGCGGCACTCCCGCCGAATGTGGCCACTCCGGTGGCAGCGCAAACAAAGCGGTACCCGTCCGGGCACCACGACAAGGGCCTGCTCACCGGCGATGCGTAGCTGATGCGGAATGTCGTCTACGGTGACGTCTGACTTCAGTCATAGGGTGACCAGGCGTGTCGTCGAGAGCTGCGAAGTGCAGCCCGGCACACGCCAGCGGTCACGGGTCACTTCGGTGACCTTCCCGTAAAGCGACAGGGCGCCTCGCACTTCGTCGTCTGGGACGTTGTGGAGCACCCAGTGCAGCTTTAGGCGTACGTCCTGGCTCCGCGGATCGATGATAAGGCACCTCCGCCCCTTCACTTGAAGTTCGGAGGCGGCAACCAGCTTCGCAGCTCCCTCGGCATCCTTGAACGTCACGGCCCACAGGTGGTTCATCTGATATGCGCCCAAGGCCACAACCTCGGGCAGCAAATTCAGACACACCAGCGGGTCGCGGAAATCTTCCACCTTGTATGGCCTGGCTTTCACGTCCGCGTGCAAAAAAATGGTGTTCAGAACAGATGGTCCGGATGGCAAATGAGGCAGAATAACTTGATATTCCTGGTTTGCAGAGTTGTCAAAAACAGAAGACCTGGTACCGCGGGCCGATGTGCTTGCCAAAGCCGCCCCTTGAACGGAGCTCGCCATCCTGCGTCCGCACTGCGCAGCGGCCGGAAGCAGCCTACAACGACAGACGGTTTCGGTCAGTGCTAACCTAGTTTTAAATATTCGAATGTCGTAGGACGGCACTCTAGCCATGCCTGGCGCGATCAACAAGGGTGCCGTCGGACGGCACACTAGACACTGCATTTCTGGTACACCATGTGTGCGCCTATTTTTGTTTTCGTTTCTTTCTTGCCTGGAGACGGGAACACGCCACAGCATCTCTATAATCAAGGCTCGGCTGGACTGGTGTGCACCTTTTATAGTCACATCACGTTCAGTTGGTCCGCGGCGTGCACTATCCTACAAATTTGAAGTTTGCAATTCTTAGGCTTTTTAATTTTGTGAAGCGAGAACACGCCCCCCAAAGCTACCTGTTGTTGGCCACTCTCCCAAGGGTCCATGTTCACGAAGAAAGGAAGGACAAGTTTTGTTCTACGCGGGCAACGTGCGGAGATAGCACGGTTCATTTCAGAGACGGCTCGTCTGCCTTGCTAAAACGATTCCAACCAGGCTCTCTCGCTCCTCTTTCTTTTTCTATTTCTCTCATCAGTCTATGCACAAAGATCGTTTTTCGATTGTACTATTTTGCCTTATCTGGTTCTTTAAAAAAAACCTTCTTAGCCAATCCTTCTGAGTGAGTATGCGCCGCTTTCTGGACCACCACCACCACCACCACCGTTGGTAGTGCACATCTGCTCTACAGACATAGGCTGAAACAGCCGGATCATGTATGTGTTGTCTACTTACTGCTTACAGCGCCGGCCATTTTATCGACAAAACTATTAATTTCTATTCACTAAACACTTTTCTATTCCCTAAAACACTTTCTATTCACTAAAACTATTCACTAAACGCTTCATTTCTGCTGCTGCAATAGATGTATTCAATAGACACTTTTGAAAAAAAAAGGAGCTAAGTAAAGGAGAAGCGGAAAGCGGATAGTTCTGCTGCGACGAGGAAATCGCGCAGTGCCGCTAAGTGCTGTTCATAACTATAACCTTGGCAATGGTTTTAGACATGAAGGAATGAGTGAAAGCGTCTATCGAAAGTGTTGCAGGGTACCTTTAAGTCTTTTTTCTGGCTTGAGAGGAGAACCTGGCGAGAGGGGGCTTGAGAGGGGAAGGCACCGATGAGTGTGAACAAGAGGCTCCTGTCAGTGGCGAGCAAACGAAAGGATCTCACTTGTCCAGCGGCCTGGACAAGTGATTATAGGAGCGACTGCAAAGTGTAAAAGAAAGTGAAGGTTTTACGGGCGTGGACGAAAAGTTGAACAGAAAGTTAAGCAGCAGATGAGTAGATGTTGCCAATTACTGGGGAGAGAAGAGAACGACAAATCTAAACCAACATATTGGGTGCGGGGGACCAGTGGCACATGCCATCACCAGTATTGCATTTTGAACATTTTTTTCCGCTGAGGAAGCAATAAAGTGGCCCTCTCTCTACGTGGCCCACCCGCGTGTCTGTTTTCAACAACAGAATGTTTTACTAGGCTTTCACCTTCACAACTTCAAGCATTCCCTATATGTCTTGTTAACTCTTTGAGGCAACGGACGCGTTTTCTGTAGTAGACAACTAAAACAGTTATTTGTCGCAGAATGGTGCTGTTCCGGTTTTCCACTTAAAAAACAACAAACGGCAGGAGCAAAGAACGGTAGATCGCACGTTCCATATTGGCAAAAATGCCCAGTATTCAAAAATAACAAGTAAATGTGTAGCTGCAGGTCCCCTAAAAGTCAAAGTTTACAGAGGAACGTTTGACGCGTTTCCTTCTTACTGGCAGACGTCCGGCAGATGGCTCCCGCCAGGTGTTGGAGCGCCCTCTGGTGGATACGGTTACCCAGTGAAGCGAAGCTCACCTGGTCCATCTCGATCGTTCCGCTCAGTTGCAAAAAGTTGTAGCTGTGGTTTCTGCTGCTGCTACACTCGCTTCAGCACCACCCCCGCCCTAATAAGTGATGCTGACCTGATACACTTCCACATTTATACAGCCTGAAACACGGAGTGCGAATGTAAAGAGAACACTGCCTCATTGCCTGAAACTTTGGTTGCTTATATGGGAGTCTCATCAGGTCCATTATGCCCTTAGGCACAACAGTGTCGCCACGGTGCATACTCTCTCGGTAAACAAACCATTACGAACCTTCGTAGGATCATTGCACCGGGAAATAACTTGGCAACAAAACCTATTGAAGTCTGCGAAAAAAAACTTAAAAAGTGGAATTTAAAAAATACAAATATGTACCACGCCTACAAGTAAACGTCGGATAAACCATACCACAGTGAGACTTCTAGTGCACTTTTAAGGAAGGCGTTTATTTACGGATGTTCCCCAGACTGGACGTAAAAGAATTATGATTATTTCTTGGTTCTCACGGCGAATAGGAATTTTGCTGGTGAATTTCTCTAAAAGTCGCATTGGCATGCTCCGCACTTTCTTCCACATCGTCATCTTCGTCATACAATTTCAACAACGCCTGGCGCTCGTGCTTTCTCTCTGCGTACGGGTTACTCAGTGAAGAGTCTTGCAGGACGTGGTCGTAATCCTCCTGTGGCGATATCGTCAGGCTGTTTCCAAGAGTTGAATCGCTTTCTTTCCCGAATCTAAGGCGACGAAAAAAACCAGCATCTGCAGCTGTCGATAAGGCCGAGAACAACAGCACGAGCACAATGGCAACAAAAAGGACGAAAAGAATAGGCTTTGTGGCTTTCGTGAATTTTCCCGCAAGACGCTCCATTGAGGACTGGACTGTCAAATTGTCTTGGTTGCCAACATTGGCTGGTATCTCCTTTTGGCGGTTGTGTTCCGGCTGCGCGCTATGAGTCGTGACCTCCTGCGGTTCGGGCTGTACCATGTGCAGGTTGGAGTCGGGAAATAAGTTCTGAGGAAAACAGGCTGCTCCACCAGATGGTTTTTCTTGCCGGTCAACCAACTTACCCTGAGGAGTGAAGAATGCCCGCACATGGCACAAATTTCGCTCACGAGCCAATTCAAGATGACACCCTCCATAGCACTGCGTGTCCACAGAGGCCGTGAAGACGAAAGGCCGAGGCAGATCTCGCAGTCGGTCGGAGAAGGGTGGCTTCAGCGTTCTCGGCCTGGCCGTTGGCCGGCTACTACACGAGGGGTGGTCGAACACGGCTTCAGCTGAGGTGCACGACGATTGAGATGGCTGTAAGCGTGCTGGTGGATGGTCTGAGATGGTTGCTTCGCCGTGCTCACCCTCTCGAAGCCGGCTGCTCCCGTGAGTCACAACGACCTTCTTCCGTGGCGCTGGCACCGGAGGCCTCCTTTCACGGCATGTCTTGGGACGAGGTGGTGGATCCAAGAGCGCTATAGTGCTCGTGAGGGACTGGGAAGGTGGCGAGATGAAACCGCTATATGGGGCTCTCACCGATTCTACAGCGGCTTCGGGCGTCGATAATAATGGGCAGCTTGCACGGCGGACAGCCATTACTTCTTCTCTTCTTGATGGATACAGCGCTGCCGTGGCATTGGCAGCCAAATCGATGAAGTTGTTTGACTCATGTTTGTGTGCAGGTCTTGAAATCTTCAAAAGAAAGATCAAAATACCAAGTCGTTTTTATATCCTAGAAGAAAAGGAGCTCTTGAGGGAATTATCTTAGAGAGATATTGCTTGTTGTTCCAAAAAGCATTTTTGCCTTCCATGGGAAGGGATTGGCCTTGGTTTAGCGGTGCTGCTGTTTAAATAATATAGCGAACTGTAGTTTTTCCTTTTTCTCTATCCTTCACTTGATCTTACACTACAGCTAACCTACGTGTTCGCTTCGTGAGCGACGTACCTACGTTTTCCGCCGTAATATTTTACCAACCATTCGGATCCTGGATAAAAAGCGGCAAGGTTTTGGGGGTTAGATACATAGTAAATTCTTTCCGCGCCACCCCCCAACTTTGCTGCCACTATCTCAAGAAGGCTTCTACTAATGGGGTTCCTACCGCACGATGTAAAGGTATGGCGCATCGTCAGGGAAGAGAAACGACCCTTCCGTCTATAAAAACATGCTTGGCGCCGTGGTTCCTTTCTCCGCTGTCCTTAACCTTTGCTTTTGCGAGGGTGAAGAATCTTACTGGTGGAAGAATCTTACTGGCGATGCACCGCGCAGACACCTAAGCGAGAAAAGGGATAGGAGCACGGTGTAGGCGAAAAGTAGCCTGCCAAAATTGCGACAAAAAACAAAGTAACGAAAGCGAATAATGATAAGCAAACACGATGTATCGGCGATAGATTTGTTATCACCATTAACGTCAATTTGGGATCAGTAAGATCATCATCATTAGCCCCACCAATAAGCAAGTCTAACAAAGAAGATCGAGAGTAGGTCGATTCATGCAAAAACAAGAAACATCGTCGCCATGCACGTCTACCGTGCTGCTGCGACTCGGCACCCTCATGGAAGCAGCTCGGTGCCCTGCTTCTACCCTTACTACTGAATTCGGCCCCCCTCAGTGTCATGCGGTAGCATCTCACAAGTGCAAGCCATGCTGACGCCCCTTGCAGCAGACGCACGAATGCAACAACCCGCGTGAACAGGGAAACACAACAACCAAGGTTGCCTTCCAGCGACGTCTGCTTCAGAAGATCCTGTGGTGGTCGGTCCCATGGACAGCACCGCCTCGCTTGAGCCACAAAGAAAGGATTGTTGGATTGTTTAACATCAGGCTTCTCATTGGACATTGCTACCGCCGTTTTTCTCTTTGGCTGCGTGGCCATATTAACGGCAAGTCAAGCCTTTCAGTCGCTAGAGCCTACTGAGAACGATAAAGTAACACAATTTCCCAGATGCAGCAGCCACGCGATAAAAAAGTGCCAGCTGGGTTTCGAGAAGATATCGGCGGTGACGTCGAGGAGACCGCTAGTAATGGCACTGTTACTGCATCTATCGCCGTCAGCTTTGAAGCGACGCGTCAGAAACACCCCCGGCCACCACAAATCAGAACAGCTGTTGACTGAAGCAGCAGCACCGGTACGTGGACTGCTGATAATATCGGTTTAAGCACTGGTGACTTCATTTTGGCTTGCCACAAGAAAAGCTACCCTGCCGTTAGAGGAACAAGGGTTCCATCTGTCGTTTACAGAACGCGAACGATGTCAACAAGATATTCTCTTCAACAAGGAAAGTTCTGGAGCTTAAGAATGCTTCCATCAACTGACAGTACCACTCATGAAAATCTAGATGAAGATATTGGCAAATACAACGCACAGGCAGTTCACGGAATGCAAAGTGCAGGTGCACGGTCAGATTACGTCCCTATGAAGGATCTAACTGTCCCGGCATCTGCGCCCGGTGAAGAAAAGAACATTCCAACCACATAACTACTGCAAAAAGTAACGAACGGTTCAGAATAAAAAGAACGCAATGGACGAATTTTCAAGGACTACTTACAACTGACTTCTCTTGCACTACCTATGCCATTGAAAGAAATTATTTTGGATAAAAATTATTGTTTTTATGTAAAGTGCTGCTCTTGTGTTATGCCAATATCAGTATTCGAACTATTTTTACTTTCGTTTTCTCGGAAGTTTGCCTTCTTGCTATCAAAGATGTTGCACTGCAAAACGTACGCTATTTTAAATGCGTGGAAATTTTGCCTAACATCCTGGTGCCCCGTCTCTTATCTCGCACATTATTAACAATATGTAAAGGGCGATTAAAAAAATCAAAAAGCGTAGCGCACAGCAGCCGACGCATGTTGAACCATCTGGCTGCAAAGTCAAGAGACTGCGCGCCTGCGCAATACGTCGAGAGGTTTGCGAATCCGGCCTGTTATGGGAAATGCTTCATCAAGAAGCGACTCCGGCCATGTATTATCAGGTGCCTTTTCACGCTGCGTTGTTCGTGAGCTTCATTCTAGCTGCAATCAGGCTGCTGCGCGCTTGGCTATCGGATTTAGTAGAAATCAGGCACTGCAATCCTGCTCAGTGGGCAGATAGTATAAAAAGGCGCCTCATATAAATGACGGGTGTCTTTCTTAATGAAGCATTTCCACCAAGAGGATGCCACACACTCAAACGCTGTAAAAGAACTACGGATGCGCGCATTTTTATGACTTTGCAGCTAGACGGTGCAGCATGCGCCAAAGGCCCTGTGCTCCTTTGTTCGGATTTCTTTTAATCCTTCGGTTACAGCCCGCAATCACCACTCCCTGCTGTCATGATGTAGTGTCGCCCTATAAGACCTCCGTGTGCAGATCTTTGGCACCACTTGTGTCTAACGCTGGCACTGCTCTTTGAGTGATAAGTCCAGATTTGGCGGCCGGCTAAACTATGTCTTTATTTCCGACTACGTAACCTTGTTGATTATCTTGCATATCAACACAGTGATACCTAAATCCACCGACTCCTTTAATGCAGGGTTGTTGCCTTGTCACGAAAAGTTGCTGAAACCACCACTCGGGCTACGAAAATCGGGGTGCGGTTTAGCGAGTTTGTTTCGTATGTTGCTTTTTTTAACAGCGAAGATGTTGAGGAAATCACGCGGGCGTGGTGTCCGCAGTTAACAATGCCGAAAAAACGTCGAGCACTCGTGCAAACGTGCCTCGAGCGCACGTTCGTCAAGCTAAGTGTACCCTCTTACGGAGATTGGCCAACATTGGCGTGAAACAAAGCCAGCGTTCGCCGAATAGCGGAAACACTTGCTTGGAACGAGAAAAGTACGTCATAGTGTACGCCCTCGTTCGGCGATCCTCGCGTCGTCGTGTGCATGTGCTCTGAACCGTAGAAGAGCCATGACTTGAATTTCGAAGCTGCAGTAGGGGATCTTTCACTCTAGATGGCCCGGCCGCGGATAGTTCGCACTGCCGAGGGAGAGGCCATGCTTCGAGAGAGTCGGCATGCAAAGAACTCACAAGAACTCACAAGGTCGCGCTTGCAGAGTGGTGCTCAAAACTCGACTTTGTCCTCGTCAGTAACCACCTACAACAGCTTCGCCATTCAAGTCTCGCGCATGAGTTCAAGCTTCCCTGAATGTTTTTAGATGCGACTGCATCTCATTCGCTCGCCTTGTCCCTCCATACGGCGTTGTCCGTCCACACCCCTCCCCCTACACTATAAAAAAATAATAGTTAGCGGCGCCCGGTTTCGATCCCACGACCCTGTGGGCGGAACGCGAGGTGCATGGTGCTCTTCCCACTGCGCTGTTGGGAAATGAGGATCCCACCGTTGTCTCCGAGGTTAGGAATGACTATCCCACCGCTGGCACCACTGTTGGGAATGACTATCCCAGGGCGGTCGCCAAGGTTGTGACTCGCCTTCCTGCTCGTCACCGAGGTTGGGAATCAGCCATCCCGACGCTGTCTCCGCTGTTGCGACTGGCCACCCGAGCGCAGTCAGAGGTGCAGCGACGTTGCCTTGCTCCGTCCGCTATCGACGCGGCGCAGAGCAGAGCGACGAAGTTCTCGAGCCGACGAAGAGTTGAAGTAACATTTATATACAGTATATACAGGGTAAGCAAACGTTACATGACTCGCACAAAGGCGACAGCACCCTTTTCACTCGGTGCTTCCAAAGAGACTGGTGCCGGAGAGAAGCCGCCGAGGAATGCCGACGATGAGAGTCTCGGGGCTTCTTTTATACCCCGGGAAGTTCGTTGGGGCCCCGAGAAGTTCGAATAGCCCCAATCAGAGCTCTCGCTGCCTGAAGTTTGAATTCCGACGAATGGTAGCGAAGCGGTGAGTCAGCTGCGCCGCCGATGGGGAAAGGGAGGGCGCCGCCACCGCCGTCTGCGTGACCTCGCCTCCGGGCGTAGCGACATGCCCTTGTTTGGTCGTTCTCCGATGCGGGATTCGGCCGCGCCGCAGCGTTCTGGGATGCGGGATTCGGCCGCGCCGCAGCGTTTCGAGATGCAGGACGGCCGCGCCGCAGCGACGAAAGGGAGAGGCGTGACTCAGCCTCGCTGTCGGCGCGTCGCCTCGTGCAACGCCTTTGGGCCAGGCGCTCTGGCACAACAGCACCCCCGCCGCCAGACAATGCGCCGTGAAGACGAGCTGCCTCCACGTGGCTCGGATGCTGGGCGCGCTCGTTCGCCAGGCTCATCCAGGTACACCTCCAGTGCCCCAGGAAAAGGGCGGCTCCACCAAGTTCCTCTCCATGAACGGTTACCGCCTGCCAGGTCCGGATCACAGGTACCTCGCCGTGCTGCCCAGGTGTCTCGACCAGCTTCGTCCGGCTCTTCCGGTCTGTCCTCAGCACCGGTTGCTCATCGTTCTGGAGCTTGCAAAGAACCGACCGACAACAGGCAACATCCAGCGCAAGCAAGCACCCTCTGTCCTCTGTCAGAACACCAGACTCCAAAACGTGACAAACTGTCCTAGCTAAGTGTCTATCCCCAAATTTGGACCCTCTACACCAAGAGGCCCATGCGGGACGTAAAACTCTTAAAAGAAGAACTCACAGTAAGTGTCAAACGTAACAAACGACAATAAATGATAACTAATGTTGATTACTTGAAATCACGCGGTGCGGAAATAATCAACTGAGGCAGCAAATGAGGGCAATAATTTTGCTCCCATCTACCTGCTACGATAAAAGCTACTCACGAGGAAACGAAACGAAAGACACGGGGAGGACGAAGGCGGCCCTACTTAGAACGCCCGGCCTAGTGCGTCTGCGTTACCGGCTACAGAGCACGCAAACTTCTGCTGCCCACACGACGCAGCCACATTCCTTTCCGGAAGTACTGTAAGCCTCTTCCTTGCAAGTTAGCTTGCGGCTGAAGTACAAACTAGTCGTTCCCGGCCGTTAGCATCCTCTTGGCATAGTACAACTTCCATGCCACGATCGCTCGATCGCACTGAATAACGAACCTTTCGAAAAGTCGGGGACCGTTAGAACTGGCTCCTCGCTCAAGGCTCGTTTCAGCGCTTAATTAAAGGAGCCATGAAGAGAAAATACAACTTCGTTTAATTTGAAAGAACTAGGATTCAGTATCTCACTCAGCTCCATTAGAACCACAAAAGATGTTTTTTTAAGAAAAAAAAGCACGAAGTATTTAAAAACTTTCAAATTTTGCGCCACAGTGACGTGTTATGAGAAAGAATGACGTCATACGGGCCAACAATAAAACATAATTTTCAGTGCGTTAACTGCAAGTCAGCATTCAAGTGATGCGGTCAAATGGAACTAGAGGCTCTATACAGACGTCCAGTCATGTGTCGTCGCGACAGGTCAGTTAGGCGGCCGCCAATCGCACAAACAAGGTTCCGTGACGTCATAGAAAAGTTGCGGGAAATTGGCTAGGGTGTCGCCACGGCTGCACACGTTTTCTTTAATATCTCCGTTATTTGTTCGAAGATTGCGATGATATTGGTATCATTGTTATCGGGACTAAGCAGCCTTTCTAATAAACCCAACTTGTATTTTGTCTTCATGGCTCCTCGTCCTCCTTCTTGGTGTCCCATTCTACCCTCACTGGCTCAGTCTTTCTGAAAGCGTCAGTCAAAGGACTAGCCAGTGCTGAGTAATCTCTCACACGAGTCTGACAATATCTAGTCAAACCCTTATCTCTGACTTACTGATTGGTCGGCGATAGTTTACGACTGCGGCCACTTTACGACTGACGGTCTTCGTCGGCCGCGCTACCACAACCACCTGCCTTAGTTACGTCACTTCGGCGCAACCTATGTGACACTTTTGACTGTTAGGCCTGCTTTGAGCCTGCTCAGCACGACTCGTAAGTGTTCTACTTGATCTTACCCAGCGCGTACTACGACAGGCCACAAAACACCCGATCCGTTAGTTTGGAGAAGCAATACGGCGCGCTTTTGAGACCGAAGCTCAATATGACGGGACGGGCTGTCCGAACGGGGAAACGAAGAACGCAGCGTTACAACTAGCTCTTCCCCACAGGCTAGTTTCGTCATTCGAAACGCGTTCTTTCCCCGGTCATATACAAGCCTCGCAAAGCTGACGCCCGTAATCTCGCGCGAAGCTGACCTCAAGGCCAACATAGCGGCAGGCACGCATGCCTCGCAATCGCGTTTCCGCTCATAGCAGAAAGCTCCGAACTTTCGCTTTCGCACTGTGCGCCTTCGCTCCACTGGCTTGAAATGCGGGTGAAAGTGGCCCACCTTGCTTTCAAGCAAGTCATCACGAACTGGGGACAACATCGAGTTCGCCTCGCAACGCTCGGCCACCTGGGTTTCCCTGCCGATGGGGATGACGCAACCCGCTTCGGCCGTCGGCGGCTCCACTAAGCTACTGCCAGAGCTTTCGGTCCGCTCGCCGCTCGGAGAGCTCGCACCCGAAGGAACGCTTTCTGTTTCCGGGGGTTCTAGCGGCCTCGTCTGGCTAGCCTCGCTGTCCAAACTTTCCTGCGAAACCTCGCTATCTCGCGCACTGTGCGCGATCCTGTTGGAAGCCGTCTCTGAGGCCTCCTCTGATTCTGAGCGTTCTGCCGAGATCGTTGAACCTGAGACCGACACATGAACGCGATCAGCGGACCCGCACGGCCCTCTATCGGACGTCTCAGAAAGTGCGTGATCTACTTTGGGTACGCCATTGTTCTCCGAGACGGCGGTACAGTCTGTCAACTTCATTCGCTACGAGCTCACCGGATTTCTCTGTCGGCCCTGACGGCAGCGCTTCGACCTTGAGCTCGTTTTCGCGTAACCGCTCATCAGAAACCGGTGACAACGTATCGTTCGTCTCGCCCGGCTGCGTTTCTCCACTGAAGGATTTCGCGCAACCCCGTTCTGCTGCTGGCGGTTCTACTAACCTACCGCGAGAGTTTTCGGTCGGCTCGTAGTTCGGGCTAAGCTTCTCGGCGTCCTTTCGCTTCTCCCTCGCTGGGGAAGAGTCAACATTCTCCGAGAGCGTCCCCGCTTGCGAACTCGTAAGTGCCATGCACTGGCCACTGCTCGCGGACTGTGCGCGCGTTTCGAAATCTTTATTTCGAAGCGGCGTCTCTGCCTCCGCGCCATTCTCGCTCTCTTGGCTCGCTTCTCTGTCCAAGAATACGAGTGCGGGCGCTTCGGGTTTACCCTGCAACGCTCCGTCTTCCGGCCCTGACCTCTCCGCAACGAACTGCGGCCGTTGGTCCCGACTTCTCGGACCGCTCGCCTGAACTGTTGGACAAGTCACGCTAGGCGCCGGCGAACCCTGCCGGAGCTCCGACTCTAGCCTCATCAACTCGAGCCACTTGAGCTGCCTTTCGGCTTCCCGTTTCTGCCTTTCGGCTTCCCATTTCTGCCATTCGGCCTCTTCGCGCTCACGGCGCTCTTTCTTTTCGGCTTCCTCGCGCTCACGGCGCTCTTTCTTTTCGGCCTCCTCGCGCTCACGGCGCGTTTTGATTTCAGCCCTGGCCTCATTGACCTCCTCAGCCGTTACGTTCTCCTTCCGCATGATCTCAAGGATCGCATGCTTTCGTTTCGCACGGCCTAAGTCAAGGCCCAGCTCCTCGCAAATTTCGATGAGTTCCTTCACTTTAAGGTCCTCCATCGTTTGCACTGGCCTCTTGCTGCTTACCCGCGTTAGAATTCCCTTGCCGTTCCTATACTATCGAACTACTAGTAAGGCACGCGCAAGTAATTCTCTACGCTCTTTTGTTTACCTCTCGGAACTAGCTTTGGTTTCAAAACACTTTCTCTAGGCTTGAAACACTCAAAGCTACATACAGTGCTTCACACAGCCCTTCTCTAAACTACCATAACCTGTGCTAGAGAAGTCTGGTGAACTGAGAGAAAACGTCGAGCGCTTACCACACCAGGCAGTAGCTGTTACCGGTCGATCCCGCAGCTGCCATCCACTGTTGGGACTGACTATCCCACCGCTGCCACCACTGTTGGGAAATGAGGATTCCACCGTTGTCTCCGAGGTTAGGAATGACTATCCCACCGCTGGCACCACTGTTGGGAATGACTATCCCAGGGCGGTCGCCAAGGTTGTGACTCGCCTTCCTGCTCGTCACCGAGGTTGGGAATCAGCCATCCCGACGCTGTCTCCGCTGTTGCGACTGGCCACCCGAGCGCAGTCAGAGGTGCAGCGACGTTGCCTTGCTCCGTCCGTTATCGACGCGGCGCAGAGCAGAGCGACGAAGTTCTCGAGCCGACGAAGAGTTGAAGTAACATTTATATACAGTATATACAGGGTAAGCAAACGTTACATGACTCGCACAAAGGCGACAGCACCCTTTTCACTCGGTGCTTCCGAAGAGACTGGTGCCGGAGAGAAGCCGCCGAGGAATGCCGACGATGAGAGTCTCGGGGCTTCTTTTATACCCCGGGAAGTTCGTTGGGGCCCCGAGAAGTTCGAATAGCCCCAATCAGAGCTCTCGCTGCCTGAAGTTTGAATTCCGACGAATGGTAGCGAAGCGGTGAGTCAGCTGCGCCGCCGATGGGGAAAGGGAGGGCGCCGCCACCGCCGTCTGCGTGACCTCGCCTCCGGGCGTAGCGACATGCCCTTGTTTGGTCGTTCTCCGATGCGGGATTCGGCCGCGCCGCAGCGTTCTGGGATGCGGGATTCGGCCGCGCCGCAGCGTTTCGAGATGCAGGACGGACGCGCCGCAGCGACGAAAGGGAGAGGCGTGACTCAGCCTCGCTGTCGGCGCGTCGCCTCGTGCAACGCCTTTGGGCCAGGCGCTCTGGCACAACAGCGCCACAACACCGAGTCAGAATCAAATTTTTTATTTTATTTATTTTTTTACTTATTTAGTGGTACCTCAAGGGCCCTTTTGGGGCATTACATGAGGGGTGGGCAGGAAAATAGGCAGGCAAAATACAGTGCAATTATGTAAACATTAAGGGTTACACGTCATGACACAAATCTTGTATCGCAGACCTAAAACGAGTGTTACCAGTAATAACGGCGATGTCGGCAGGAAGATTGTTCCAGTCATGCGCTGTATGAACAAAAAATGAACGTTGAAAAGTTGTAGTGTGAGCGCGTGGTGGGTAAACAGCGTTACGATGGCTGTGGCGCGATGTTTTAGGAGGGGGTAGGATGAACTGATTGTTTGGGGGCAAGGTATAAAAAAACCGGTGATAAAGAGACAGGCGTGCTATCTGTCGACGGGAGGTGAGAGGAGGGAGGAGAAGTTGCGATTTTAATGCCGAGGTGCTTGAGTGATACGAATAATCTGAAAGGATGAATCTGGCTGCGCGGTTTTGAACGGATTCAAGGACGTTACAGAGGTTTGCTTGGTGTGGGTCGTAGATGGCGTTGCCGTAATCGAGTTTGGAAAGAACGAGTGTTTTGTATGCAAGTAATTTAACAGACGAGTGCTAAGGAAAGGTTGCGACGTAAATAACCGAGAACACGATTTGCTGCGTTAGTAATTTGACTGATATGGTAGGACCAAGTTAAATCGTGACTGATATGGATGCCTAAGTACTTGACTGACGTACAGGAGGGTACTGCAGTATTGGTTAGGTAATACGATTGGGGTGCATAATTAGAACGACGGTGAAAAGAAATCAAAGATGTTTTACTGACGTTAAGTGACATGAGCCATTTCCTGCACCACTCTTGAACAGCAAGAAGATCGTGTTGAAGGGCAGTCTCATCTGAAGAGTCGGTTATTGGCCGGTATACAACACAATCATCCGCAAAAAGGCGGATATTAGAAGAGACAACGTCGGGCAGGTCATTATTATAGATTAAAAAAAGAAGGGGCCCAAGCACGGTGCCTTGGGGGACACCCGAGAGAACTGGGGACAGGGCGGACGACTGCGAGTTGGCATAAACAAACTGTTGACGATGAGTAAGAAAACAGTGAATCCAGTTTAACGTGGACGGATGTAACTTCAGACGAGATTGCTTAAATATTAGTCGAGAATGGGAGACTTTATCGAAGGCTTTCTCGAAATCTAAGAAAAGGGCGTCAACTGGAATGTTGCGGTCAAGATGCGAATGCAGGTCGTGAAGGAATAGAGCAAGTTGAGTGTCGCAGGATAGGCCTTTGCGGAAACCACGCTGGTTGGGATTAAAAAAGTTTGACGACGATAGAAAATTGGCAACATGGGAGTAAATAATATGTTCCATGATTTTTGAGCATACACACGTAATAGAGATTGGACGGTAATTAAGGGGGGATGATCGGTTTCCTTTTTTGAAGACAGGAGTGATTTTGCCAATTAACCAGTCTAATGGAACAATGATGGTGTCCAATGACTGTTGAAATATGAGGCACAAGATACTTGACGATGAATATTTGGTGTTTTTGAGCACTTTCGCATTAATACCTTCGATTCCAGTAGAGGAAGAATTACTGAGTGAGTCTATACCCTTAACAATGCCAGTAGTGTTGAAAGTAATGCTAGTGTCGGAAGGATGTAAAAAATCGGGCATATCAGGGAGATCGTTGGCAGGCTCGTTAGTAAATACTGAACAGAAAGCAGTGTTTAAGATGTCGGCTACCCTTGCATCGGGGATAGGGCACCCGGTGCGGTCGAGTAAAGAGATAAGGTTAGATTGGTCTGGGTTTATGGTCTTCCAAAATCGTTTAGGGTCAGTTTGTAACATTGTAGGCAATGTGTTAGAGTAGAACTTGCGTTTAGTTTCGGTAATTAGTGCGTCATATTCTTTAGCAGCAGCGTAATATTTTTGCCAGGCAGAATACAACCTAGTAGATTTTGCAGAGCGAAACAGGCGTTTTTTTTTGTTATTCATGCGTTTTAAAGCGACGTTAAACCAAGGAGAGCGAAGACGTTCAGTTATGGTGGTAGTTGGTATATAAAGATTGATTAAGCGGTGCATTTCATTCCTAAATATTTCCCAGTTAGATTCGACACAGCGGCTGGAAAAACTATTGGCGAAGTTGTCAGCGAAAGTCTCAAGCTCCCGGTTCATGTTCAGATAATCGCCACGGTTGTAAAGGGTAATGGTTTTCTTTTTCTTTTTGGGTATCTGAAGCCTGCACTGAAAGGTTGCGTGTAAGACTGCGTGGTCACAAAGCCCTTGGAGATAACACAGAGGTGAAAAGCGATCAGGATCTGTGGTAAGGATTAAGTCGAGAATGTTGGCTGAATGATCAGTAATTCGCGTGGGATTCGTGATGATTTGGGACAACCCGAAAGTAAGACATGTGTCAACAAACTGAGATGCAACGTTACTGGATGATAACGCAGGGGCGAGGTCTGACCAGTCGATAGTAGGAAAATTGAAATTGCCAAAAAGTAGAATGAGGGCTACGAACGCGCCTTATATTCTTGACTCATTCAAACTACGTCAAGATGCTCCTGCTACAACGCATGATGGGGCAATGATTAACAATTGAAATAAAAAAAAAAAGCTCCCACTTACAGCAACAATGATGGAGTAAAGGTCGTTGCGACAGCGAAGCCCCAAGCATACCATTTAGAGAGATTGACCAAGATTGGCCAATAAAACATAATAATAATCATAAAACATAATAATCACACGCGTTCCCGACACGTTTCACGCGATTTCAGAATCAATCCAACGGAAACGTCAAGTGAACCCCACGATGCGTCGCATCTACACAGGGTTCCCCTCGCGGGGAGGTGGGCGACTATCTTTACAGAAACACATCAACCGTGCAACGCAAACGGAAGTAAAGAATGTCAGCAATGTGCTGTAAAATGCGCTTTGCAGTTTTTGAACCCCGGTGCTGTCATCGTAGTCATTTCTGCGCCGAATTGAATGAATTTTGTCACAAAGATAGCTGTCACGTATGTGGCCTGAAAGGAGTGGAGCTGAGAACCAAGCCTCACAAAGAACACGAAAGTGCAACAAATCTTGCTTCCTCAATTCCACAAGCCCGCCCACCCCGACTAAACAAAGTTTTGCGTGTAGTCGTACGTGCGCTAGTTGGGCATTACACTGCGCTGACTGTTGTCGCACTCCTCCGTCGTTGGTTCTTTTCATGGCGAATCCCCGTACCGAACCGGTTCGCTAGGTTCCATTATTAACACAGTGCGAAAAAGTTGTAGTTCCGAGCGACCACGAAGACGAAATACTGGTGAGTTTTTCATCAAAGACCATTTTGTTGAAATAAATTTTATGCAGTCAGTTTTAACGCGCATGGTAACTCCAAAAAAGACGGCCACTTACCAGGGAAAACAGCAATGGTGACCTTTTACCTGCCCGTTTCTATGGCAGCCCTGATGTAGTTTCCGGGCTTAGTATGCACGACCGGCGGCTCGCGAGAAACGCCATCGCCATGGAAAACAACCGCGCGATTTAGTGAGGCTTCCTATTATAGCTGACCGTACCATTTCAATAACAAGAAGATAACACACTGATAACAGTCTTTTGTTGTTTTAGTTTTTTATTTTTTATTGAGGACACAACGTTGTGTCCTCAATTAACGTTGTGCAACGCGAATATTGGAAGTTTCTTATTGTTTTTATTGTGTTGCTAAATGTCGAAAAAAAACTCTAAGGTCAGAAAAAACTTTACCAAAGGCTAATTCTTTGAAATAACACCACGTCGTGTTCTGTCTCTCCGGTTTCTCGAACATACGAAGCCAAGGGGGTGAGGAGGCTATGTGTAAAAATAGCGCATAGCAGGGTCTTTGGTGCCGCCAGTATCGAGATGCCTTTCCCGTATAGCATGCGGGCAGTCCATTTATCGCACACTATCTAAGAAAAATTGAGACCCTGTATGACTGCCTACGCATGGGGACGAAAGCTTTGCCTTTCATTTCAAGCTTGGCACTCGGTTATGTCTTATGGTAGGTCTGCCGTGATTATGTGTATTGGTTAGTCTGCCGTTGATGGTGGCTGATCTGAAGGGCCGAAATGAGTGCGAGATTACAAAGTCGATGATACGTGAAGAAGAGCCGCTCCTAATGACACTGACGGCAGAGTACTAGTAAAAAATGGGCGAACGATTTTGTCGTCAGTCGGAAGCCATTGCTTCTTTTTTTTTTAATGTTGCTCCGGTTCAGATTCAGCGTGATCAAGAAATAACGGTGCGCGTTAGGGTTCCGTGAGGGAAAATAAATTCTCCGGGCAAATAAGCGAGCTTACGTGCTTTGAAGATGAAAGTGGGGCGTACTATTCTGACGCGCATCCACATCTGGGGCGGTATTCTCGAGTTTTGTCCCTTTTGCGTCCCTTTGAAAAGTGTCCCTTTTGGCGAGCCCTGATTGGCTAAAAGCAAACAACCGGAAGTGACGTAACGCAAGCACGGCAAACCTACTGCCAACGCCCACTGCTTAACCGGAAGTACGTCACGATGAAAGGGACTCAAAAGGGACGTTTTCAAAAGGGACAGTTACGAGAATACCGCCCGTGCACTTCGACAGCAGGACGGCTATTGTACCGTCCTTAGCCTACCTTCGCTTCTGCCTCTTACTGAAATGAAAGTTTTTCCGTAATTGCTATCGATCAGGTACTGCCAGCTACGACAGATCAGGTGGAAATTGGGCTCCAAGCAATGAAGAATGGCAAAGCTAGAGGAGACGATGGCATTACGGCTGATATGTTATCCTTCGGAGGGCCCGTTGTGCTAAGAAAGATTGCAGCCCTATTCTCACAGTGCTTGAGGTCTTTATGGTGCCGAAGGCATAGAAAAATGAGAATTTTGTTTTTCTCCATAATAAATGTGATGCCAAAGACCTTACATATTCTGGGCCCATCAGCCTTTTCTCCGTTACCCAGCAATTATTTACAAATGTTATTCTAAATCGCATAAGTGCCACTTTGGACTTTCAACAGCAACGTTGATTGATTGATTGTGGGGGTTTAACGCGCCGACGCAACGCAGGCGATGAGGCGCGCCGTAGTGGAGGGCTCCGGATTAATTTTGACCACCTGGGGATCTTTAACGTGCGCCGAAATGTCGTACACACGGGCGTTTTTGCTTTTCGCCTCCATCAGAAAAGCGGCCGCCGCGGCCGGGAATCGAACCCGCGACCTCAACAGCAACGTGAACAGGCGGGTATCAATAAAGGTTTCTTAACTTTAGACCATATTCACGCCATCAACCAAGTAATCAAAAAGGGTTCCAAGTACAATGCACCGCTGCATATGTCATTCATAGATTATGAAAAGGCACTTGACTCAGTGCAAACTTCAGTAGTAATAAAGGTCTTACTTGATCATGGCGTCGATGAGGCGTACATTGCGCTATTCAAAGATATATACGTGGGATCCACGGAACTACTACGGCTTCGTCAAAAAACTTGCAAATTTTACATACAAAAGGGTGCCTGGAAGGGGGATACAATATCGCCACAATTATTTAAAGCCTGTCTTTAGGGTGGTTAAGGAAGCTTAATTGGATCAAACTCGGTGTGCGAATCAATTGGGAATATCTCAGTCACCTAAGGTTTGCCGACAAAATTTTCCTGCTCAGTCAAAGCAGCCAAGGTTTGCAGCGCATGCTTTGCCAATTGTGCTCGGGAAGTATGACTGCAGGATTAAAAATAATAAAAAAAAATCCTAGGTACTGTCGAAGGAGCACGCCATGGCATATCACTTCAAGGTAGGCAATGAAATCTTGGAAATAGTTGCCGAATACCTATACCTAGGGCAAGTCATAGCTGCTGATATAAATCATGAACAAAGATTACCCGTAGAATAAGCATGGGGTCGGTTGCTTTTGATAAGAATTCATATGTCCTGACTAGTAAGCTTCTGTGGTGAGGGGAAACTCCCTCGCAGGTTCTTTTCGGGTATTTTGTTGCGAATGGGACCTGCCACAGTGCCGATAATTAGTCGAGGGCGCTTGGGGAAGGAACAAACATATTTTCTTAAAACGCCATCTCATCAAACTACAAAGGATTACACCCGAAAGCAAACTATACCTCACATTTCTGTAAAATATACTTAACACAGGGAAATACTAGTTTTGAAGAAAACACAAAAGAAAGTTCCCACTAAAGGTTCAGAGCGATGAACGTTGTCCGAAGGCCCTCGCGGGTTCTCGTGGCGATGCGAGACGAGGCGTCGCGGGTCTACCTTGAAGTGGTCGCTCGTGCCGGGACGTCGAAGAGGAACGTGCAGCTTTGTCCTCGTTAAGAGGGGTCTGCTCGGCACCCACTCACGATTCGACGCCCCGCAGTAGTGGGTAGGACACGGTAACCGTGTACTGCTCATGCCGCCAACTCATGATGCCATTTCTGGAATTCCGTTACCGTTCACAACGGCTGAATTCTTTGCCGCGATCGATCGAGCTAAGCTGCGGACTGCTCCGGGTCCCGATGGCATTACTTATGAGGTATACAAAAATATTGACGACCCAGCTCTGACGATGCTTGTGGATTCCGCAAATCAGGTGTGGCTATCAGGCCAATTCCCTGAATCCTGGCTTCGGGCGGATATACTTCCGACCTTAAAGCCCGAAAAACCACCCCACGAACTTCGCAACTTGCGGCCAATCGCTTTGACAGCTACTCTGTGCAAGCTGTTAGAGCGGCTGCTTGCCACACGTCTTCAGTGGAGGCTTGATACTTTTCAATGGTATCACCCGGCGAAAACCCGATTCAGGCCTCATCTTGGTTCTGAAGATTTCTTGAAATACCTGTCATCTATGGTTTTGGTGGGACGGCATTCTCGCCGTGTGAGGACTGTATAAGCAAGGCGTATGGCAACGTTAGTCGCGCTGCAGTATCACAAATCCTACGTTGCCTTCGCCTCCCAGTCAAAGTCTTAGACTTTATCCGACACTTTCTTCAACACCGGCCTTTTTCTATACGCATCAATGGTGGTAGCTTCGGCTCGTTTACACCACTACACGGCGTACCACAGGGCTCTGTTTTGTCTCCGCTACTTTTTCACATTGTCTTGCTGCCGCTAGCTTGGCAGCTTTCCACTATCCAAGACTTGTGTTTCCTCATGCACGCGGATGACATTACTGCATGGTCAGCTCATTCGGACCTGTCCCGACAAGCAGAGTGCTTCCGAAAGCCTTAACAGGCTTCCCGAAATGGTGCGAGTATGCGGGCCTTAGCCTCTCTCAAGAGAAGACTCCTGCGTTTGCCGTTGTGAACGCTTGGGGCCATCGCTCCCTTGCATTATATCCGATGTCACTGCAGCTGAATGTGTCCGCCGTACTCATTATAAGACACATTCGGGTTCTGGGGTTGGAGATATCGGCTTCAGGTTCAGCGGCTCAATGGCTCTGATCTGCTTCGCAGAAAGCCGGAAAAGTGATCCACCTCATTCGCCGCATCGCTCAGAAGTCTGGCGGGGCCTGCTGGAAGATTGCACATCTCCTAGTGACCTCCATACTACAGCCAAGGCTTGTGTACCCGGCACAGTTCCAGTACATGACGCGAGGGGACTGGTACCGGCTGGGGGCTATAAACAGGGCCGCCATGCCCACTATTACTGGTCTCCCCCGCCTAACACCGATTCCGCACTTCCAAACAGAAACCCAGCAAAACACGCCAGAGGAACTCATTCATCAGCTTAGTTCAGCAAGCCTTCTGAAACGTTGACTGGTTCCAGAGGCACCAGCTCTCGTCGTGTACTTGGGCCAGCCGCCGAATACGATGCCAGCCTTTTCCGCCGCAAGGCCGCCTTGGCTGTACCATCAGGTGACGTACAAGCCTCTGACAAGGCTACACATCCGTACCTCGGGCCTTCCCCAGCCTCCAGATGCCGTCCTTCATGTCCCTGACTGGACGCCTCAGACGCAACCGCTGGTTATCCAGGCTTTTGTGGACGCCGGGGCATACGGCTGCTTTGTAACCATGGCCTTGACATGTGCCTGCTACCTTGCCCTAAATCAATGATGCGCACAGGAATCACCCCGTGCACTCCCAAGCTTCCTAGCAGAACTTACTTTCATTTGGGGTGGCCTGCAGGCGCTTGCATCGACTTTGACTACTGGGGACAAGCTGGCACTTTATACTGACTCAACGGCAGCGATTCGGGATTTGCGTCGCTCTGACAAGCCTGGCCGCGCGCATTCACGAGGTTATGCGCACTTATCCATGCCCTGTCCGCGTTTTGTGGATTCTCTGTGGCATGCTTCCTGCCCACACAGCGGCTTGAGGTATAGGTATACTTAAGGAGACGACACCAGACGTGTTATTGGGTGGCTTACTGGGTCTGTTTGCTTCATACAAGAAAGCGGAAAAGATATCACGTGAGTTCAAACCTGAGTGTGACTCGAAACAACTCACGGAAGGCGGGCTAGTTTTGTTTCTGACTGTTGTGGCGGAGGTAGCTGCTTGTGGTGTTAAGAAAGCGATTAGGCATTTCAAAATGACATTCGTATTTTTTCTTCGTTTCGTGAATATGTCTCCGGCGAGCATCGACAAGATGGAGGAGATGCGAGTTAACCGATGGATTTTCTGAAGTCAGGGGAATCGTTTCCGATTGTTGCTTAGAAGCATCTAGTAGGCCGGATGTCTATTTTTCGAGGGCGGCAGGTGCGGTCGGAAGAGGTCGAGGGTTTTTGCCAAAGGAGTCGCAGTTGGTGATTGTAGCTTTACAAAATCGACGTTTGCGTTCGAGGCGGGAATAGTGATGCGGATGATGTGTAATATGTTATCTTCTAGGTATTACTATAAAGCGTGTACATACCTCATGAGACACTCTTTGCAATGTAAGTAAGGTCTGGGAGGTGGTTGCAAAGTGTGAGAACCATTACTGAGTAAGGTTGAGTAAATTGACCTATTTTTGGTTGCTTGTTGTTAAGAGTAAGGAGCGCAATAATCAACGTTGCACGCAGGTGGTAAGGGGAGCACACAAACGAACCAGCAGAGGCGTAGAGCAGTATTCTCCGCATGCGAATTACGAAAGAATCATAGCACAAGTAAATGATGGTTCGTTGTTGTTGATTGAAGATCCGCGTTGGTGCCTGATGGTTGCGGCACTGATGACACGACGACGGTGGTTGATGGAGGGTTTTTCAAACTGTATATTTAAGCGAGAAACATATACAGTATATTTACAGACTGCAGTAGACAGAGTAAGAAATAAAGTGGGTTTATAGGTCAGCTAAGACTTTGTGCCCGTGGCACCTCCGTCAGCGACAGACCCTCACCTAAGACTACCCAAGTGGTGAGATCCTCCCTAGCCTGACCTGGCTAGCCCGGCAATACGCCGGTCGTGTATAACACATTAAAACTCTCAGAATTCGACACCGAGACCTCGTGGCTCGTGGTTTAAATGGGTCACCTAGTCTCCACCCCCAATACACAGGCCAATCAGCATCCCCTGGCGATCTGATTGAGCGGGTTACCACATCCGGGTTTAAACCGCGGTGGACAACGCCCTCCGTAACCTTCAGACATCGGTCACCCTCTACCACAACAGGAAGAAGGAAAATATAAAAAGCAAATCAAACAAACACAACAAACACTCAAAAACCCGCGGGGACACGTGCTAGCGGCCGGGAACAAGCTTTTACGAACGCGGCCGGCGCCGCCCGTTCCCGCGATTCTCGTCCAAGGCCGGACAGCCACTCCACGCCAGCTGAAACCCATAACCATCCGTCTTAACGACCCGGCGCGTCCCCAAGATTCTCCGCCATTGGCAGGCGATGCCCCGTTAATTGGACCGTGGGCCAGAAACAGCGCGTCGGGAAAAAAGGAGACGGTGGCCGGCTCAGGCGTCGCCTCTGCCGCGCCCATCCTGGGCCACTACACGCACACCCTCACACACCTTCACTCCGCGGGTGGACGGGCCAACAAAAGGAAAGCTGTCGCCATAAATTGGCCACTGTATAACCACAGTTGACAACTCCATGCTCCCTCGTCTCCAGTCGCTCGACGGACGAAATGGTTTTACAACCTGGCTCTGGCTAAACGCGCGCGCAGGCGGCCCCCGAAGCAACCGCTGCCACGTCCGCGGAAAGCGCATCGAACGTCCAACCCACGCTTTCCCACGCTCGTACTGTGCTTTGCCACACGCCGTTCAAAACAACGCCACAGCCCAGCTGATGCTCAAGTCAATTCGTCTCCACGCAGGCGGCATGATCCCAAGGGTGTTCGCTCTTAGCAAGCTGGCTGCTATAAAGCCCTTCATGCGCCCTTCAGGAAACCGCCGCTTCCCACGCGTTCGACTTTGCAGCGTCGCTGGCGCCTGGAACCCTTACAGTACACATACCCTAATACCGTATATGGACGGCTAACCAAGGTTATTGGTCAAGAATCTCAAGGTTACAAAGTTCAAAGATTCCAAAGAATGTAGATTCCAAGGTGTGCAAAGTAACTTGATATATGTTATAAATGCCGATATGTTACGAAGTTGTGATGTTACAACATTTAAACCAACTTATTTTTTCTCCCTTCAAATCACGTTATTTTGAGCATTCCTTGAAAAGACAGCCTTGACAGCTCTACTCAAAATACCCCTTCTGTAATAAACTGAATTGTTAGCCTTCTAACCCCACTCAAAAGATGTCGTTCACGCTGGAAGTCGTGGAATTACTGTGTTCGTATACCTCCAAGTATAATGTCTCATTACTTCAATGTAAGAGTGTCAAATTTCCAAAATTATTTGGGTAATGAAGTAAAAGTGACTTAAAGTGTTCATTATGCAAGTTTGACGGGTTTATTTGAAGTCATTAGTTGGTTGGTTGAAGTTGGTTGGATGGTCAACCTCCCTGTAATTCCTGTAGTCCTTTTGCTTCCTGTAGAGGATGGGCATTCGTAGCGCTACATGGTGGGCGATATATTGGGTCTTGCAGTATCTGTGGGTTTGTAGGAATCGGAAAAGTCATGTTTCAATGATGTTCAGAGGGGGATAAGGGGAACGATAGTTGGGGCAGTTTATTGGTAGTAATAAAGGATATATGTACACCTGCTTTGTACTTGGAGGAGCGTGAGGGAATCCGGTGGGTCTTTTCTGCTTTCGAGGAGTCCCTGGGTAGTAAATTCACGGGCAGCGGTGTGTGCCACCTCATTCCGTTGCGGTTTAGCATCGTGTGATGTCCAGATAATGTAGATGATCGCTAGCTTCTGTATTCGTCGTAGTATATACAGGGCTCCATCCTGGAAGACCCCCGACCTCCACCCGTGGCTCTGGACGCCCCACCACGGTAAACTTCTTGACTTCCTGCGAGAGGCGGGTGCCCATATCTATATGTAAATAGGTTATTTTTGTGCCAACAGAAATTCTATCTACCCGCCGCGGTGGCTCAGTGGCTAAGGCGTTGCGCTGCTGAGCACGAGGTCGCGGGTTCGATTCCCGGCCGCGGCGGTCGCTTTTCTGATGGAGGCGAAAAGCAAAAACGCCCGTGTGTGCGAGATTTCGGCGCACGATAAAGATCCCCAGGTGGTCAAAATTAATCCGGAGCCCTCCACTACGGCGCGCCTCATCGCCTACGTTGCGTCGGCGCGTTAAACCCTACAATCAAATCAATCAGAAATTCTATCCCAAATAAAAAGAAATTTATGTGTGTTTTATACTTTTGGATCGTGGCGACATGCTTGCTGGAAGTCAGTAGTTGCGGTGATGAAGTCTGTCGTCGCTATACTTGCAGCCATGGCTGTGGCAGTTTTTTAAATTTGATGGATGTGCTATTGGTGAGTGTGGGAGACATCACCGGTCTCTCATAAGTCGACTTGAAGAAAATTCTTTATTACCATAGTAGTTTCTAATGGCAGACGTCCGTGTTTTTCAGCTTGAATATGCATCAAAAGAGTGGATTTAATTAAGGTGGCTATGCAGCCTAGTTTGTACTTCGAAGTGGTAATTTTGGTTGAATGCCAAGCAACACACAAGGAATGCCTAAAGAGAGGAATGAGGCACACTATAAGCTATCAACTATCGACTATCTAGTAGCATACTATCAAATATGCTTATTTTCCTCTCGGAGCGATTACAAAGCAAAGAAAAGCCCCATGTGACATTGGTGTAACATTTCACATTAATCGTTCAGGTACTCTATGATGAATCTTTCTCGGATCTTGATCACACAGGCCCCAAATATTTGTCGTTGTTGTTTTGATAGGGTTTCCACAAAGGTCATATCAAATACCGGCATGCAATACACAGGCGCGGATTACGTTTTGGAGTTTAGCACCGATCTGCTTCTTATTTCAGTCGTCAGTGGCGCTGCATGCTCCCACCATCGACTCTTAAGGCAGTGCCCAATCTGTCGTTTTTATTATCTAGATGCATTTAAATATGAATAAAGCCCATAATTTTCAGCACATGCTGTGCATCGTAGTGACGGGCTGTGTATCCACATCGAGTAAATGAAGCTTTCTATTGCTCCCCGGTACCACAGAAGTACTATATTGATCATAGTTAGGGTGAACACGGGAGCGCGTGTCATTCCGTGCGCGGGAGCCGCCTGTCGGCGTTCAGGGTAACTTCGCACGCATGCGCAGTTCGTTTGCAACGAGGATATGTGATGCGCGTGCGAAGTTCCCCGTAACGCCGACAGGCGGCTCCCGCACACGGAATGACACGCACTGCCGTTGACTACATTACGCCGCTGACTACCCGCGCCGCTGACTACATTACGGAGCTGACATAACGGCGACGTGAACGACCTACACGCACCCATTTGTAGCCGGGAAACAACGCGGCAGAGCCTTGCCTGAGAAGCTATGCTGACCGTTCACGTGCAGTTAACCAAAATCAAATATATTAATGTACTGTATCTTGACGATGATGAAGCAACGCGCACAGACGACGGGTCGGCATACGACTCCGAGACGAGCTTATGGCTGCGCTCGCAAGTACGTCCGGACGAACTAGAAGCACCCAAACTTTCGAAGTAGCGCCTCTCTGAAAACCCACCCGGTAGCAAGGATAAATCCTTCGACCACTGAATCGGGTCGTTGGGCATTTTAACAGAGTGGCGGGTCAGATTAGCTCGCTTGCGCATCACGCCGGTATTACGACGGCTGATAGTAGAGATCAAGTAATGGCGGATGCCAGGTGAATATCGATGGTGATGATGGTAAGTTACGTTGCCAGAATGACTTTTCTAAAGGGTGTATTGACCCGGAGTTGAAATCCAGACTTCCGAGACAGCTCCCTCGTAGCTTTGAGAATTTATATCATCGCCTAGAACTGAACTCGGCTTACACCAACAGTTACCTTTTTCGCCTCGGAATGACGACCAACCCGTACTGCCAGAACTGTTCCTCTGTAGAAACTGTTAAACATACTTTATTAGAATATGTGGCCTACCTGGCACCAAGATCCGGCTTTTTTAAGTATTTAAAGGCTATATCAAGGGCCGGTAACTCTGAAGACTATCCTAGGACCATGGACTTTCCTCGAAAAGCACCTTCAGGCTCTAAAATGTTTTGTTCTATATTTGGAGGACATTGGTCACATTTTAAAATTGTGAATTCTGTGACAAAATCTGAAAATAGTCCCTCAAGCACGTCAAGCCCCTCCAGTGTTCTTTTTTTTCTTTCTGCTCACCTGTTTCTAGGGCCTGTTTTCACTACCTCCCCGACCCCTAGCAGAGAAGCAAGTAGGCGATTGCAAACGCTGGCAAAGCTGTCTGCTTCTTCAATGAGGAGCCTTCTCTCTCTCTCTCTCTCTCTCTCTCTCTCTGCAGGTCCTTGTACCGATATTGATTAGTGGTCAAGCTGGAACATCTGACTAGTTCAACGGCCGCGGTTCGGGATACACGTTACTTTGCGCAGTGTGCAAACCTGGCTGAATGCATTCACGCGATTATGCACCCATGCCTTGTCTGTGTTTCGTGAATTCGCCGGGACATGCTTCCTACCTACACTGCAAGAAATCATGCTCGCCACCGAAAACTTCAAACTTCCCACGGCCCCTACCACTTCTTCCAGTATCCAACCTAGAAAACTGCTGGTGGAAAAGGAAAACCTCCTTCGCGCCACGCGTGCTCTACTTCCACCGCGTGAAACTGACCTCCTGAGTGGGCTCGCTCACTAGAAAAAAAGTCCTGGTGCGGAGGCTTCTATTTGGCGTGGCGTTATCCCCAGCTGTTACCCACGCTTGGGCCTGCTCGCTATCACGCGCCATTTGAGGACACCTGCCCCTTCTTTGTGCTTCCTGCGACAGAGAGCGAGAGAGAGAGAGAAAGAGTAAACTTTACTAAAGGAAAGGAGCTGAATGGTCGGTTTCCTTAGTCCGAAACCCGTTGGAGCTTCCAGCTGTCTCAGCCCAGTGGATCAGCCCAAGCTGACCTTCGACGCTTGACCTGGTCAAATCTCCCTTCCATTGCTTAACCGAGGGGTTAGAAATCACGGAAAGGGAAGAACTGAGCTAGCACTCCATCACCACGTGGCACAGAGTGCCTGGCGCTTTGCAGAATCGGCACTGCGAGTCAACTTGCATAGGCCAGATGAAGAGCCCCTTGGTAGGATGCGAAAAGTTCGTTTGCAGGAGACGCCAGTAGCGCTGCTCTTTCTTGCTGAGAGAGGGGTCCGCAGAGGGAGAGCGTAAGCCGGGCTTGCCTAAAGTCTTGCGTCCTCTCCTGGAATGATGTCAAGTGCATCGTCGTCTCTAGCCAACTCGCTCGCGCGGCTTGGCCGGTTAGACCTCGAATAGTCTGGCAGGAAAAGACATTACCACGGAGAGAAGTGCGAGTGGGTGCCCAGACAATGGATAACCTTTTCTTTAAGGGGTTCACAACACTAATTGCACGACGCTACAGGCCAACGAGGTAGCTATAGCACTGGCGATAACGCGGGCACTTGCGGAAGTAAGCCTCGCCGATTCTCAGCAAGCGTGTAGGAGCTCCAAGGCTCCAAAGCCGCATCTCACACACCGCAATGAAGATCCTGCGTCAGAGGCTGACGTTGAACACGTGTTGTCGACTAGCCGAGGCTTTAGAAACCCTCGAACGACACACCTCCAAAGCACTGGGCTTCGTCCTTGGAAACGCCCAGATCGTTCGCGTTGGATATGGGGACCCCATCACCGATATTGTTTTGCGTTTTCCTATGAAATAGGTATGTTGTTCCTTTTAAAGCTTTGTCTTCTGCATAATAGGATAATCTTTCGAGAAAACAGCGCGCATTTCGTAAGATACCTATGCCACTGAAATGGCATTTTTATTATAATTATCATCATTCAGCCACGTTAATCAAAAACCGCAAGAAAGAAGTTTACAAGGCGCGCAATCACTGCAGTAACGAGAAACATCGTCGCCATGCTCATCTACCGTGCTGCTGTGACTCGTCACCCTCATGGAAGTAGCTCGGCACCCGGCCTCTCGCCTTACTACTGGATTCCGCCCACCTCAGTGTCATCCGGAGGCATCTCAGAAGTTCAAGCCATGCTGACGCCGCTGGCAGCAGCCGCACGAATCCCGTCAACACGGCAACACAACCACCAAGGTTGCCTCCCAGCCACGCCTGCATGACAAGATCCTGCGGCGGTTGGTCCCATCGACAGCAAAGCCTCGCTACAGCCACAAAGAAAGGTGTCTTTGACATCACGCTTTTCATTGGCCATTGCGGTCGCCGTTTTTCTCGGCGGTTGCGTGGCAATATTAGCGGTGAGTAAAGGCTTCCAGTCGGTAGATCCCACAGAAAACGACAAAGTAACAGTTGCCCAGTTGCCACAGCCACTCCATAAGGAAGTCACAGCTGGGTTGCGAGAAGAGATCGGCGGCGACGTCGATGAGGCCACTGGTAGTAGCACTGTTACTGCACCTACAGACGCCAGCTTTGAAGTCACGCGTCAAAAGCACCCTCGGCCGCCACAAATCGGAACAACGGTTGACCGAAACCACAGCGACTCTACGGGGCCTGCTAATACCATCGGTTTAAGCAGTGGTGACTTCAATTTGGCTGGCCACAAGGAAAACTACCGCGTCTCCAGAGGCGCGAGGGTTCCTTATTTCTTGGTTAGAGCACAAGGCGTGTCAACAAGACATAGTATTCAACAGCGAAACTTGCGGAGCGTAATGACGGTTTCACCAATTAAGAGTTCGAGACCTGGCCGTTCAGGTGAAGATAAGGATATATACGGGGTGCGTGCGTTCCACGGAACTGAAAGTTCAAGTGCACAATCAGGTCACGTCGCTACGAAGACTGTAACTGTCCCCCCTTCTCCGCCTGGTCACGGAAATGATTCCCATCACACAACGTACGGGTGACGTAACGGAATAAAAAAAGAGCGCTATGGAAGCGTCTTGCCATATTATTTATGCTTCACTCGCTCGACTAGGAATACCTCTTAACTTCCAAGAAAATTAGCCTGCAAGAAATGTAGGCGTTACTTATATCTGGAGCAGTCCTCTTAAGTTTTGTGAATATCGTCATTGCGACTGCGGTTGCTTTTAATTTCGCGTCAGTTTTGATTTCCACCATAAGAATGACACAGCGCTATACATACGCTAGTTTAGATAGCCTACAAGTATCTGGACGTTTTATGGGGCCTCTTAAGGCTTTGCACATCCTTATTAAATTGTTGCCATATTTCATCACTACGCTCTGCTATCATAACTTATAGAAGCCCTATAAGACTTTTATGTAGGATTATTTGCCACCACTTGGGCCACAGGAAACGTTGGAAGTGATCTTTAAAACGCGGGTGCGAATTTGGCGGCCGCTGAAATTACAGCCTTATTTGAGAAGCCGGGTATGCTCATTGCTTGAGCTTCTGAAACCGTGTAGTGATACCTAGGTCTAACGACTGCATTTGGATACAGTTGTTCTCATATGCTATAACACTTAGTGCCAGCAGATGCAAGTGCGCTTTGGTGACTTTGATTCATATTAAGCCTTTTTTCTTATGAAAATAAACCTTAAGACAGCGTACGAAAAAAAAACGCCTTTAACTGGCTGTTGAATGCTCTTCGAACTCTTGTGACCATCGGAGTTGTCATCTTAGTCCTCTGACTAATTAGACCTCTCACTCTGAACGTTGTCCTCTTAGACACAGACATTGTCGATAGCTCTAATCAGCCACCTATGAAATTCCCCAATCCTGGCTTGCTTTGACAGCTCTGCTCCGAGGGAGATACGCACAGCCGGCAGCGCCAATGAAATATGTGCGGCTTTGGCCCAAAAACAGGGAGGCCTCGACATGGTGATAGCTTACCCAAGCCATCTCTTGTCTCCACCCGAGCGCGCCTACCCTATAAGAGAGCATTAATGCCTTGATGTTGTGTAAGTCGTTGGCAAATTACGGCCATACTTGTAGGACAGGTCGATTTGTGTTGTAACCGACCACCGTGTCTCATGCTTGCTTTATTCTCTGAAATACCCCACAGGAAGTTTGTAACGCTGGACTCTACACCTCAAGAGTGTGATTATTCGGTTGCCTACAAGTTCGGTAAACGGCACCGAGATGCCAAATGTTTCTCTTGACATCTCGTCGAACAGCCTAACACTGATGAGCACGACATGGATGCTTCCGTCTTCTGGCTGTCTGACTTCCAAGACATGGGTGACCACAAGGGCGGCGATCCGATGTTTCCGTATATCATCGACCGTCTCCACTCGGAGACAATGCGCCCTTCTCTAAGTGTGTTTGTGCTCCGGGATGGTTTCCGATACCACCGCAACTTCCGGGCTGAAGAACCTGACCGGGTTCTGGTAATACCCGAGCAACGTCGCTGGGATGTCCTCCGCGGGAGTCACGACGTAACAATGGCTGGCCGTCTTGGCGCGCCCGGCATGCATGACCTCATCCGTCAGACATTTTACTGGACATGGATCTACCAGACTGTGCATCGCTACATCGCGGCATGGGATTTTTTCCAACGTCGAAAAACGCCCCCGTTACGCCTCGCCAGCAATTTGCAACCTTTGGCAGAAATGCCCATCGAACCATTTTATTGTGTTGTATTGGAACTTTTAGGCTTCATTCCGTTGTCCTCATTCAGAAATGAAGTATTGTGGTTGCCACAGACCTTTGCTACCCACTACGCTATGCGCTCCCGAGGAGCCCTTCAACAGATGTCACCGTTTGTTCTTTCACGACGTCATCCACCGTCACGGTGCCCCTTGCCACTCGCTCACGGACTGTGGCTACTTTTTTCACAGCTTGTCGGCGAACTTCGTCGCTCTTGTGAAACAAAGCACAAACTGACGACCTCATACCACCCTCAAACGAATAGCCCTACTGAGTGGATCAACAAAACGCTCAGTGATGCGCTTGCAGTGTACGTTTCCAACGACCATTGGGATTTGGAAGTTTCAATACCTTATGTCCCATTTGCATTTATTCACAAAGTTGGTTCAAGATAACGGTTCATCACTTGGCACCCTATATTATCAGGTATGGGAGTGCTAACAAAGGTCAGGTCTAGAACCTATCTCCAATTCCTCCATTAACAGTTTACGGCACGGTTTTTCAGCAGGTACCCTACGACTGAGCTTGACTAGGTGAAAAAGGTCAGCGCAGCCAGCCACTACCAGGCGATTGCGGTCCCAGACTGAGGATCCCATCCACTGGACGGATGAATTAACAGCAGCATGTTATCCAATAAAGGTTTCATTCATTCATTATTAAAATAACATCTCGGTAAGGCTCCGCGTGCGCATAGTCCTGGTAGTCGTCATTCACTCACTTTTGTTTTTATTCAGAATTGTTTCCACGGGTGCGTGCTATCCGAGAGGGGGGGCAGAGATATAGGCGCAATGCCTGACGAAGCCTGTGCCGCCCTACAGTTCAGCGTAGAAGGTAATGCAGAAAACGTATCCTCAAGCACGCAACAAAAGACACGCAGTGCACAGCGCTTAGAATAGAACATTGAAACATTTAACATAAGGTTGAGTAGAACTCAAACGATGCTTAAAAAACAAAAACAGCAAGAGCAAAAAACTCGGAACGATTCCATGTCATGCACTAACAAAAAGAGTACATTCCAAGTACGTAACAAAAGGCACGTGTTTCATAGATTTAAAATAAAATAAAACAACCCCATGCATACATTTAAAATTTGCAAAACATGTCACACAATGCGGAAATTTGTTTAAATACACAAGGCACATTGCAAGCAAATTAATTTTCACAGTTCTATGCCGGTGAATACACAACACCATTTTCAACCATAAACCTTCTGCATGAACATTTGAAACTTTGAAAAGAGCGATTAAAATCAATGCATATATCGCCCCTGTGCAACATGCTAAGGGTCTGAAAGTGTAATGTCTGCTACCCTAATTTGTTCGTGTTGCAGGCAGCCTGTGCACGCAGCCGGACGACGCCCTAAAACCGTCGTCCGGTGGTTTGTTATAAATTCCAGATTTTTTAATCCACTGCAAAAGTTTAAAGTAGTGTATTTGGTCCGCGTTTAGCATGTTATATTTATTGAAAAGAGGCTGCGTTCGAAGTTCGCGTTTATCGCCCCTTGCGACGGCAGGGCAAAGGTGATCCACAGGTTGTTCAGGACAACCGACGTGGAGTGAATGTGAAGTCTCTGCACACTTATGTAAAATTTTGGCGTAAGAAAATAGCAGGATGACACATATTGTTTTGTGAAATTTTAGGGAATAAGAAGAGTGTTTGGCTGGTATCTTGAAGGCCTTCGACACCACTAACTCCAGGAGACACAACCGACACAGATTGGAGACAAAAGACTGAAGTGCCCCCTTTCGCGAAAAAACTGTTGTTGTTGTTCGTTCAAGAAAATGATTGCCGCTGTAAAGAGTGAAGAAGAAAACGTGTGTTATCCATCGGCTTTCTAGGGAAGCTGTGGCGTCTGGCAGTCTCTTTGTTGATGTAATTGGCGTCACAACACGGAGAAGCGAAAGGGAAGAAAGCAAGTTGTAGAGGAGAAGAAGAGGGAATAAACATCTTACTATACAAGCTCATTTGTGCATGATGGTGAAAGTACTAGCTTTGTGGGGTTGTCTACTTGTCCGGGATGCGCTGGTCCTTGCTGGCTGCTCGTGCCCTCTCTATGAGCCTGTTCTCGGTCGAGAGGGTCGAGGTGGACAGCCGGTATACCCACTGCTCGCACGAGGGACAGGGGTTGGAATTGAAGGATGGGGATTGGCATTGTTATACCAGATGGTACAGTGTGCCGGGTTGAGGCAAAAGCTTCAGGCGCTGCTGTATTGGGTAGGTACAGCAGCATAGCAGCTGGTTGAAGTGACTCGCGCCAAAATACAAAGAATCCAAAGGGGAAAAAAGTTGGTAAACGTCGCCGCGCTTTCGCCTCCAAACCACGCCAGTGGTCTTAAGGGTCCCAAGAAATTGTGCTCTCAGTGCCAGAGATATTGTCACGTAGCCAAACACGACGCAGCTGTCTTGAAGGAAAAACAAATTTATTGGGGCGAACTTACGCTCTCCTAAACACTCAAAGAATACACAGGCGGCGAAGCAGCAGCCAACAATGTGGAGCACGCAGGCGAGTTTCGGCGAAACGAATACCGCAGCGTTGGCTTTGTGGGCATTTATCTCTCGGCGCGAGTGGTTCTCGAACTGTCGAATGGCATCCAGAACACTGTAGATCAAAGCAGATTATTCTAGGCTGTTGACGGTAGTTGGAAAGCCTCTCCCTATCAAAAGAGGTAACCCGTACGGCCTAAAAATAAAGAATGGAACACGAGCTTCACTTGGCAAACAGATAACCCAGACTGGCGCAGCCCGGCGGTAAAGATAACGCAGACTGCCGCAGCCGGGCGGTAAAAAAAACTCAGACTGGAGCATCCGGGCGGTAAAAAAAAAACACAAATTAACAAAACCACTGCATGCTTCGCGCACTCTTCGTTAAAGGCAAAAGTCAAACATTTCCCCACAAAGCAAGAAACCGTAGTCGTCGCTGTAGTTGTAGTTGATGGGCGGATAAGAAAGGGATTGCAGCTCTTAAGAGTAAATAGATAAATAAGTATGCGGAATCCGATAGGATCTGAACCCGGGTCTCGCCAACATCCGCCAAATGCGCTACCATTTCGGTAGTTTCATCTAGCAAATGAAACTACCAGATGAAAGTGACAACGACACCGATGAAAGCGTGACTCCCCAGCGATCGGTCCAACCTTGACAGGCATCCTAAAATTAATCTCTTAACGGGCAGATATCTGTCAAACAGAACATAGGGACCACATTAGAAGGAGAAGTTTACGTCATAAACATCATGATTACCCACATCTGCAACGAGATTGACTCTCAACTACCGTTCAATATTCGCATCTTGATAGATTAATTCGCAGCAATCCAAGAACTACGAAAACCGCTTTCGCTTAACCCACTCGGTAATTCCATATTACTGCATGAAGAATTAGTCAAGAGCCCCAAAGTGAACATTCGAATAGAATGGACACCGGGCCATGAGATGAAAACTAGGCTGCTCACTCGTCTTAACGTTACACTTACACTGTGTCATAGATCGGAAACTTCGCCTGCCCTCCTCACCTTTCGACTCAAAAAGTTGCACCACTTGGTTATCTATCTCGCTAACATCCCCTCGTTAACAAAAACCGCCGTAGTATTTTTAACAAGGTATGCGAAAAGGCAATGTTCATCCACACGTCATACAGAAATGGAAAAGGGGCCCCAAAACCTCCATTGCACCGCGTTATCGCTACTGTAACACGGATACCAAGGCAGATCTTCCCCACTTAATATGTATATGCCCTTAATAGATGAACGCCGTTCATATAACACTAGGCACATTGATCCAGACAACCATACAATCAGAAGCACATACTGCATTGTGTAAGTCTTTATTACACGAAAGAGGCAAATTGGCAGCGAAAAGTGGTATGGGGTGAGCAGTCTGACGATGTAGGTCTCCGGTAACGACTCCAAACTGTCCCTGAATAAGAGAAAATTCGCTTGAGGTCGAAGCAACCCGTGTAATCCCCTCTCTTACAACAATTTTACCCCACCAAGTAGCTTTTTCAATTTCTTCAGAAATAACATCTTTACTACTACTACTCCGATCATTTCGTCGGTAGAACAAGAGTTGTCGTTGTTCTTGTTCCCTTTTTCGTAGCACATGCCCCCTCGAGTGATCGAATAAGAACAGGGAGCTTTGAGAGAATAATGTGGTGGCTTCATAAAATTCTTCAAAGTATAAATTGAAAACGTAAACGTTTTAGAATAGGACGTGCCGCATGACGCCTGAACGTAATGACAAGTGGGTAGAACTGGTGCTCAACCGCCGCGCAGTGTCTTGATTCTGAGTGAAGATGAGGTATGTACCAGTGTGCTTGCTGACATAATTCGATCTGCAGACGACGGAATGAAAGCGAGGAAAGAGACACAAACGCATTGTAGCAGTAAAGAAGTTAATAAGAACCGCCAGGCTGTGGCCTTCGAAGCACGGAGGCAGGCTTAAGTGCCGGGACGATTTTTTAAGGAGGTAAAATTACGTGACGTATGACTTTTCATAGGCAAGAATACGATACGTCAGTTCTAAGCAGTATATAATAATTTCGTGCTGTGGAGAGTAGCAGTTGAAAAAACTGCGCATAAAGGACAAGTAAATAAGGGAGGGGCAGTTTTTACGTGCAGTTTTTTCAACCCTTACGCGCACTTTTTTGAGCACAACTTTATGCGCAGGTTTTTTAACCCTAAAATGATTCACCAGCTAGCCAAACAACACGCTTTACTGAGAGTAGGAGTGTTAACCTCGCATACCAAAGTCCATGGGTTGGATCTTAGACTTTTTAAATTTTAGCTCTTAAACGCCCACCCCTGTGGTTTCGCGTCGCCTATGCTTTCGGTGTAACCGAGCGAACGAAGAGGACCCCGAAAAGAGGCCAGCTAGAATGAGCGGGAAAGCGGAAAAGTAAATTATGGCGAAAATGTGAGCGAGTCGGTGGTTTGCCAAAGCCGCAAGAGACATGCTGGGTGGTGGCGACGCGATACGAGGTAACGCCATTGAGTTTCGAGTGGCATCGTGCGTTCGGTGGTGCAAAAATGCTGCGGCTGCCGCCGCAGTAAAGGCGCAATATGTGGAAATAAAAGGGCTATGCAATCATACATATATGCCTAAATTTCATTGCCTCAACATATCTTGCACGGTCCAAAGAGCTTAACAGCTGTGGGGAAATTACGCATTAGGCAGTATCGTAATAGTCCACCATTTTTTAACTCTGGGTTCCACCTTCAGCCAATTTAAAAACCTTAATTTGATAACGCCGACACCGCATGCCGTCTGTTTGCGTAGTGGGGCATTTATGGCTTGCGCCATAACTACTCTTATTCTTCTCCGCCAAGGTGCGGGGATAGCGTGGAGATTAAATGGTTAAATGCTCCCCTCATACTCTAGACACCTGGTCTCATCTGCGCTATCCATCAAATGCGCTATCAAATGTGCTATGCACATGCCGCGAGCTCAGCCATTTTGTGTTACAGAAAATAGGTTGTCAAGAAATGCAAGTTTTGTTCCAAGTGAGCGTGAGCCCTGGATTTTACCCCGTAGAGGGAAACGAAAAAAACGTGATAAATTACACGAGGCAGTTAAGTCTGCTTACGAGCTTTGACGGCGACTGCCTGGGGATTTTTACCAACAATTTATTTACTGCTGCATTGTATTTACATCTGTTTTTGCGCTTTCATTTCTTTGTCATTTTGCGCCAATTAACTTCTACCGGATGTTTTTCTGGTACACCATGTTTGCGCTTATTTTTGTTTCCGTTTCTTTCTTGCAAGGAAGCCACAGCTTCTCTAAAATCAAGGCTCTGCTGGACTGGTCTCCAGCTTTTATACTCACGGGCCATCGCGTTCAGTTGACCCACGGAATGCACTATCCTAAAACTGTGACGTTTTCGATTCGTAGTTTTCGAATTTTGTAAACTAGAACACGCCCCTCAGAGCTCCCGGTTCCTGGCCAATCTCCTAAGGGTGCATGTTTCACGAAGAAAGGAACAACGACAACGACAAGGTTTGTTCTTCGCGGGAAACGTGCGGGGATAGCACCGTTGGTAGTGCATTGGAGAGCTACTAGACAGACGCAGGTTGAAATAGCCGGATCACGTATGTGTTGTCTACATACTTTTTACAGCACTGGCCGTTTTCTCGAGAAACTACAACAAAAAGTGCAACAACAACCATGCAACCACAACCAGCAAGTGCAACAACAACCATGACGCAACGAGGAAATCGCGCAGTACCGGGGCGTGCTGTCCATAATTAAAGCTTTGGCAATGCTTTTAGACGTAAATGAAGGAGTGAAAGCGTTTACGTAAAGTTTTGCAGGGTACCTTTAGGTAACTTACTAAAGCTTGATGTTGGGCTAGTTTGGTACACATTTTTCACACTAAAATCAGCGCAGGTACGAGGTCAGAAAAAGAGACAAACTAGGGCGCTGACGAACAACTGAAGTACGATTTATTACACGACATTAAATACATGGAAAAACCGGTGGCTGCAAGCATGCGCCCGGAAATATCGGGAAAGTCTTTTGTCAGGCTTGGGAGGGGAACATGGCGTGAGAGGGCTTGAGAGGGGAAGGCACCGATGAGTGTGAACAAGAGGCTCCTGTCAGTGGCGAGCAAACCAAAGGATCTTCACTTGTCCAGGGGCCTGGACAAGTGATTATAGGGGTAGCCGCAAAGCGTAAAACAAGGTTAAGCATGACATCAAGAGGAGGCTTCTGGGGATGACGAGAGAGCGGTATGAACTCTGGAGGTTGCCGTTCAAGAGGCTAGTGAAGGTTTTACGGGCGTTGACGCAAAGTTGAACAGAAAGTTAACGAGCACATGAGCAGATGTTGCCAATTCTCATTTTTTGCTCGTTCTCGTTGCCAATTCTCATTCTCAGATATTGCCAATTCTCATGTTGCCAGATGTGACATGCCATCATTATTAGTGCTGTTTGAACAATTTTTGCCGCTGAGGACGCAATAAAGCGGCCCTGTCTTTACGTGGCCCGCCCGCTTGTCTGTTTTCAGCAACAGAACGTTTTGCTAGGCTTTCACCTTCACAACTCCAGGAAGTACAAAGCATCCCCAGTATTTCTTCTTTTACTCTTTCCGACGGCGGCCATTTTCTGTAGCAGACACCTAAAACAGTGCTTTGTAGCAGAATGGTGCTGTTACGGTTTTACACTTAAAAAAACATCAACAAATGGCAGGTGCAAGCAGCGGTAGATTGCGGCTTCCATATTTACAAGTATGTCCAGCATTCAAAAATAACACGTAAATGTTTTGCTGCTGGTCCCCCCAAAATCAAAGCTTACAGAGGCACGTTTGAAGCGTTTTCTGCTTTCGGGCAGAAGTCGGGCCGATGCCGCCCGCCAGGTGTTGGGGCACCGTCTGGTTGATACGGCCACTCCGTGCAGCGAAGCTCACCTGGTCCATCCGGAGCGTTCCGCTCAGTAGCAAAAAGTTGCAACTGTGGTTTCTGCTGCTACTACACTCGCTTCAGCACCACCTATGCCCTAATAAGTGATGCTGACCTGATATACTTCCACATTTATACAGCCTGAAACACGGAGTGTGAATGTAAAGAGAACACTGCCTCATTGCCTGAAACTTTGGTGGCTTATATGGGTGTCTCACCAGGTCCGTTATGTTCTTAGGCAGAACAGTGTCACCACGGTGTATCCTCCCGCGGTAAACAAATCATGAGGAACCCTCGTAGGGTCATTTCACCGGGATATAACTTGGCAGCAAAACCTATTGAGGTCTCCGAAAAAAAAATTAGAAAGTGGAATTTAAAATATCTCATTATATACCACGCCTACAAGTAAAGGTCGGGTAAACCATGCCACACTGAGGCTTTTAGTGCAATTTTAAGGAAGGCGTTTATTTACGAATGTTCAACAGACTTCACGTAAAGAAAAAAATGATGATTAGGTCTTGACTCTCATGGCGAATGTGAATTTTGCTGGTGAAGTTCTCTAAATGTCGCATTCGCACCCTGCGCACTTTCATCCACATCGTCATCGTCGTCATACGATTTGAACAACGTCAGGTGCTCGTGCTTTCTCTTTCCGTACGGGTTACTTAGCGGAGAGTCTTGCAGGATGGGGCCGTAATCCTCCTGTGGCGATATCGTGAGGCTGTTTCCAAGAGTGGAGTCGCTTTCTTTCCCGAATCTAAGGCGACGAAAAAGACCAGCATCTGCAGCTGTGGATAAAGCCGAGAACAACAGCAAGAGCACGCTCGCAACCAAAAGAACGAAAAGAATATGCTTTGTGGCTTTCGTGACTTTTCCCGTAGGGCGCTCCATTGACAACTGGCCTGTCAACTTGTCTTGGTTGCCAACATTGGCTGCTATCTCCTTTTGGCGGTTATGTGCCGGCTGTGAGCTATGAGTCGTGAGCTCCTGAGGTTCGGGCTGTCCCTGCTGCAGGTTGGCGTCGGGAAATGTTATGTTCTGAGCCAAACAAGCTGCTCCACCAGATGGTTTTCCATGCGGGTCAACCAAATTACTATGAGCAGTGAAGAATGCTCGCACGTGGCTCAAACTTCGCTCACGAGCCAATTCCAGATGACATTCTCCGTAGCACTGCGTGTCCACAGAGGCCGTGAAGACGAAAGGCCCGGGCAGATCTCGCTGTCGGTCGGTGAAGGGTTGCTTCAGCGTCCTCGGCCTGGCCGTTGGCCGGATACTACACGAATTGCGCTCGAACACGGCTTCAGCTGAGGTGCACAACTGTTGGGAGCGCTGAAAGCCTGCTCGTGGATGGTCTGAGATGGTTGCTTCGCCGTGCTCACCCTGTCGAAACCGGCTGCTCCCGTGAGTTACAGCGACCTTCTTCCGTGGCGCTGGCACCGGAGGCCTCCTTCCACGGCGGGTCTTGGGACGAGGTGGTGGATCGAAGAGCGCTACAGTGCTCGTCAGGGACTTCGAAGGTGGCGAGGTGAAACCACTTTTAGGGGCTCTCACCGATTCCTCGGCGGCATATGGAGTCCGTAATAATGGGCAGCTTGCACGGCGGACAGCCATTCCTTCTTCGCTTCTTGGTGGATACAGCGCCGCCGCGGCATTGGCAACCGAATCGATGAAGTAGTTTGGTTCAGGTATGCACTGCAGTTCGTGAAACATTCAAAAGAAAGATTAAAATACGTCGTTTTTATATCCTAGAAGAAGAGAAGCTCTTGAGAGAATTTGCTTAAAGAGACATTGCTTGTAGTTCAAAAAAACATTCTTACCTGCCAGGGGAAGGGATTGGCCTTCGTTTCGAGGCGCTGCTGTTCAAATATTGTCGCGTATTGTAGTTTTTCCTCTTCCTTTATCTTTTATCTAATATTAAACTACAGCTAACCTACTTGTACGTCTCGTGAGCGACGTATAAGGCTGCTGACATTTTTGCACCCGCATGGAAACGTGCCCCCTGCATTTTCAGCCGTAAGATTTTATCAAACATTCGGCTCACGGATAAAAAGTGGCAAGGTATGTACTGAGGGTTAGAAACATGGTTGATCTCTTCCGACCCCCCCCCCCCTTTATTTGTGGTCACAGTCTTAAGGAGGCTTCGAGGAACGCGGTTCCTACCGCACGACGTCAAGGGATGGCGAATAGCCAGGGAAGAGAAACGACCCTTCCGTCTATAAAAACATGCTTGGCACCAAGGTGCCTTTCTCTGCTGTCGTTGACCTCTGCCTTTGCGAAAGAGAAGAATCTTACTGGTGGGAGAATCTTAGTGGCCGTGTAACACGCAGACACCAAAGTGAGAAACGGGATAGGAACATGTCTAGGAGAAACGTAGTCCGTCCAAGTACGTTGCAACAAAACACAAAGAAACGAAAGCGAATAAAGAGACGGAAACACGATGTATCGGTGATAAACATTTACCATCAATTTCATCAAGTTGGCATGAGGAAGATCATCATTACTAGCCGCACCAATGAGCAAGTCTAAGAAAGAAGACCGAGAGTAGATCAATCTACTAAGAAACAAGAAACATCGTAGCCATGCATGTCTACCGTGCTGCTGTGACTCGGCACTCTCGTGAAAGGAGCTCGGCACCCGGCCTCTCGCCTTACTACTGAATTCGGCCCACCTCAATGTCATGCGGAGGCATCTCAGAAGTGCAAGCCATGCTGACGCCCCTGGCAGCAGCCGCACGAATGCAACAACGGTCGTCAACAGGGCAAGACAAAAACCAAGGTTGCCTCCCAACCACGTCTGCATCAGAAGGTCCTGTGGTGGTCGGTCCTATCGACAGCACCGCCTCGCTAGAGCCACAAAGAAAAGTGTCTTTCACATCAGGATTCTCATTGGCAATTGCTATCGCCGTTTTTCTCGGTGGTTGCGTGGCCATATTAACGGCGAGTCAAGCCTTCCAGTCGCTAGAGCCCACAAAGAACAATAAAGTAACAGTTTCCCAGATGCCGCAACACCTCGATAAGAAAGTACCAGGTGGGTTGCGAGAAGATATCGGTGACAACGTCGAGGAGGCCGCTGATAATGGCACTTTTATTGAGTCTGCAAACGCCAGCTTTGAAGCCACACGTCAGAAGCACCCTCGGCCGCCACAAATCGAAGCAACGGTTGACCGACACCGCAGCGACTCTATGTGGCCTGCTGATACCACCGGTGTAAGCAGTGGTGACTTCAGTTTGGCCGGCCACAAGGAAAGCTACCGTCTCTCTAGAGGCCCCAGGGTTCTATCCGTCGTTAATAGAACGCGAACCACGTCAGCAAGGTATTCTCTTCAACAACAAAATTTTGGAGCTTAAGAATGCTTCCATCAACTGACAGTGCCACTCATGCCCGTCTAGATGAAGATATTGACAAATACAGCGCACAGGCAGTTCACGGAAGGCAACGTGCAGGCGCACGGTCAGATTACGTCCCTATGAAAGCTCTAACTGTCCCGGCATCTGCGCCTGGTCAAGAAAAGAACATTCCAATCCCAGAACCACTGAAAAAAAGTAACAAACCGTTCACAATAAATAGTACGCAATGGACGAGTTTTCAATGACGAAATACAATTGACTTGTCTTCTACTAGCTATGCAGTAGGAGGCAATTGAGTTTGCATAAAAATTATGGGGTTTTTTGTGAAGTATTGCCCTTACGTTTTGCGAACATCACTATTTAAACTACTGTTACTTTCACACTCTCAGAAGTTTGCCTCCTCGCTATCAAAAATGTTGCACTGTAAAGGCACGGTATTTAAATGCCTAAATATTTTACCTATCCTCCTGGTGCGACGTCTTTTTCTCGCTCTCATTAACAATATGTACAGAGGGATAAAAGAAATTCGACAAACGTTCCCGACTTTGAAGGACCAACTGGCTGCAAAGTTAGGAAACTGCGCGCATGCGTAATTCTTCGACAGCGTTTGACAGTCCAGCCTGTTTTTTTTCTTGGAAATGCTTGATCAAGAAGCGGCTCCTTATTTTGAGGCACCTTTTCACACTGCGTTTCCCCTGAGCGTCATGCTGACTGCAATTAGCCTGCTGTGCGCTTGGCTTTCGAATATAGTGAATAACATCACTGCAATCCTGCTCACTGGCGACAGAGCGTAAAAAGGCGCCTGCTAATAAATGACGCACGTATGCCGGCGTCGATTCTTGATAGAGCATTTCCCCTAAGGGTATTCAACTCTCCAACGCTGTAAAAGAACTACGCATGCGTGCAGTTTAATGATTGGCGGCCAGACGGTGCAGCATGCATCAGAGGCTGTGAGCTCTGTTGTTCGTATCTCTTTTAATCCTCCGTGCACAGCATGCAACCATCACTCCTTCTGTCATAATGCAGTGTAGCCCTCTGAAGCCTCAACAGACAGATATTCGGCACAATATGTGCCCAACGCCGGAACTGATCTTAGAGTAATAGATCTAGATTTGTGGGCCGCCTACATTTTGGCCTTATTTTAGACCTACTAGGCTTGTTGACTGATCCTGCAAAATTATGCACTTATACCTAAATCCAGGGACTGCTCTAGTGCAGTGTTCTTGCCTTGTTGATAAAGGTTTCTGAGTACCGCCGCTCGAGCCACGAAAATAAGCGTGGGATTTAGCGAGTTTGTTTCGTGTGTTACCTTTTTAACAATGAAGCTGTTAAGCAAATCGCGTGTGTGTGGTGCCGGCAGTTAAAAATACTAAGCAAATGTCAAGCAATCGTTCCGCCGTGCCTCGAGCGCACGTTCATCAAGCTAATCACGACAACTTAAAGAGATGGGACAATATTGGCAAGAAACCTCCCCAAAGACCTCCAGCTTTCGCCGCGTGCCTCGAGGGCACGTTCGTCAATACAAGGATACCTACTCAGGGAGATTGGCCACCATTGGCCAAAACAAACTCCCGCGTTTGCCGAATCGTGAAAACAAGAAGGACACGTCATAGCGTACGCCCCTCATTCGTTCGCAATAGTGTCGCCGTGCGCGTTACAGTTAAGGCAGAAAGTTGGGCTAGTTGGTTATCTGACTGCATTTTACTGGCGAAAAATAGACGCGGACGAAGAACAAGCACACAGTACACTCCCTAGGCTACAACTGAAATTTTACTTAGCGTCCGTGCAACAAAAAAAGATGACATATCACCGCGCCCTTCTCCTACACCACCCCACACACGCCAGCCTATGTCTCGTACATGCGCCCTCGTAGGAAGCCTATCTCTCACGTGGTACATGCTACGTGGGAGAGAAGGGGTGGTGTTTAAACGACAGACTGAGAGAGCACCGTGCAGCAGTTTCATCGCTTGCGGCGAGAGGCCATCTGGCCGATCATTGCAAGCGGTGCCCTGGTTGTACGCTGGTGTTTGATAAAACACGTGTTCTAGGATCTGGACGGACCAAACCAGTCGCGAGATTAACGAGGCATTTTATATCTACACGGAAGGAGTTAATTGTGTAAGCACTCCTTCAATAACCCTTACAGAAACGGAGTTAGCTTCCTACCAGGGCGCATGTTCGAGATATAGGCTGGCGTGTGTGGGGTGGTGTAGGGGACGGGCGTGGTGATATGTTATCTTTTTCTGTTGGACGGACGCTAAGTAAAGTTTCAGTTGTAGTCTAGCGAGTGTGCTGTGTACTTGTTCTTCGTCCGTGTCTGTTTAACGCTAGTGTCTTGAACGTCGAAGCTGCTGTATGTGATCATTGACTCCACATGTCCTGGCCGCGGATAGTTAACACGGCCTAAGAAGAGGCCGCGCTTCGAGAGGCTTGGTGTGCAAAGTACCCGCTAGAGATGATAAGTCGCGCTTCCAGGGTGGCGTACAAAAACGGCGACCAAAACGACGAGCTCACTCAAACGTTGGTGAACATGCGTGAAAACTTGAGCGATTTTTTAAAGAAAAATACATGAACCGTTCAAGACAAAGGAAAGAAAATAATGTCAAGAAATTGCTGTAAAACGCGGCTTGCAGTTTGTAATCCTCGGTGTTGCCGATGTCGTCATCCGTACGCCGAACTGAGTTAACTTTGTTCCAAACTGGGAAGGCTGTTAAGTGCCTTGGGCTAGACCAGTTTCACCACCGGCCACGAGAAATAGCGAAACGCAGGGTGCAGGACCGACTGACCATAAACACTGTACACAGGGCAGCCGAACATACCGAGTTCTTATTGGGTGGCCCTATTGCGACACAAGACGCTATAGAAATTTCAGGAAGTAGGCCAACAGGTGAGGGCCGAAAGGAGGAGATCCCCTGAAAAGGGCAGCACTTGTTAAAGAAAGCCCCTGAAAGCAGGACTGACCAGAAAAAAGAGAAAAATGACGACACGGAGCACAGAAAAAAGGTGTTTGAAACATAGAAACCATCTATACCCATTAACTGCGGTGAAAGGGGGCGTTTTGTAGCGAGTTGCAAAAGGAGAAAACTTGTTTTTCATTTGATAGAGAAGAGTGAGGATATCACGCAGCTTCTGGAGATGTACGAACGCCATCTTGGTAGGTCACGGCAAACCACGCCAAGTGCTTAGCTATACCACGGCAACCATGTACTTTGTCCACACTCACTACGTCAAGCTGGCTTAATCCTGTAGGGCTGAAACAGCAGAGGGGTGAATTCAGAAACGTCAGGTAGTATAGGTGCGGAGAGTGCGCCTGCAGATTTATAGAATTAGCATCAAGGGTCCGTTTGGTGTACTGCTCATCCAGGCAGATATTTCATGACTTAACTGAAAGGAAACAACTTACTCTTGTAGTGAACCAGATTTTAAACTTCAGCACCTATTCTAGGAACTTCATTTTCCCAAGGGGTTTGTGTTTACATGACAATTAGGTTTCTCAATTTAGAACTCACTTTCTTGTATGACCGACAAGTTTGTTGGAAATATACTTGTATAAAAGCCCACATATGTACACACGGTCCAATTAGCCACTTGTCGGCACAATAAACTTTTGCTTAAAATGCTCCTGTTGCCTTGGTTCATGCCTATATTTTAAATAGGCTTGATACGAACTCAAGGAAAAAGTAGGCATTTTGCCTAAAGTTCCGATCTCTACTCATTAGTCAAGGTCGAACTCAATCAGCATAGTAAGGAATAACCAAATTTTTGTAATTTGTGTCTTGAATTTGACCATGTGATCCAACGACTTACTAGAAGTAGTGCGGACAAATGCAATAATTTGGTTTCTTCATGAAAGAGAGGCTAGTGCTTTCGTCTTGTGGTGCTGCGTTTGCCAAAAAATCTAATTACTATGTTATTGCTGAACGTTAAACTTACGAGTCGTTATTTTTATTCTTAGTTATGGCTGACTTCTAAACAGTCAAAAGTGTTATTTCTTCCGCTAGAAAGCATTTTTAAACAGTGCGTCGTGCGGAACTGCGCCTGTTGCAAATGGAAGGGGTTGCATGGCGGCGATGTTCAGTAAAATGTTTTGCCTTATTTCACCGCAGTGGCAGTTTCCATTCTCAAGCTGTTACGTAACATCACGTCACTTCTACGCAGGCGTAAGTTGCCAATGTGTGACATATACGTGCTCACCAACGGTTTATATTACGTCACGTCCTCTCAGAAAATCGCAGAGAGGGGCATGATTTACTAGCCATATTGCTGTTGAATAGCCAACACAGGCCTACGTTGTCATGCGTGCTGGAATTCGTCTAATTTTTCAATGCCACCCAAGATTTATGCGTTTTCAGTAGAGAGCAATTAGAGCAATTTTAAACAGGTGTCACTAAACCTCGTGAACCGCTATAATTACGTTAGCACACACAGCCATTTTGTCAGCCTGAAACACGTGACTAGAACTGAAAGCCAGTCAGACGAAGCTTCTGGTCAAATCGGAAATTCACGGAGAATTCAGGAATGCGAGAATAGTGCCCCAAACAGTAGCAATGAGCGCACTGCTCTATATTTTCTTGTCTCTTATTTGAGTTTATATAAAACCCCAAAGTTGTTTACAGCGATTAGCAAAAAAGAAACTACAACATGGACTAACGCGCTGAACGCTGTCGTATGCATTGGATAAGAACAACCGGCATTGCTGTAAGTGCTCTAGTACATTACGATGACAGCACAGACGTTTAGTTAGAATTTGTTTTACCCCGCCGCGAAAGACGTTCTTCACAACGTGCCGCCGCAGTGTTTTCGCGCATGGCACGCTTCTGCCACGAGGCCTCTGCAGGCGCTTAAATTTGCTGCACGCCGCTGACGTCCCTCCCAGTGCGTAGGCTCGCTCCGCCGGCTTCGTCCATCACGACAACGAATCCAGCACTCAACGAGAGACAGCATCTAGTAGACATCTCTCAGCAGCATAGCAATAATAGAGGGCCTGATGACCAGCACGTGACCGCGACCAAGACACTGCAAGGGGTGAATGACACGCTGTTTAAACCGGCCAGTTTGGTTAGACCTACGGGGTCTTGTTGGGCCACCACTGCCACCTGAGCAAGTCGTGGTCCAGTTATAAGAAAACAGTTCAGTCGAAGTCTGCGGCATGCAGCAGCATCCTCGGCAGAACCAATGACTATGCCAGAAGGCGTGCGAAAAGCCACACATGCGTTCGTGTTCATTCCGGTTGTAGGCGGCGGTAGGAGCATGCAACTCAGTCAGGTCCCTCCAGTGCACTTGACGATTCTCAGCCCTAGCACGTGAGAGCGCCAAGCCGCCACAGAAAGATTGTCCATGTCGCCACCTCACTTGGTCTGCTCCCTCACCCGTCCCCCAGCCCACTGGTTCACTCTGTCACACAGCTCCTGGTCATGCGCCGGTTTCCAGAGCCTCAGATACATGCAGGCCTTAGCCTCCTTGACACTGTCGTGGCCAAGAGATCCAATCGGCACCCCAGGTAAAGGTAGTCGTCGACCAGCGAACGCTGCAGCCAAGAACTGGCAGGCCCCGATGCTGAGGGAACAGCAGGGCCGTGTCCACCGCCCTGTCATGGACCAGCCTGAGCACGCATAGGTCGTTCTCCTGCCGGTGGTCAACCAACACCGTGGACGCGTTGAAGTGTCGCACGAGTGCCGCCTGTAGTCCTTGCAGCGTGGTGTGCACGTTGCGTAGGTGCGGTGCGGTAATGCCGCAGAAAGCCGTGTTGTAGTCGAGCACTGGGCTTCCAGTCCTCACGTACCAGTGGTACGCAGTTGCGCCATTGCAGTCCACGACGCTCACTCTTGCCACCGCAAAGCCGTGGATGGTGAAGCACATTTCACAGCCCTGTGCGAACACTTCGCGGGCCATGATGTGCCACCAACCTGAGCGAACGAAGGCCAACGGCACTGCGTCCCACTTGCCTCGATCTCCGATAGGGTACACGTGGTAGTAGAAACTGTTGCATCCGGGGTGGCCGGCCGACGCGCCACAGCAGCTGGATCCGATTGCACGGCACCCGTACGGTGTAGAAGATACAGGCGCGTTTGGCACAGCACTTGCTGCGGTGCGCGATCATGAAGGACGGGCGGCCACGGCTGCACATGTTGCTGCTTGAGTACGCCTTTTCGCCCCCCTGCATAAATAGGACATGGCCAGGCTCTTCAGGGCATGCCAGGGGGTAGCCATAGAGATCCAGTTCAAGAGGGCTGAGTACCTAGCGGAATAGCTGGTCGTAGCAGTCAAGGGTGCGAAGCGGGACGGGCGAAGTGTCTGCAAGTTGGCAAGTACTGCACTGTGTAGCCCACCAGTTGGAGTCTGTCGAAGGCTCCTGCAAGTCATCCTCGGCGCTGGAAGCATACTGCTGAAAGCGACCACCACCCGCTGCCACAGGGTACTTTCTGTTGGGATGAACGTCTACGTCACGAGCAAGGGCCCTCTCTCCTTGAAGGGTGGCTGTCTCTCGAGAAGACGGGTGCTGGCCCTTCATGTCCCGATCCTCCTGCCGGTTTTTCGGCGCCGTTTCTTCTTCTTTTTATTCTTCTCCATTTGTAAAGGCGCGTTCCCACTGAGGGGGATTGGCCAAGGCTGGAGGTTTGTCTAATAATTTAGAAAGTGTTCTTTAAATTTGGAATATCATGATAAAAAACTACACTCCTTAGGTGTGGGGCCAGATAAATGATTGGACGACTCCGCTATCATATGAGTCTTCCGGTAGCCGTGATGAATTCGTGAAGGAGGAAGTAAGTTTCTCTGCTTGCTTTGGCAAGTTAGCTAGCACCGAATGAAAGAACTGAAGTGTTTAGTTCGCCTAAGGCGCTCGAATGGGAGAGTAAAGTAACATTTTCTTTGCTGTGTGAAACGGGGGCATTTAAACAAATAACGTTCTAGTGATTCTGGTTGGTTGCAAAACAAGCATGCGTCTGTTAATGCCAATCCTGACCTGCCCAAATACAGTCGAACACGGATATATCGAACTCCAAGGGGATCGCGAAATAGTTTGATATATGAAAAATTCGATATAAAAATATGGGCTCTGAGACCTCACTTATGGCGGACGATCACTTACCGATCGTCGCATTCAAGAATGACAACTAATTGCGCACTCACGACGAACCAGGACGCTTTATTTCCGTGAAAAAAATCGCTGATCTTGACCTGCTTCTTCGTCTTGGAAACGAAATTAAAGACGCTGGTCTCGATCTTCTCGAGGCTGCACAACTAGAAAATTCCAGCAGTACGCTGCGCCTTCGCACACCATGCACAACACGCACGCAAAAGAAGAACAGCGCGCACGTACCACAAGAACTTTGAAGGTAACGATTCCAAGGCTCTCTGAACGGACTCCAACAAAGCGCTCGCGATGGTCATCTCCGAGAGAAACAGTGATCTCCGAAAGGTGCCGGATAACTCGCCAAACAGCAGCAACAGCAGCAAAATGCAAAAGAAGGAGGAGGCCGCCAGCGCCTTTGTTCCCTCTTCCCTTTCCCGAGACGACATCGGGGGAAGACAGACCCAGAGAGAGAGAGAAAACAAAACTATTTTTCGGCAAGCCGGGGAACATACGCAGGCGCAAAAAAAAAGGGACGTGCGCATTCGGGGCATCCCTACCTCGCACTGTCACATTTTCCGAGCGTTCGGGCTTGTGTGCCTAGGGAGATTTAGCATACCGGGCTCCGTCCACTAACGCTACGGCGGCCGGTAGCGGGGCCCGACTGGGCAAGCGCAAATTCGTTCCGGTAGGGGGGGATTAGTTCCGCGAGCCAGTCTTCGCCATGCCCGCTCATTCGTCCACATCCTCCCTAACCTCAATCGGGGGAGCAGCGACTGCCGAAGAGCACCTTCCAGCTCACGCGGCGTTCGATATACCCAATGTCGGGAAAAATGCGGTTCGATATAGACGTACGAATTCCTATATTTTACACAGAATTTTCAAGGGGATAATTTATGAGTTCGATATAGACAATAATTCGATATACCCGTGTTCGATATATCCGTGTTCGACTGTATAGGTTTAATTTTGGAAGGTGGTACCTCACGGCAGTGAGGGCCACTTCACACTGGCGGGAAACACAAAACGATGAATTCCATTTGAATTTTAGGTGAGCATACTCAGGTCTATCGATGACACCGTTGGACCGCCCTCTGAGTAAGAAATATCTACGACGACGTGCCACAGTTATGGCTGCGAGATTTGGACAATCATTTAGTATCAGGCCACATATGGCGAAACCTCCTAATGGGTCCGCCCTCTCGTTGAGCAGAATACCTGTATGTCCAGGCACCCACACAACACGTACAAATACGATGTGCTTTGGGAAAAAGTAGCGAAATATTTTTGAATAAATAGAATGTTCAGATTTGACAAAACATGTCCAAAGAAATAGGGGGTCGTACGTTACGTGCGTTACAGAGCTTGGAATTCTTTTTATGGCGAGAGCCATGGCCAGTAGTTCTGCGTCAAGTATGGGAGTGTAATCAACCAATATAAAAGAAAAACTCCAATCTAGATCAAAAGAACCAATTCCAACCGCTGATTTGGATTCATACTGCGAGCCATCAGTGGCAATAACCACGTGATATAGATAATGAGCAATGCGCTCTTCTAAAATTTCCTGTAGAATACGCCCAGGAAGCAGCTTGGCATTCTTTGGAATATGTTGTCGACATGAACCGGCACTTGTGTATCCCCCGTCGATAATGGTTGAATGGTAAAGAAGTCAACGCCAATATAGGAAGGAATTGAATTGACAAACAGGAGCTGAGGGCATCTAAACCTAGGCCATGCCGTCGTCAAGAATGTAAGGGGTTGTAAAAGTATGGCCTGCTCTCTACCAATTGGAGAGCCTAGCATCCTCAGGCATGTTTTTACTGACAACAGTTGGAAGGGCATCTCTAATGATGGAAGCTGTGCTTCTAGGTATTTCCTCGCCTGTGTCCGGTGGTTTCGTCTTGGCATCGTCTTCTTTCTTGCGAGTCATGAACTGAAGTAGACTAAGACGATCAGAGCGTCGAGGAGAGCAGAAAGAATGACCACTGAAACACTGCCAGTGAAAAAAAAATCCCCCCACCTCCCCGAAGGGGATCGTGCGGAAATGCGAATGCATTGGGTGCACCGAATTCTTCTTTGCGGTATCGTTGCCGCGAGGGATTCGACTTCACCGACTTCTATCGCTATCAAGGCGCCAGTCGGCAAGCAGTCAAGGAGAAAGGCGCGCGCTCCCTGCATTTAATGCGCAGCGAGCGGAGAGGGGTACGCGGAGAGGAGCGAGAGACCCGCGCCAGCCCGCCCGCGAGCTCTCCGCCCCGAGCTCCGCGATGCGAGCGCCCTCACACGCCGAGCGCGCTCCTCCTCTCCCCTTGCCCTCCGCTACTCCGCACCTGCTCCGGTTGCTAGGCGCGCGCCACAGCTGTTGCTAGGCGCACGCCGCTCAACGACGCAAGACAACCCGCGGCTAAGAAATGCATTCGCATTTAAAACTGAGTTCCTCACCCATGGTCCAGTTACTCGGAGCAACCAGCAACGTTGTTCTTCCTAACCGTCACAAAACTGACAGTTGATGGTGATGATGATGTTCGCGCGGTTATATGCCTCTTTAGCGAGAGGGTGAGAATTTTCTAGCGTAGCCTTTGTGCAAGCACCTAGCGCGTCTACTCACCCGCTTTCAACACTAACTACATCCTTTGGCCAACTGCTTGAAAAACTGCCCGTTCGACTTCCGTTGGTTTGAGGAACAGTCCTTGGTTAGAATTGCAACAGTGTTGGTTCGAGCCTAAGCAATCTTGATTGTTTTCTAAATGAAGTTATACTGAAGCAAAAACGTTTCCAATAGATAGTACACAATGTTTTCGCAAATAACGCTGGTTCCTTCTATTTTAGGGTACTTTGAGGGGCAGTGTGCATACTACTATCGAAATCAATTGTACAGTCCAGGAAGTGCCGTTTCTCTGTTGCAGAGTAAATGTAATATCCTTGAATATATTCTTAGCTTATTTTTAAGGTCAGAACCGCCCCCCAACCTCCATTCATGTGGAGGTTGTTGGGAAATCCCTCTCAAACGCGAGGAAAAAGGCAGAAGGAAATAAGATGGCGACGACGAGTGATGATGATGATGATGTCTTCAGAGATGATGTCCTCAGAAGTCTGGCCGCGTGTTAGTTTGGAGGCCCATATACCACCTTAAAGGAGCACTGACACGAAAATTTTATGTTACACTTTTATTGCTTTTATCGATGCTTAATGGTCTGGCGAACCTGAAACAGCACTTCAAATACTTCAGCGCGCGATAGTTAATTACATTGAACGGCCTGAAAATCGTTTGTTTCAAATTCCCGCGCTTTCATTCCGAACGGCGCATATGACAGCCTCCCGGTTTGACCTCACCGCTTTGTGCGGACGTCACCGGCGCCCGCTTGAGAGGGCGTTGCGCCCGCTCGCCGCTCGTAGGGCCGCGCGCGTGAAGTGACGTGACGAGTTTTTGACGAGCGCTGTCGCGTCACTTCTTTTTCCTCTCTTGGAGTGATGTCACGCTGATGTCCATTTGCTGAGTGCCGCTCCGCGCGCTGCTCCGTCGGCGCGATAAATGCGATCCAATTGAACTATGTTCTTCGCGTCGCAGGCCGCTCATATTTCATCCAGGGTATTCTGTTGAGTGAAGGAAGCGAACTGTGCAATAATATTAACGCCGAAAATTGGTGTCAGTGCTCCTTTAAAGCCGTCACAGATGTGTACACCTGCGGTTTAAGAGATCGTGCCTACCAGCTTATCAATCCTGTTATGGCCAGCTTCGTCCTGAAGTGTAGACATGGGTGTTCAACTAAGAAGGGAGGTAATAGTACTCATCGCTTCTCTACTGATTGTCTCTAGACAATACAGTCCTCCCTTGTCATGAACGGAAACTGAGCGTAATTCGTGATACGTGGATGCAGGATGGAAACTAGGAGAAACCGACCCACCTTTGTGCGAGCTCCTCACGATTTCATGGAAATGCGGCGCACGTGATAAGTGGATGCAGGATTGCACGTACGAGAAGCCGAGCCATCTTTGTGTGAGCTCATCCCGATTTCATGGAAATCCAGCGAACTAGGTGTGACAGTTAAAGGGCGTGCCGGTGGGCTTCCCGGAGTCATGGCGTAGCTCAGCCGGAGGCCGCAGCGTCCAGGCCAAGGACGCGCTGACAAGTAACTTCCGTTACTGGCTCGTCATCATTCTTTCCTCCTCAGGCTTCGCGTTAGTGGAAATGGCCCGAAAATTTTGAACTTGCGCCTTTTAAAACAGCTCACGGCCGTCTCCATCGGCTGTATAACGCGGTAAGGACAGCGAAGCGCTAGGCCTGGTAACGGAAGAGCGTATTTATGCTGCCAATTCACTCATTCGTAAATACTGGAAGTTTGGCACAAAAAAACAAGGATTTAGGCGCTCATAATAGGCACCCCAAAGTAAAATGTAACCATTTATAGGCATCAAATACTGTCGCTTTGGCACATGTAGGGTCAATTCGTATTTACATGAGCAGAATAGTTCACGACAAATTTTCCCTTGCATTATCAACAGAGAACAGGTCTTCAGTTCTTGTGCTTGAGAAAGATAATTTCATGTGCCTCGTGAAACTAGAGTTGCTATTTCAACAGATATACGTGGAGTCAGAGGGACTCGACAACAAATGAAAGCTTAAAAGCCATCATAAGCCAGACCCATCTCAATCATTTCGCCGCGAAGTTGTACCTCATCCCGGTCAATAATTGTGGGCGAACAAAAAATTCAACGTTCACTGATGTTTGGGAGCGTGTTTCCACTTCAGGATGCTCTACGACCTGATTCCATCCAGAATATTAGAATGTTCGGTGCTCAGAGCTTTCGGCAGTTCCTGTCAGAAAGGAATGGGTCTCACAGCAACCAGGCCTTTGAGAATGGTGGCACATTGAATGGTGGTCGATGATGTAACTTATACCTGGGGTGATACTAGGCAACAACGCATTGCTATGAGCACTCGTGTAACTCGTGCTGAACCCTTCCCGGGTACTGTGAAAATCGCATCTGCTAGCAGAGTCGCGCATGCCGAACCTTGACGGGAAGCTTGCGGTGCGCCAAAACAGCTAAGGATCGTAAATTTGAATGCCCGAAGCATAGCCAATAACACTGCTGAGTTAGAAAGCCTCCTGTACCAATATGATCCCCATCTGACTGTCATAAGTTAAACATGGTTGCACGATGGTATCAGCGACGATTGTATTGTACCTAACTCGCACCAAATATTTCGTCGCGACCGCTCTTCTCGGGGAGGAGGAGTTGCTGTCATATTAAAAAGATCGTTTTCAGTCAATCTGCTTCCGCACATTGACGCTCACGAAAGTGTCTTTTTGAAACTAATTTGCTAGGGCCATGTGTTTACAGTTTGGGCAGTATGCAGGCCACCGTCTTCCCCACCCAAATTTCTAACGATGCTTTTGGATTATATGACAGCCACAAACTCCGGAAAGATCATTATGGCAGGCAATTTTAACATGCTATCAATAAACTGGACAAGTGACCACCTGTCCCAAACACCGGATAATCCACGTCTTGACATAATGATGGCGTGCGACTTGGAGCAAGTGGTACAGGAAGTCACCCGTCCGTCCGGTGATTGTGGCACAATCCTGGATCTCGTCTTTATCAGCAAGGCTACATTAAAGCATGATGTATGCATATAACAGGGTATATCAGGACACAAGCTCGTTTTTATTACTTGTTCCATTAATAACTGTGCTAAAAATGCAAAGCCAAAGGCAAAAGTTATCCGTGCTGATGACCAGGCAAACTTAGACGAGCTTTGGGGTGTTTGCCGATATAGTGTCAATGAAAATTCTCTCTTACTATGGCTTGAATTTAAGAGGATTGCCCTCGAATGTATTCGTATGTATGTCCCTCGTAAAACAATAAAAACAAACCGAGTCCCTGGGCAGACAGGAATATCGTTCATTTAAAGCGCAAACTCGAACGGGCCAAGAAAACAAAACCACCCAGAGCTGAAGTCATTCAGAGTCTTAAAACACAGCTTTCAGCCGGTTTACCTTCAGAAAGAAAGAAATATTTTTCGACAACGTTGGCAAATTGTATAGAAACACAACCAGAAACGTTCTTGCGCTATCTGGGCACCAGTAAAAACGCTTGGAGTAAACTGAACAGAACAGTGTCCTTATAACTCAACCGAAGGCCATTGCTAATGCAATGAACGAGTATTTTCATTCGGTCTTCTCTCCCCAGACTGAAAACAGCGGGCTATTTATCAATGTGACTGATATTAAACCTGACTTTATATCTTGCGAAGGCGTTCTTGCACTTCTGGATAGACAGAGAGACATTGAACTTTTTTAAGTCTGGATATAAAAGAAAAGTCGTCAGAAGGGCCAGACTTAATTTCAAATGCTTTTCGCGCCGTTATGCCGAGCCGATATCGCCCATTTTGACCGCCATCTTTAGTTTATGCTTGCGCCACTCAGTCTTGCCTAATGATTGGCGCCTAGCCCATGTTGTGGAATTTTATAAAGAAAATAGCTTAAAAATGAAAATTCATCGACCCACCTCACTAACATCAACCTGCTGCAAAAATCTGGAACACATCATCGCCTCTTTTATTAACAAATTTCTGGAAACAAAGAGTGCCCTCTCCGACTTCCAACATGGGTTCTGCAAAGGCCTTTCTACCACTACTCAACCTTTTACAACAACTCATGAAATCGCACAAGCTTTAGATTCATCCAGACAAATAGATTAAATTTTTCTTGACTTTAGTAATGCCTTCGATCCCGTACCCTATGATAAACTTCTCACTAAGCTTTCTTCTTTGGGTCTTCATGCGTTTATAATTCAGTGGATCAAATCATATTTAACAAACGGAACACAGTTCGTGGAAGTCGAAGGGTGCGCATCAAAAAGACTTGTCGTAACATCTGGCGTTCCACAAAGCAGTGTTTTGGGACAGGTTCTTTTTTTAATCTACATCATTGACATAAGATCTGCTATTGACCCGAGAGTTTTGATAAAATTGCTTGCAGACGACTGCCTTATTTTCAAGGAAATTATGGGCACAGACGACCAAGCTTTGTTAAACAGCAGTTTAACAGGAATAGGTCAGTGGTGCGCCATTTGGGGTATGTGCCTAAATACCGACAAAATAAGGTTGCCACCTGCCCGGTTTTGGACCGGACCGACCGGTTTTTTAAACAGCGGGCCGGTTGCCGGTCCATACTTGAAACCGGCCTTCATTGGGCGGTTTTTTTGGCCCTCGTGCCGTGATTATGGCCACTTTGGCGTTTTATAAGCGTCACTTCAACAACTAAGACGATAAATATGTGTCGAGAAGCTGCGCAAAGACACGCGAGCCGAGAAAATATGCGGGCGAGAGCGCTGCCTGAGATGGAGGGGACCTAAGGGAGGAAAAAAACAACGAAATGCTGCTGCCGCGGTCAGCAATTCTGGGTACTTTTCAGTGAAGCACATACAGAGCAATAACCAAGCTCTCAATCACTTTCAGTACAAATGTTATGTTGATTCCTCTCTAAGAAAACGCTACAATAAAGGGCACTTCATGTTAAAAACATGATGTCTTTTTTCAACCCAAAATAAACATTCATATACTAAGCCCACTCCCCGAAGGGCCAATTTTTTTTCGGGAAAAGGTGGCAACCCCATGACAAAACAGTAACGAACAAAAAACAGACCTCTCAGTTGTCTTATTCTATAAATGGTGCACCAGTACAAACCTTTTAGTTTTTTTTATTCTATAAATGGTGCACCGGTGGTAGAAAAGAGCCAGTACAAGTACCTGGCGATAACGTTCGCCAATACTCTGTCCTGGTCGAAGCACATAGAAAACATCTGCGCATCTGCCACGCGTAAATTAAGCTTTTTACGGCATAAACTCAAAGCTTCACCAACGCATTTAAATGAGTGGCCTTCAAAATGATAATACTTCCTAAACTGGAGTACGCTCCGGTTGTGTGGGACCCCTTCTTTTAAAAAATAAGTGCCGGCTCCCAATGGTGCAAAGACGTGCTATACGGTTCATATTTAACAAATATAAGACCACTGACTCACCAAGTTCTCTAATGCTGGAAAACAATATTTCAACCCTGGAACATAGACGAAAAGTTCATCGCCTGAAGCTGTTGTTTGTTCTTTATACTGGTTCCACAAAGGTAAATGCATCGGTGTACATTCAGCCATTTCAATCACGCCCCACAAGACATCTGCACACGCACAATATGCTTCCGTATCGAGCCCACACAAACATGTCCAAGAATTCGTTTTTTCCACGTTCAGAATCGGAATGAAATTCACTACCTGAAGAGGCCTTCACATCTCAGTCCATTTGCCATTTTGAGCGTGCCATATTGTCTGTACTGTAGTTTCTTTTTCTTTTTTTTTTGCTATGCCTTTATGGTTTATTGTAATTGTTAATGTGTAATAGGGAGTTATACCCATCTGCGTTGTTCTGATCGTCGTGTAAACCTTTGTTTAATGTACTCTATACATCTCTGTATGATTAACTTATCTTGTATTTTGTGTACGCTTGTTGTCATCATTTATAACACTTACGTGTATTTGCCACTAAATTTTGGTGCCTCTCCTGCTTGGTCTTTTCAAGAGTGCATTAGGTTGTGAAATAAATAAAATTCGTATTGGACCTTCGAAATGAGCTCAGCATTCTTAGTCAGAGTGGCACCGAAGCTGTCAGCTGCGGAAATGCTTTCTGATAAGAATGTAGCGTAGCGTGGTGAAAATAATTTCGGCTCAGACGATTTTGTCTACAAAGCTATAAGTACATGTACAAGCAACGAGTGCTTCTAGGTAAATTCCACTCTTAACCAAATTTTTTAAAGGGAACAACAGGCTCTGGTGAAAGAGGCGCAATCGGTGACTGCTGCTTGAAGACACAACCGCTGACTGAAGAAAGGTCTTAGCTGCAGGTTGACCGAGCAGAACGACCTCCTTATGTCTTTACAGCTCTGATGAATCCCTTGGATAGTATAGGGAAGCGCAATGATTTTGTACAAATTATTGATCTATGCTGTTCTGCAGACGCAGATGACTAAGGAAGCTGCAGGAATAACACCAATCAGAAACTATGCACTACATACCTGTTATTATTATTAAAGCACACGCAAGACTCTTTGCAAGTAATTCCCTTATTGCTACATTTACAAAGGCCCTTGAAGGTTACCCAGCACGGAAAATGACGGCTGTCGGAACTGGATTCCTTCAAAAGTGACGAGACGAACATTCCTATAAGCTACGCTTTTCGTTGCTTCCTCGCCCTACATCTGCTCCATTTTGCCGACCGGCGGTTTTCCTGTGATCAGCGGGTAAGTGTGCACATGTTCGGGGCGTCAACATCGGAGTGTCAGATTTTCATGTGGTTTTGCCTTAGGAGGCGTCTTTGATATTAAGTGGCATGTGCGCGGCTGCGTCGCGTTCACTTGCTTCATTTTTAAAATTTTGTATTGCGTTAGCAATGGATAGGGCACATAGGCAAAGAATTTTGTCGCTTGTCCGTGGCCACAGCGCGTGAGAAGGACATAGAACAAAACAATTAACTCGTGTGGACAGGGGTGATGTCGGTGAGTTTGGCTGCAATGGCGCTGCGTACGGGCTTTTTGTGGCTCGGCATATGCGGCGAGGTCGAAGTGGCGGTGGCTGACACAGGGTTTGTGTTTCTCTGCTTGTTTGGCACGACTCGAGGATTTTCTTTCTGTTTTTTTTTCAAACGGGGGCGCAAACAGCCTTTTGTGGTATTCTAAATTGAGAACAGTCCTTGTAGACCATCCAATCCAGAAACCAAAAACGGTACATATAACACAAAAAAGATACTCCTATGTGCTGAAAAGCCCACATATGCCCATAGTCAGAATAGGCGAGTAAAAGCCATATATTTAGAAAAGACACTTATAGGCACAATAAACTATTGCCGAAAAGGCTCCTCGTTTCCTGATTCATGTTTATGTGTTAAATAGGCTTGATATAATCAAAAGCGAACCCGGTCAAAAGCGAACCCTCTGCGAACAGCAGTTTTTTCAGCGGTATTACGGCGCTGTCTAGGATGGCACACAGTAACTTTGTTAGCAAAAACCCAGGTTTTCGCATGGGGGCAGCTTTAGTCAACATATTACGTTTTGTTTTAGTTACCTTCTCTGAATATGCGATTGTTGGCGTCAAGAAACATACGATGCAGGGGGAAAATTGAAATTGCTTGAATTGAGTGATTTCTCAGTAAAACCGGATAAGAACTGCTGCCGGATAAGAACTGTTGGTACTATAAAACACGAAATTTTTTGAATAAACCAAACTTGTGTTGCGTCTTCATGGCTTCTCTAAGCAAGCCCCCATGTTCACTGCTGTCTTAAATGTGGAGTGCCTCTTTGCCACAGCACCGCATGGTCGCCCCCATTGAACAAATTAGGGGAGAAAATGTTGTTCAAGTAGAAGGTTCGCGATTATTTGATACTGCGAGGCCGGCTGCCCGAACAGCTGTGCTAGAAGGCAGAACGTTCTGACGTTTGCCGCTTCTTTAGTGAACTTCGCCTTCTTCCGTACTTCGCCACCAGGAGGTCACAAAAAATGAACGAAGCTCACACTAACGCGTAGACGTGAAGGTGGCGAAGCTGAACGCAACCTTCACGTCCATCATGAAGTTTTAAATCTACAATCGCAGACGATTTGCCCCTTCTTCGCTTCGGCAACGACCTTTACTCGATCATTGTTGCTATAAGTGCGAGCTCCTTTAATTTTTTAGAAGAAACATTCATTCGGAATCACCTAGGATGGGCGTACGATTTGACCTGTCTTTTTCGTTCCGAGCAAGTATTACCACGATTACGGCGAACGCTGGAGTTTTTTCTTTGGTCAATCTTTGTCAATCTCTCTAAGTATTCATGCTTAACTTGGCAAACGTGAGCCAGAGACGCTGGGCGGTCGCTGTGAGGCACGTAAAACGAGCGCCAGCATTTCCTTGGTTTCATTCACTGCCGGGCGCTCGCCGCAGTCTTTGCTAATCACCCTAAGTGGGTAGGCTTTGGCTTGGGAAACGTGCATAGTCGACAACCGAGGAAGGTAGCAATCACTGAAAATTGCCGAGACCAGCTCACTTAGTTCTTGGAGCTGGGGCTGCTGCTCCAAAAAAGGTTGAAATTGGGCTAATACCACCCATGGCACAGACAAATTTAAGTGATCCATTTAAGTTTGAAAATTAGGTATCAGGGCAGAAACTACTGTCTATTCACCTGCCGGTATAGGTGCCAACAGCAACATACAAGCTTTCGAGCGTGACTACTAAGTGGCTGCTATGATCTGAAGAGATGTTTAAACTGTCTAGCCATTATGGCGCCACTTATTCCTCCTGGCCAAAAAGGCATTCGAACTGCGGGATGAGAACTCGTGTTAACGTGAAGCTTGACTGTGAAACGTGCGGCGTTTACCATGAAAACTGGATACGGCACGCAATACAAGCCTGAAGTGAAGGAATTCTGCTGTCCCAGACACCGAGACTAGTAAAGTTGGTCAGATTTTCTGCCACTGTAAAAGTTTAGCCACACAAAATTGGCAAAAGAACTGTTGCGCCCCGAAGTGCCGGGCACAAGCTTCCCATTAAGCTAGGTTATTAGTAATCTGTCATGAAAACATTACCTAGAGCATTGGAAAATCGCCCTAGCTATGCTTTAGAGTGCTGTCAAGGCAAAGAAGCGGCTGCACGACACGCGCCGTGGCCGGCGCGCGCACACCGCTGTTTACAGTGGCCCACCACATCCGCTGGATGCGAGGCTAGCTTTCTAAAAATGTATTACTACCCTCACTAATACAGCGCCCAGTGTTGTCACACTTTTCTTGTCCTGTTCCAGTGCTGTTTGCCAACTTAGCTAGATTTCCCCTTGCCCGATGGAACTGTCTGTAGGTGGAGGTTAATCTGCTATGTACCAATGTCTACATATGGGCACACACTACATACGAACCAGAGGGATTCCCATCCTGTCCTAATGCAGAAACATTTAGGGCATATCTCATGAAATAAGTTAAAAGCCAGCCCCGTGCGACAAACTGGATTTTTGGTAAAATAGTTACTGTATTCCATCCTAGACAGCGCAGAAATACCGCTGAAGGGCTGCTGTTCGCAGAGCGTTCACTTTTGACCGTACTTATTCTGCCTTATTTTTGTTAGGGCTGATAGATATCGTTGCGTAAAACATAAGGCGTGACGTGACAAAGAGGATCACGTAATTGTCTGTTCCGTTAATGTCAATTGGCCAGTGTCCTGTTAGACAATCCCAAGGTGCCTGGCAGCTGTGTTTGGCCGGCAAATTGCGGCACTAACTGCTTCAATGTTTATATCTTCGTAACTTTCGTTACCACTCTTACTGCTATACAAAGGGTACGCACTGAATTCAATTGCTAATAGCTCGTTCTCCAAGCTTGTAATTCCTGCTGAATTTCCACTTGATTTTCCGGCTTCAGTCGATCGCAAACAGTTGTGCATAATACGTCATAAGTTCGGTGCGTAAAAGTAGCCTGTTAGTCGCATGCCTATTTGTTTTCCTCATTATATGGCTTATCTGAGTGAAGTTTATATTGAAGTGGTGAAAGTGTTATTCCAAAGAGGCAATCTATGTGAAGGACCTAAGCCTCCGTTTTGTTCAAACAAAGTTAAAAAAAAACGTGGCGCAAACTAGACGGGACAAGAGAGACAAGAAACACAGAGACAAAAAACACCCGTCTAGTTTGCGCCAGGTTTTTTTAACTTTGTTTGAACTATGTACCAACTAGCTCAGCAACAAGTTTTGTTAACTCCGTTTTGTCTTCATGACCCTTTAAAACTTCATTGAGTAAGTTCATTGGTCTTCACCTTGCAGGAATGACGAACACCGCATCAAGTTGACGTTGAAAATACCCCCGAGAACGACCATAACATTGACAGGCAGCGGTTTGCATCAGCTCAAGAACTGGGACAGCCGCAGCTCACTTCCCTTCGAAAGGTTGCGCGTTAGTAATTAGGGAATTGGCGGCATCAGTACGATCATCTGTTACTAGACATAGCATTTCGCTGTGCTTAATCCGTCATACAACCAAAGGAGATAGCCATCTTTTTAAACAGCGGAGAGTTTTACGAGCCGTAAGTTCGCCTTTGGAGGAACAAAATACCAACTAAATGGGGAGTGCTCGTAAGGGCTTGCCTCGCGGCGCCCGCGGAGTGTCCCTGTCACGCGCAGTGACATTAGAAAAAAAAAATTCAGGTGCCATATCCACTAACCTAAAACCTGACGAGGGGCGAAGCATGCAGTGTATCAGTGTATTCTCACCAGCTTGGAATTTTTACCCACGGAGATGAAACCGTTGGGGCGTAGAGGTATTCTGCTTTGCTGTAATTCTTGTGTCTTTGAAGCACAAAGTACTATAGAGCGAGGCGTTGTGAAATGATTGTCCCGGTGTCTTTTAAGCACGCATTTTTTCCACGTTGAGGAAACATTCTAGCGCGAGGCGTTGGAAGACGAGTGTTCCTGTGTGTTTTTTTAGTACGCGTTACGTTCTTGCGCGAGGTGTTGGAAAACGAGTGTTCGGCGGCTTTAGTACCGTGACTACATGATACTCCGACGACATCATATGACGACGACATGAGACGAAGACAGCCTGAGCCCCCAAGCGGCTCGCCCCAAACAGGCAAAAACCCCGAGGAGCAAGGAAATGGTGAGCAATCGTGAGCGCGTGCCCCTCGACGACCGTGCAGTCCCCGGCTCGCGCAGTGGCTCTGGTAAAAAAACGTTCCAGCGAGGTCGGCAAACGTATGATGAAGCGCCCTTACTTTTAGAAGTTGTGGAAGGACGGACACCTGTTCGTTCGTCGCTTCCATAGCGGGAGCCCGCCGTCCTTCGATAAGGGCGCTTCATCATCAAACACGGGATTCCGCACCGTTCTTTCATTCGTGACGGGTTCGCGCGTTTTTTTCCTCTCTCCTATCGCTCTTTTCTTCCACTCGTCGTCGCCCTCTTATTTCCTTCTCCTTTTTCTCGCAGTTTGAGAGGGATCAATAGAGGGGGAGGGGGTGTTCTGACATCGACAAAAACTAGCCTATCATGAGTCAGAGATATTCCATTTTCCCACGATTGCACAAGCGCCACTTCCTGCATTTACAAAGCTTCAATTGATATCGATAGCAGGATACGCACTGCACCTCAAAGCACCCCAAAAGAGATCGCACCACTGTTATTTAGAAAAAAATTATGTACAGTTAATTTGAAACATCTTTGAATAAGTATAACTTCACATAAAAAAGGATTCAAGATGGCTTAGGCTCGAACTGAGGCTGTAACAATTTTAACCAAAGACTGTTCCAGGCTGTTACAATTATAACCAAATACTGCTCCTCAAACTGACGAAACTCGAACGGCGAGTTCTTTAAGCAGTTGGTCAAAGACTGTAGCACGGCCCCTCGATCAAGCACGCGTGTTTGATCGAGGGGCCGTGGCTGTAGTTAGTGTTGTAGTTAGTGTTGAAAGCGAGAAAGTAGACGCGCTAGGTGCTTGCACAAAGGCTACGATAGCAAATTTTCACCTTCGTGTTTCAGAGGCATATAACCACACAAACATCATCATCACTATCAACTGGCAGTTTTGTGCCGGTTATGATGAACAACGTTGCTGGCCGCTCAGAGTAACTGGAGCATGCGTGAGGAACTCAGTTTTTTCACTGGCAGTTTGTCAGTGGTCATTCTTTCTGCTTTCCTCGGCGGTCTGATCTTCTTAGTCTTCTTCGAGCCTCGCAAGAAAGAAGACGATGCCAAGAAGAAACCGCTGGAGACAGGCGAGGAAGAAGAAAAGGCGCCGAAAGACCGGCAGGAGGATAGGGACATGAAGGGCCAGCACCCGTCCTCTCGTGAGACAGCCACCCTGCAAGGAGAGAGGGCCCCTGCTCGTGACTTGGACGTTCATCCCAACAGAAAGTACCCTGTGGCTGCTGGTGGTGGTCGCTTTCAGTGGTATGCTTCCAGTGCCGAGTATGACTTGCAGGAGCCTTCGACAGGCGCCATCTGCTCGGCTACACAGGGCAGTGCGAGTCAACTTGCAGACACTTTGCCCATCCCGCTTCGAACCCTGGAATTCTACGACCAGCTATTCCGCTACGTGCTCAGCCCTTTGGAACTGGATCTCTGTGGCTACCCTTTGGCATGCCCTGAAAAGCCTGGCCGCGTCTTATGTATGCAGGGGGAAGAAAAGGCGTACTCAAGCCGCAAGATGGGCAGCCGCTGCCACGCGTCCTTCGTGATCACGCACAGTGTCGAGTGCTCTGCCAAACGCGCCTGCTTCTTCTACACTGTACGGTGCAGCGCAATGGGGTCCAGCTGCTGTGGGGTGTCGGCCGGCCAGCCCGCATGCAACAGTTCCTACTACCACGTGTACCCTGTACCCAATCGGAGATCGAGACAAGTGATATGCAGTGGCGTTACTCTTCATTTGCTCAGGTCGGCGGCACAAAATGGCCCACGAAGTGTTCGTATTGGGCTGTGAAGTGTGCTTCACCATCCATGGCTTCGCGGGGGCAAGGGTGAGCGTCGTGGACTGCAATGGCACAACTGTGTGCGACTCATACGTGAAGACCGGAAGCCCAGTGCTCGAATACAACACAGCTTTCAGCGGCATTGCCGCAGCGCACCTACGCAACGTACACACCACGCTGCAAGGCGTACAGGCGGCGCTCTTGCGACACTTCAACGCGTCCACGGTGTTAGTTGACCACCGGCAGGAGAACGACCTCTGCGTGCTCAGGCTGGTCCATGACAGGGTGGTGGACACGGCCCTGCTGTTCCCTCAGCAACGGGGCCTGCCCTATCTAATAGCGTATTTTTTCGCCCTACGATTGTTAGAGCTCTTACGTGATCGTTTACAGGTTTTCCATCATTCGCTATAAAGACGGATTTGCGCTGATTTTCTCTATTTTTACTGGCATGTGGGAGCGGGGGCTGTTCCACCGTGCCGTAGCGGTGCCGACAACACATTATTTTCAACTCCCCAGTTGATTGAAAACTGTACAAATTACGGTACCTCCGCCCAATCACGGTACCTTCACATGATACGTGTTTTAATAGCTTGGGTAGTCGTGCGCTCGTCAAAAATACGTACTTACGCGGACAGCGCTTGTTGCTTAGGGGGTGCTCAGCTTATTGCCGCGGCGCTTCGGCTTCGAAGTGTACTTTGGTCGTTGTCGTCTTAGCCCGCAGTCGTGTTCATTCGGGCCGCTGTTTGAACATTTAGGTTGATTGAGACATTAACGGAGCATGTCGTGCGGGTTGCCGGGCAGATATTCGCTTGCAGATTGGCCGAGATAGCTAGCCGTGTTGTACTCACAAGCGGAAGCCATATTTTGTCACTGCCAAAACAGACCCCAAGCAGGACTAATTTTTTTAGCCGTGCAAAAGTTAGTTCGCGCTACTAGACCCTAATTACGACCTCTGAGTAGGAGCAACGCTTGTAGAGGCTATTAAAGGGGACACGTGTCATATTTAGTAATGTAGGATTGTCGGCTGCTAGTGAGGAGTTAGTCAAGAGAGGCGGATGTGGCCTTAAGAACAGGTCGCGAACAGGAATTCAAAGTTATGGTTCATTCTCGCATAGGAAATCTATAGGCTCCATACATAATCACTATGCCAGAAAAACAGAAGCCGGAACAAACATAATCTATAACACACTGAATAAGAAATTCCAAGCCTCAGGCCTACAGGCCAGAACCACTGACCTTCATACAATGACAACTAAACTCTATGAATTTATTGTGGGGTTACAATTGCACGATGTATGCCCTAAGCTGCCTTCTACTGTATCCAGTAGTTTCTTGGCGTCTGTTTAGTATCAGGAAAAAAGTATGAGTGAATAATTGAACGATTGAAACGTAATTCTCATATAAGTATGGTACCGCCCATATATCACCTTTGTTTTCTCCTTGTGCTGCGTGCATTAGCATCCGATGAGTAATGTTGGAACGGTCCAAAAGACGAGAAGTAATTGGTGGTTTTAGTTGATCAAACGTTAAACAGTTGCAATAAGTGATATTCACGCATATTATCGGCTGGTGGTGAATTACGCATTAGCAAAGTTATTTGGCTGTGTCTGCGCGTTTTATAGTTGATATTTGTCGGAAATTGGTTTATGTATAGTGACACTCCCATTAATGTTAGTTTTAATTGTTGCAGCCCAAACTAAATTGCAGTAATTCATGTGTGAAATCCATACGGCATAGTAAATTTAAAGCTTCCCTCGTAGCAGAAGGATGCTACGACAATGCAATAGTACTCCTTTCACTGCTGGCGATATCTTTCCAAGAAATCGATGTCAGTATCCCAGTTAAAGCTTTAAGAAAGATATACTCCCAGAATTTGTGTCCAGTGATAACGAAAATGGGCTGATTTTTATAATTTTGTTTATAGGAAGGAGATATTTATTTGTTTTCTACCAGGGGAGATGATGGCCCCGTTTACGTGGGATTAATTTTGAGTTTAGTAGCTTTGGACAATAAATATACCTTATCGAGAACTTCGTCGCGTTTTACAATTATTATAGGGAAGTAATAGAAGTGGTATTGTCGGCGTAGATCACAAAAAAATTCCCCGCATTTCCCCGAGGGGAAGAATGTGAAAGTGCGAATGCACGAGTTGAATTTGCGCGGTTCGGTAATGTTCGCGAAAGAGAGATCACACACACATACACAACTACAAAGAAAGAAAGATGCATTTATTCACAGACACCTATTTGTGTTGTCGTTGTACTTGATTGCTAGAGCGGATCTCAGCTTTGAAATTTCGTGTCAGTACTCCTTTAAGCGGGTGCATTAGCCCTTCTCACGCCCGATTCCTGGCCAATCCCCCACGTGGGTATGTGCCATGTCAGCGGCCAGGCAGCGCGCGCCCATCTCCCCCCGTTGCCAAGGAAGACGAGGAGATTCCTGGCCAATCCCCATCTCCCCCCCCTTGAAAAGGAAGACGAGGAGATTCCTGGCCAATCCCCCACGTGGGTATGCTATGCGGACATCGCCGGTGGACGCAGGTTCAGGGTCGCTTAAGAAGTGCATCGCACTTAATATAACTTCGGTGTGAATGTGAAGAATCTCCCTACGTTTCTGCTCGCGTCGACCATGCGCATCAGGTCGATCCCTTAGGGACCGGGGAGCTGGACAGGTAGCGCCACCACTCGGCGCTCCGGCGCTCCCTTCGTTAGAGGTATGAGCCGTTGCATTGGACTACGCAGCCTTCCGTTGTCTTTGCCGCGTTTGCTTCGGTGCTTTGAATGTTTGGTGTTATTGTGAGCGGATATGTGCAATGAAAAAACGTCTGGACAGATGCGTTGGGTTCTTAGATGCAGTAAAGGCTACGTAAACTTGTCGTACGCTTCTAAACTTGATGATGATGATGGTTAGAGTTTTTTTGGCGCAAGGCCAGCTGTGGGAAAGAGCGCCAAACAAAAGTCTAAACTTGGGTATGGCTACAGTGACACGCGCCCTTTTTGCAGCGATCTACGCTTGGCTCCACCCGATCTGAGTACGAATAAAACTACTATTATTGGTGTTCATTTCTTCCTAAATGCACTAACAGCTATGTAAACTTATTGGACGCTTCTAAATTAAACAATGGGCTGCATTGACAAAAGCGCGTTTTGCAGTGCTGTGCGCCTGGCTCCGCGAGATCTGACCAGGTATAATACTAATGATATTAGTATTCATTTCTACCACTTTAAATTATCTACACTGGTTTCAATAACTACGGTATCCACGCCAGCCTTAAGGGTGAGGTACCTCGGTACGTGCGCTTTGAAGAGAAAGGCACTAACGTACGAGATCGATTACCGTGTGACTGTGGAAACGTCCCGGCAGTTTACACTTTCTTTCTGTAACCGTGAGCTTTGTGCCTTTGCTTTTCGTGAGTGAGAGCAGGGACGTAGCCAGAGGGGGGTCTGGAGGTTCAAACCCCCTCCGAAAGTTTTTCTAGGCAGCGCGCACGTGAGACTTACGGTTCATTTCGGCAAAACTCAGCCCTTCCCATAACTCAAAAGCCCTTCCGAAAGAAAATGCCGGCTAGGGTCCCTAGTGACACCATGGGAACACGAGAGCCTAAGCGGAACTGCCCCGTTGGTACTGGTCATTTTATGAAGAGCCAAAGCATCCCCCCTTCCTTTCCCATTTTACCACCTGCGTGGAATGAAGTCTGGCGCTTTAGTTAAAAATGTTGCAATGTTAACGTTAGTCTGTGTTTTTAGTGCGTAAGTATCTTTGCGGAGTATCTAAAAAATTGCACGACTTGTTGCCTGAAATAGGGTTTCATCAGCCCGACTCGTCCCAGGCGCATTTCAGACACGCTGGAAACAGTTAGGATTTGGAGAGGGGTGCAGAGAAGTGCAAAATTCAACAGCAAAGTCATCTAGCCTGCGGTCTAACGACCACGATGGTTGAACGGGAAGCTTTCTTCGTTACGACAGAGAATAGGAAAGGATGGACGTCAAAGACGCTGCGATCAAAAGACCAAATTGCGTGCTGGTCAAATACACAGCTCCACTAGGCAAAGCTTAAGTCCAGAAGGCAATCAAGGAAACTCACACGAGAAAGCTTGTGTCAAACCATCGTCGTCGTTAAACGAAGGAGTGCATAATTTTTCAAGTGTAGGTAACAGCGTGCAAAACTACACCGCATCATTTAGTTGAAACTGAGGGCAGCTTTTAGGCCCCCTCCTGTATCTGGTCCTTCAGCCCCGCAGGAATAGTTTAGTGAAAGCCATTACCAACTAGCCAGCAATCATTGCAAGTCTTACAATTGTAAAGCAATGCTTTTCCACAACAAGCAATAGCGTTTTACGATCATGCGGTATTTATTCTGTAAATGAATCCCGATGACTGTAGTAAACGTATTTCAGCGAAATTAAACATGTCTCTACTGTACTTAAGGAATTTACGGAGCGTCGTCTATCACAATTTCTGTTTCGGGGTAAATCTGAGAAGGCTCTCCGCAACATTGTCTTTCGTTTGTGCTCGATGCCATTTAATCATCAACTGCCAAAGGCGAACGCCGCAGCATTCCTGGATCGGCTGCACACTCCGGCTTTGCAAGACCATTTAGCGGCAATTTATTCCTCGATACGCTAAACTGCATGCAGGCACGAAAAATTTGCACGGACTCGCACTTCTAGCTTGGCGCATTGATCGTCGTCTGCTCTTTGTAATTACTGAGTGTGGGCGTATACGCCACACACATGGCATGCCTCGTAAAGGTCGCCTCTACTTTCAAGATTTACCAATATGAAAAAAGTCTGTGATTATCTACGCTTTGCAAGCCATGCATCTGCAGAATGACAGAAGGCCCCTCTTTCACAGACGGAGAGCACTGGGCGAAGGCGTTGTGCAGCTGGGTCCGTAAGGTCCAGGCTAAGGTCATCCAGCAAGCTGCAATGGTCACCGGCCGGTTACCACTGCCGGTCACCCGCCACCCAGACTAGCCCCATGGGGCTCAAATAAGTTTCTCTCTCTCTCTCTCTCGCTCTCTACGCTGCGCTGACCGCCACCGGCATTCCACTGACGACCGGTTCGCCGCGGGCAGCGCTGTTCGCTCAAGCGACGTTGGTGCCATACAATGGCCGCCCGGTCCCTATACACTTATGGACTAAAAAATATCAATTTTCACCTCTTCTGTTATCCATAAACGAGTGTAGCGCTCTACCATAAAACATAGCCGCCATTACAGAACCTTCCCTTTTCCAATCTTCATTACTAACTTAATTTGTAGCCACCACTGACCTCTAATGTCGAATGTATGCGTAGAGAATGTTTATTGCTATTTCGTGAAATACGTTTCCTGTTATCGCAGAGTGCTTACTATGTTTATTACTTACTGTGGTATTAGTAATGTTGCTCGTGCTATTGGCCACTTTGATTACCAGTATCGCTCACTTACATGGTGTTTTACTGATGCTGTAGTAACCTCCTCTATGTATCTCACCTTATGTAACGCCTTCTGTGCTCTTAAGGCGTTAATTAAGTAATTTAAATAATGAATAAAAGGAGATCAAATATACTACCCTGAGGTACTCCATGAAAGACAGATAAAAGAGGTGATTTGTGGTTGTTAAGAAAAACGCATTGTGTTGGCCGTGCAAGTAAGACTCAAGCAAAGCCAAATGTTTTCCACGAAAACCGTACAGTGTAGGCTTTGTGGAAAGAGCGTCATGGTTAATTAAATGGAAACCTTTTCTAAGGTCTGAAAAGAGTCCTAAAGTTTTGTTCGGTGTTTCTTAGGGTATTTTCTTTTATGGCCAATAGAGCCAATTCCACAAATCTTCCCATCCGGATGAATAATTGAAACTCATTTAGTGCATGCTTTGCATGGAACAAGTTTGGGCATCGCGCAAATATATATTTTTTCCAGAACATTAGAAAATAACAGGTATAACAGAAATGGTCTGCAATTTGTAGCATTGTTTCTTTCTCCCCCTTCATATATGACTGACACTCTGGCAATTTTCATGGCACTGGAAAACATTGCAGGCTAAATTTCTAAGGTAAAGATATCAGCAAGTAGGGAACTGCTACACGAAGTACGTATTTAGCGGTTCCAATATGAATGTTATCAATACCCAGTGACTTATCGTTTCGCAAAACCATAAACGTATTGGGGATTTTGTTTGTTGTTTGGTTCAAGAAATATAATGTGGATAGAATCGCTATAATGAGTGCTGATATGTGGCGGGCTATTATCGTTCTACATTTACATTAACAAAGAGAGTATTAAAGTAGCTTCCATGTTTTTTGCTGCTGTGTTTGCGGTTACCCGCTGTTAACATTTTTGACAGGCCCATTATTATTACGAACGAGGACATCCAATATCTTGTTCCAAAAAACATCAGGGCATTGCCGAGTAATTGGCCGGAAGGTATCTTAGCTTATCTTAGAACGCTGCAATTGTGTAGTCATCTAATTTCTAAACCGTTTAAAACGATTGAGCTTTGCTACCGAGTGAGTCCGTGAAAAAAGAATGATGGATATTTTTACTTTTTATCATATTTAATGTGTTATTGAGTCACCCAACGCTTCCGTATCTTGTCTTGGCCTTTGTAAAGAGCAGTGGTGCTTGCAATATCCTGAAAAATTTGATAACAATTTTGCTTTATTTTTTACTGCACCCTTCGTCATCCCTAATAACTCCGGTGTTATTCTGTACTGTACACTTTCCACCATCTTTATACAATATTTTGCGTCTGTTCAAATAAAATCAATATTAAAATCAAATATGTATTTACAGAAACGGATTCCGGACAATTCCGCGGCAAACAGCAGGTGAAGTAGCTTAACAAAGGCAAGAGAACCATTTTATGGTACAGCAGACAGCGTAAAACCTACTACTGCAAATCAAACATGCGGACAGACCTTGTATGTAGTTACTGTTGGAACCTCGCAAACCAAGTTTACTTCTTCAGTACCGTCTCCTCGCGTAACATTACTACCTTAAAGTAGCCATGAAGAGAAAACACAAGTTTAATTCATTCGAAAGATTGCCTCGTTAGAACCATAACGACACCACTTATAACGCAAACTTCGCTCAAATAAGCTACATAATTAGGAAAAAAGGAAATGACCATGTGACCCACCAGCTCATTTTCCGCAACAGAACCTATGATGTCACTCGAGAATGCTCTGCGATTGGCGGAGGCCGGCAAAAGCAAACGCATGTTAGGCAGGGCTTACAGTTTGCAAAGCGAGCTAAATGCCCGTGAAACATACTGCACATTCTTTTTATGACAAAGAACGGTGGAGTAAACGGTTGAAGTTTCGAACGAAGACGCAAGCGTGTGCGCCAATCCGTACGAAACTACCGCCGGCCGAACTCGACATCTCGCCGTCGCCACCGTCGCGCAGACGAATTTTCGAGTTCGAGGCTCTTAGGGGCCAACGAACCGTTCCACCACGTACAACCGCGACCTTGCTTGGTATCTTAATCTCTTGACAGGAGGTTGGCCGTCATATCGCCAACCAGCGAAGGTAAAAATAGAAACGAGGGGAGTAAGGAACAGCAAGAAGCGACGAGATAGTGCCAGTCGTCGCAGAAGTTTCGAATGGTGTTGGCTTGCTGCTGTCGTTACGAGCTCGTTTCCGGTTTACAACCACTGAAAACTTCAGTTTGTTCGAGTACATTACAATGAAAGTTCGTTGCTGCGTTTTGAAATGCCCATGTAGTACGGGAAAATCGTCGAGGGAGTGCGACATACCCGCCGGTGAGGAGATCTCCTTTCGTGTGCTGCCCAACGACGAACGTCGGCGAAGCAAGTGGCTACGTTTTGTGAACTTTGCAAACTGAGGAGAAAGAGAGCTAAAGGAAGTACGAGTGTGCTCGCTTCATTTCCAAGGAAGTGATTATGGCAGGAACCCTTACGTTAGCTCACTCCTGGGACATGCTGGCGCTCGTCGCCGACTTCGTCAAATCGCCGTCAAAGCTCGCGCGAACGGCTTTCCATACATGACACCGGCCAACTGGCATAAGCGATACTGCAACTGAAATTGAACTATTATTAACCGTAATAAAAATACGGTACATACGTACCAGTCTGTATTCGTCCGTCGCGACGGGGCTGACGAGGCAGCGGTGCCGATGGCCGCCGTTCGTTTTGTGGCTATCGCGGAATGGTCGCTTTCCCGTCCACCGCGTATCCCACAACTTTTGCCGCTCGTGCACTTAAAAGCATTGAGCGTTCAAGTTGTGTGAGGTTGTTAAATGCAAACCCGAGCTCCTCGGCGAGAGTTTTGTTCTCCGGATCAGGCGATTCCATGACTAGGGCTGCTGGGGCACTAGGTTTTACTAGTATTTTTAAAATGCCCGCCGTCTCGGTCGACTCCCGCGTGTGGGTGCTATATGGAGTCGACATACTAAGTATCTGTTTCATGGACCGGCTCATATGACGCCATTGTTCACGTCACGGAATGTGCAATTTTAGCGGGAGATTTAAAATTTTGGCTTAAATTGCCTTATTTCTCAGTGAATAATGCATCATTTGCTTCCGGGAAAGCGCTTGGGGTACTATGAAACAGCTAATCTTTTGAGTAAAACAAACGTTTGTTTTCTCTTTATGGCTCCTTTAAGTATCTGTGTAAAACCTTTCCGCTATTTTCCTTATCATCGTCCCTGTTGCATGTTCTGTTACCAATTGTCCCTAAGCGCACACATTGTATCTCTGACGAAAGCAAAATACTTTGTTACGCTGACCCTCTCGCCTGAGCTTAATATTTATTAATTTTTTTCTGTACTATGGACACGAATGCCGTTGCTCGTTCTTCTCATAATCAACTTCAATAACTCCACCAACTCGATCTACTCCCAGGTTTCGCATTGTGACATTTCTTGGTTTCTCTTTAAGTTCCTTCTTTTTAAGTGCGAATGCACTTCTTAAGCGACCCTGAACCTGCGTCCACCGGCGATGTCCGCATAGCATACCCACGTGGGGGATTGGCCAGGAATCTCCTCGTCTTCCTTGGCAACGGGGGGAGATGGGCGCGCGCTGCCTGGCCGCTGAAATGGCACATACCCACGTGGGGGATTGGCCAGGAATCGGGCGTGAGAAGGGCTAATGCACCCGCTTAAAGGAGTACTGACACGAAATTTCAAAGCTGAGATCCGCTCTAGCAATGAAGTACAAAGACAACACAAATAGGTGTCTGTGCATGGCACATACCCACATGGGGGATTGGCCAGTTATCGGGCGTGAGAAGGGCTAATGCACCCGCTTAAAGGAGCACTGACACGAAATTTTAAAGCTGAGATCCGCTCTAGCAATCAAGTACAACGACAACACAAATAGGTGTCTGTGAATAAATGCATCTTTCTTTCTTTGTAGTTGTGTGTGTGTGTGTGATCTCTCTTTCGCGAACATTACCGAACCGCGCAAATTCAACTCGTGCATTCGCACTTTCACATTCTTCCCCTCGGGGAAATGCGGGGATTTTTTTTGTTCCTGCGTGCATGCAATGTTTTAGCACGTATTTGAAGACAAAAACATGGCTTTCACTACTAGGGTCCAAACAAGGCTACACGAGTTTCAAGGCCGAAATAATAAGTAGACATCTACACACCATCTCTGTTAAAAATGGGTGGCTGGCATACAACTTTTATGTCACTGCGAATTCCAGGTAGCAGGTGTATAGTTGTACCTAGTTTTAAGACGGAAGTCTTCCTTTGGCTGCCTAAACGCGAAAGGTATGGCCTGTCTGTCGGTCTGTCACTAAGGGCTCTATTCAGCCTCAAGGCCAAAGTGAAGGAGTACTTCACCACAAAGTATTCGAGGCAATGAAGGCACCACCGTTGCAAGCTATTCTGAGATAGCTTGCCAGTTTATTGTTCTGGTTGTTGTATTGTTATATTCCGTATTCGTTTTCATTCACATTATCTTTGCAAGACACTAAATGAAGCAGTTTAAAGCTTACATGGACGAATTCGTGTATTATTTTGAAACGCTGCACGGAAACACTGTTAAAACAGTTCCTTTCTTAGTGCTTCCATTTAGAAATAGATATAAAGCAGGTGTGTCAAACTGAATACTTATATAAGAACTATGCACCAGTAACTGATGCAAACAAGTTGTTTATATATATATATATATATATATATATATATATATATATATATATATATATATATATATATATATATATAGACTGAAAAGATAAAAACTCACACAGAGCGCGAAAAAAATAAGGTTAGTAGAGACAGAGACAAACGAGAAAGACTTAGAAAATAAAAATAACTTTACTGACGTTTCAGGGAGAGGACTCCGGAGTCCTCTCCCTGAAACGTCAGTAAAGTTATTTTTATTTTCTAAGTCTTTCTCGTTTGTCTCTGTCTCTACTAACCTATATATATATATATATATATATATATATATATATATATATATATATATATATATATATATATATATATATATATATATATATATATATTGTTACAGCGCCTACTCTCCGTCGGAGTAGGCAAATCGCCGGCTTACCCTTGGACCCGGCTGACATGGCGCCGCCCCGGAGGGGTGAACACTCTTCCCCAGTGGTGGTCAACGGTTGGCACCACAAGGAACCACGCTCGTTCTCTGGGAACGATGACGACGATGTCGAGGATTGGCTCAAACACTAAGGGTGAGCAAATACAATCGCTGGGACACAGCCGCGCAACTAGCCTATGTATTGGTGTATCTCGTCGAAACAGCTTTGACCTGGTTTGAAAACAATGAAGCAAAGCTCACGACATGGGCGAGCTTCGTCGAGGAGCTGAGGAGATCTTTTGGCGACCCCATTTCCCGCCGCAAAAAGGCCGAGCAGACGCTCGCGCAGCGAGCACAGGTACCGGGCGAGACTTGTACGGCATACATACAAGAGGTCCTTAAACTCTGCTCCCTTGTAAACCCGAACATGACTGAGGAGGACAAGGTGGGCCATTTGCTAAAAGGTATAGCGGAAGACGTATACCACTTCTTGATTGCAAAGGAAAACCTAGCCTCTGCAGCAGACGTGGCCAGCTACTGCCGCACATTTGAAGCTCTCAAGCTTCGGTGGATTTGCCCCAAATTTGTCCGTCTTCCAAACGTTTCCACTGTCGCTAGCGCGGACACTGGTCCATCTGAGGATATCGCATCCTTGGTTCGCCGTATTATACGGGAAGATCTAGGGTATCAAGTTCAAGCGTACACCGCCGGTCCGCCGCCTATTCCGGGCCTCCTGCAAATTGCGTGTTCCACCAGTGCGCCGTTCACGAGCCTTGCCTTCAAGTCCCAGACCACAACTGCGCTACACAGAGCCCTGCGGTACGTTTCCACAAGATGGCGTCAATGTTCAGAGCTTCCGAGCGCCATCCCGGCGACTCGGCTACGAGAACGAATCCCGTAGAGTAGTCGCTGGCTACCCACGACAAGTCAAACCAGCCCGCTACCGGCAACAAGGCGACCAAGACCGCTATCGGGAACTACCTGTTTGCTATTTCTGGGGCGTCAGTGGGCACATCGCTCGCTTCTGTCGCCGTCGTCAGCAGCAAGCTCCGCGGTTCTTTGCTCCTTCTTCACCCAGCCGACGGGATGGCGCAATCCACCAGGATCCCCTTTTCCACTACCCGGCTCCGGTCACCAACCGCAATGCGTCTCCCGCCGTCTCTGACCGTAGCATCACACCATCATTTCGCCAGGGCCGGTCGCCGTCGCCTCGCCGCCGGTCCGTGCCCCCGCCGCTGGGAAACTAGCTGGTGCGGCCGACAGGGGTGAGGCCGCGGAATGGTCGGTTTTACCAAATCCCCTGTCAGTAGTGATGGTAGAGAACAAGGTGTGTATTTGTGTCGACGGTGTGAACGCAACTGCTTTGGTGGATACTGGTGCTAGTGTGTCAGTGATGAGCTCGTCATTTAAAGATCGCCTTGGACATAAAGTTATGTTTGAGTGGGATGGAACTAGACATTTCTATGGGGTTGGTGGTGAGCCTTTGCGGGTAGTTGGAATTATCTCGGCAGACGTTGTGCTTGGTGGAGACACACTCAGAACTGAGTTTACCGTATTGGAGTACGCAACGCACGATGTCATTCTGGGTATCGACTTTTTTCAAGAATGTGCGGCAAAGTTAGATTGCGGTGCTGGAGAGATTTCATTGCGAAGTGTATTGCCTGTCTGTATCGAGCAAGCCACCGAACCCGGCCGAGGAGTGTTCGCTGTTGCCGATGATACGCTATTGCCTCCTATGGCAGCCATGTTCGTTCCTGTGAAGTGCAGCCAAATGAGCAAGGGTAGCCCCTGTGTGGCGTTAGTTGAGCCCGAACTGAACACAGCGATGAAGAAAAATGTATTCGTACCTCGGGCTTTGGTTCATGCGGAGGGTGGTTTTACTCACCTGTGGACAGTGAACGTAAGCTCAGAATCCGTACTTCTCCCTCAGGGCCTCACGCTCGCCAGTTATTCCAATAATTTAGATACTTCACTGGACGCTATTTCTATGGCTGGCCCTGTGACTAATGTGGAACCAGACTATACAGTCAATTTCATCAAAATGGTTAACAAATCGTTGCCGTCTGAGCAACGACACGCATTGCAAAAATTGCTGGCTCGGCACGCTTCGGTGTTCGATTTTGCGCAGGGTAAATACCCTCCTGCGCCGCCAGAGTCTCGGACGCAATATCGAATTTACACCGGCGATGCACCACCCATCCGGAAGAAAATTTACCGCGTGTCTCCTGCTGAGCGCACCGCTATAAATGAGCAGACTGAGGAAATGCTCCCGAACGGTGTAATTCAGGAATCTACCAGCCCATGGGCCGCTCCTGCAATACTGGTCAGAAAGAAGGACAACACGTGGCGATTTTGCGTTGACTACCGTAGTCTTAATAATGTGACGAAGAAGGACGTCTACCCACTTCCGCGAATTGACGACGCCATCGATTGTCTGCATTCTGCCTCCTACTTTTCGTCGGTTGATATTCGATCGGGCTACTGGCAGATTCCTATGCACCCGGACGACAAGGCAAAGACAGCATTCGTCACACCAAATGGCTTGTTCGAATTTAATGTTATGCCGTTCGGCCTGTGCAACTCGCCCGCAACATTCGAAAGATTCATGGACTCTGTCCTTCGGGGCCTGAAGTGGGAAGTCTGCATGTGTTATCTAGATGACGTCATAATTTTCGGCCGGGCGTTCAACGAGCATAACCAGCGGCTTGATGTTGTTCTCCAGCGGATCTCGCAGGCTTGCCTGGTCCTTAACTCGAAGAAGTGCCATTTCGGAGAGCGCCAGGCACTTGTGCTCGGCTTCCTTGTTGACTGCGATGGTATCAGGCCTGACCCACAAAAGATTGCTGCGGTTCGTGATATTCAAAAACCCCGATAACTTAAGGACCTGCGGAGCTTCCTTGGACTGTACTCCTACTTTCGTCGGTTCATCAAAGGCTTCGCCAAGATCGCCTGTCCCCTCACAGCTCTTCTTCGTAAAGACACGCCCTTTGTGTGGACTCCCGAATGTGACTCGTCTTTCACGGAGTTGAAGCGTTTGTTGACATCCGGTCCTGCGTTGCGCCACTTCGACCCCTCGGCCCCCATTGAGATACACTCAGACGCCAGCGCCATTGGTGTTGGGGCTGTGCTGGTCCAACCGCATGGAGGTGCGCATAGCGCTGTCGCCTACGCAAGTCGTACCCTCTCGAGAGCAGAGCGCAACTACACGGTGACAGAACTAGAATGCCTTGCGATTATTTTCGCTATTCAAAGGTTCAGCCCCTACATTTATGGACGGCATTTTACCATCGTAGCAGACCATCACTCCCTGTGCTGGCTTGTCGGACTACGCGACCCCTCGGGTCGACTTGCTCGCTGGTCTTTACGGCTTCAGGAATTCGATTTCGCTGTTGTCTACAAGAGCGGGCGCCGCCACACCGACGCTGACTGTTTGTCACGCCTTCCTCAACAAGCGCAGCTATTTGAGGAAGAGCACAATGCCGATTCCTTATCTTCCATCTCGACCACGCTCCCCGATGCACTCGTGTTTCAGGAAGAGCAACAAAAAGATAGCAGCTTGAAGCCATTTTTTGTCTCCGCACAGGCGTCTCAACCGTCGACTTCACCGTTCGTCGTCCGAGATGGCTTGCTCTGGAGACGGAATTATTCGTCCGATGGTGCTCGCTTTCTGCTTGTCGTGCCTGAGAGCCTCCGGCCTGTCGTCCTGCATGCTATGCACGACGACGTCACCTCAGGACATCTTGGTTTTGCCCGCACGCTTTACCGACTCCGTCAACGTTTCTACTGGCCTCGCCTCCGAAAGACGACGAAGCATTACGTCGCCGGATGTCAGGTGTGCCAGCGCTACAAGCATCCCACAGTTCCTCCTTCAGGGCATTTGCATCTGGTGCGTCCCCCAACGTCACCTTTTGAAAAAGTAGGAATTGACTTGCTCGGCCCGTTTCCCAAGTCGGTAGCCGGGAATCGATGGATACTTGTCTGTGTCGATTACCTGACAAGATATGTGGAAACGACTGCTCTGCCATCCGCTACAGCTTCCGAAGTCGCACACTTTTTTCTGCACTTCATCATACTGCGCCATGGTGCCCCCTGGGTGGTTATAAGTGATCGCAGACGACAATTCACAGCGGATATCGTCGAAGAGCTCCTTCGTCTTTGTGGGTCACAGTACCGACACATCACGCCATATCACCCACAAACCAATGGCCTTACTGAGCGCACAAATCGTACACTGACAAACATGTTGGCCATGTACGTATTGTCAGATCACAAGAACTTGGACGATGTGTTACCTTTTATCACATACGCTTACAATACCGCTAAGCACGAGGTCACGGTGTACGCACCTTTCTTTCTTTTATACATGCGACTGCCCACCAGCTTCCTGGACACTATCCTGCCCTTTTCGTACCATGAAGATGTTTCTATAGCGCAGACTCTCTGTCGTGCTGAAGAGGCGCGCCGCCTTGCCCGACTACGGACTTTGACGTCCCAGGCGAAGACTAAGGCGCGATATGACCGACGACACGCACAAGCTTCGTACTTTACTGGTGACCTTGTCTGGCTCTGGACGTCGCTACGCAAACGTGGTTTGTGTCAGAAGTTTTTATCAACCTATACCGGCCCGTTTGTTGTGCGAACATTAAGCGACCTGAATTATGAAATCGCTTAAGTGATGTCCCAAGATCGTCGGTCCCACAAAACTCAAGTTGTTCACGTCGCCCGCCTCAAGCCTTGCCGACCCCGACAACTTCAACTCGCTCAGTGAGCTTCGTCTCGCCCCGGGGAAGTGTTACAGTGCAGTTTCTACGAAGGACATTGTCTATGGGGTTTCTAATGGAAAGGGATTGACCAAGCCCCATGTGGTTTGGTAGAAGAGGAGGTTAAGGTGGTGACTGTGCCATTCGCTTCCCGATCTGTGCGCTTGGCCCTTCCCGGTCCACATAACTGTAAATAAACCCATTCCATCCATCAAGACCGTGTCAATATATATATATATATATATATATATATATATATATATATATATATATATATATATATATATATATATATATATATATATATATATATATATATATATAACAAATTCTGGACATGTTTATAAAAACCACATTTTACTCTTTGACAGGTTGTTTCCCTGGTTCTGTGACGCTGTTGTCTTCGATGATCATCTGTGCAGCTCTGTGCGCCATCATCATAATAGGAACGTGAATATTTCCGGAAGGTAAGTAGGGCATAGATGAGGCATCCACTACTCGCAGCCTTTTGATGTTGCGAACCCTGAAAAGCGGAAGAGGCACGCACCGTCTTAGGCAAACGAGGCGAAAATGCTCTAGAGGTAAATGACAATCAAAAGAAATAGCAGCGCTACCGGACATCTTCAATCAATGAAGGAAATGTGTAATCACAGATGTTTGACTGATAGACGTAAGAAGGTCCTTTGTGTCCTTGTTCCTCCTGCCATGTCGTCTTTTATGTATGTTCAACCAACAAGCCCAAATAGCCACTTTAGATTTAATTCCACGCACCTTACTATTCGGCCGCAAAATGAAGTAAACAGAAGAAAACTAATTCCGGGTCACAGTGCTTTTTGCGTGCTCTATCTCCTTGAAAGCAAAACCAACCATAACCAGAAAAAACAATTTAAAGTGGTTACTTGGACTACGCATGTGGTGTAAGGCGAAAGTATACGTTTTATTTTGGGCCTTGCGATAATGAAAGTATTGTAACTTTGTACAGTTATGATACATCGTCGGGAGACCTTTGCACTGCAGATGTGCCGTGCTGTGGAGCAATTATGTGAGTATTGCGTATTGCCACCTCACAAAACCATGACGTGGCGTTTGCGTACATTGCCGTGACAGGGCAGCGATGAAAGTATATTTTCTTGTCTTATCATCATCGTCACGACCCTTTTCTTTTTGCGTCGTTTTGTTCTCTCTGCGTATTATTAGAGGCATGGCCAATACCCTTAGTTAACACTACTTATACTATATTAGCGTAAATGTGATTTCCTACTGCTGTCATTACCACGAACGGAGTATTTCTGAATGCCTCAATACGTGCCTCTAAATGTTTCTTAATAAAGAACTTTAGCTTGACTGGCTCCACCTTTTGTCAGTTACGACTGGGGATAGGATATGATTCATAAGTTGCACGTTACACTAGGATCACAAAGTCCCCGTGTTTGAATTGCGGACCACCAAGTGTCTGCTTATTTTATGCTCCTGGCACTGTCGACCATTCTTCGGAGCATTCTTCGGTCACGTCGACGCGGGCCGCCTGATTTTCGCGTAATGGGGCTTTTAATGCTTTCGCATGAAAAGATGGATTTACTGTCTGCGCGTTTACTACCAGCCCAGGACGCATGATGCCTACAGCAAACCCCCACATTGAGATTTGTAACCAAGGGAGTGATGGAGAGACACAAAGTTTTTACAAGAGCACCCAAGATGCAGTGGGAGAACAGTTTTCAAGGTCAGCGAGATTCTTGGATTCTGTATTAGTCTTGCAGGTGAGCGCGGTCGGTTGCCTGGAAGGCGTGGATGAGACTTGTGAGCTCGAGGGGAGGTAAAGGGAGCAGGCTTACGGATATGTAGTGCTCCTGCTATAACATTCTGAAGAAAAACTGGTATACAATGAGAGGAAGCGAGCAGAGGTACAGTGTATTGAGGTAAATGTATTAGTTAGTTACTTATATCACGGCAACCGTGAGAATAGACCTTTTGCAAAATGGCCAAATCGTTGGCGGAAAAGCAGCAAGCCACTCCGGCAACACTGTGCACCCGCTGCGCCGCCATTAGAAAGGAAGCGAAAAGGCTGCGAGCACAGAGTATCTATGGAGTAGCTACCGTCCACCGTCCACGTAATTGCACACGCGTCGTGGGGCAACAGACTCGTGAAGCCGTGGGCGAAGACGTGCAACCGCAACGGCGTTGCTGCGACCTGCTTCCTTTCTAATGTCGTCGTCGCATTCACCACCAGTGTTACCACCGCTGAATTCTCAGTGTTGTCCGCCTTTTTGCAAAGGGCTTCACGAGTCTGTTGCCCCACGACGCGTGTACAATTACGTGGACGGTGGACGGTAGCTACTCCATAGATACTCTGTGCTCGCAGCCTTTTCGCTTCCTTTCTAATGACGGCGCAGCGGGTGCACAGTGTTGCCGGAGTGGTTTGCTGCTTTTCGCCAACGATTTGGCCATTTGAAATATATCACTGCAATCGCCTCCGACTGGCTAAACACGCCACCTGGAGATTCTCTGGGACAAATATTCCCCGAAAACTCGTTACTGCTGTCGTTGTTCTGGCGTTGTGGTGCAGCACCTGCTGTTAAACGAGAAGGCACAGGTTAAAAAAAAAACATTTCAGAATTCCTAACCGCGAAGATGTTTAACAAATCGTAAATTTTCGTGTCCACTGTTCTTAATGCCAAGAAATTGCCGAGCGCCAGTGTGTGTGCGCATTGCTGCGATCGCCCAGCGTCCCCTGCGAACGTTTGTCAAGGCAATCATATCAAATTAAGAAGATTTTTCAAGATTGCGGCGACCGCCCGACAGTTAAAAAAAAAGAAAATGGTGTGCGCCTAGCGGTGAGTTCACAGCGTCCCTGGCGCACGTTTGTCGAGCCAAGCAATCCCGCTTAGGGAGGTTAGCCAAAATTGGCGAAAAACAGGAATAAATTACAGCGTTCACCTAATCGGTGCAACACTTGCTCGAAACATAAAAGACTCCTGCGTTCGCAGTAATCATGGCCACACTTGCTCGGAACGAGAAATACACGTCATAGAGTACGCCCTCCCAAGGTGATGTAGAATGATTATCACTGCCAAAAAATTACAACATCTTCCCGTGGAGAACCCTGATGTGGATGAGAAGCATCATGGGGGTTCCGTGTGGTTCCATTGTGTTGCCGTTGTGTTGAGTGATCTGGTGTTTAGTAACGCCAGAGGGAATTTCGCGTCTGGGTCCCCACCGGTGGCAAAGGCACGCAAGTACTTTTGTGTTTCGGTTAGTAGGCGGTGGTTCTCGAGGCGCCGAAACTCGTCTATCATGTTCTTGTCGATGTTGTGATCTCTGTGCTAGAATCGCTAGTCTCCGTCAGCGTTGGTGAGGTAAAGGTTGTTGATGTTGGTGCACCGGCTGAGAGCGACGTACACACCCTCGCCTTCGCAGCTTTGTCTTCTTCTCCTTCTTCTTCTTCAGCGGTTCCCCTACGGGAAGATGACGATGGTGGTTGAACGCGACGCTATCTCGTCATGGATTCTTTGGTTGGCCAATCCCTAGGGGAATCCTGCCACAATCATCATCAGAGGCACTGCGGACGGGGCACGGACGCGGGACATCCCCCGAGCAAGAGATGCTTCGCATGTAAAAAATACAAGAAGCTCACACTTATAGCCACAATGAAGGAGTAAACCGTTTTGCGGTAGCGAAGAAGCAAATCGGCTACAATCGTGGACTCACACCTTCGTGATTGTCATGACGATTGCGTACAGCTTCGTTATCTTCAAGTAGTACGCGTCGGTGTGAGCTTCCTGAATTTTTTTAGCTTCCGTGATTTTTGCAGTTTTCGTTCATTGTGGTTTTGTTGATGCTTTTTCGTTCAGGTTATTCCTATATTAAGCGATAGATGACTCTAGAATGGGTTGGATTAGGTTTAATATTGGGTTGTGTTCTGTGTCGTTGGGCTGGGTTAGGCTAGGTTTATTGCAGTTAGGCTGGATTTGGGTTGTTTATAGTACCTTCGGTACGGTAGAATACTTTGGGTAAAGTTGGTTAGCTAGCGTTAGGTTAGGTTTGGTGAGGTCAGGGCAGAGGTCGGCGAACTCACTCATGAGTCCACTCACTCAGACTCATTTGGACTCAAACTCACGCGTGAGTTTGAGTTTGAGTGAGTGCGAGGCTAGTGTGGCATGGTGAGTTTGAGCTTGAGTGAGTTTGACCCGAGTGATCCCGACGGAGTTTGAGTACGCCTGAGACCTAGTGAATTCTGAGTCCATTTTGAGTTCTGAGAACATTTTGAGTTTGAGTCCATTTTGAGTTCTGAGTACATTTCGAGTTTGAGTCCATTTTGAGTTTGAGTCCATTTTGAGTTCTGAGTGCATTTTGAGTTTGAGTCCATTTTGAGTTCTGAGTACATTTTGAGTTTGAGTCCATTTTGAGTTCTGAGTCCATTTTGAGTTGTGAGTAAGTTTGAGTCCATTTTGAGTTCTGAGTACATTTTGAGTTTGAGTCCAATTTGAGTTCTGAGTACAATTTGAGTTTGAGTCCATTTTGAGTTCTGAGTACATTTTGAGTTTGGGTCCAGTTTGAGTTCTGAGTACATTTTGAGTTTGAGTCCATTTTTAGTTCTGAGTCCATTTTGAGTTTGAGTACATTTTGAGTTTGAGTACATATTGAGTTTTGAGTACATTTTGAGTTCTGAGTACATATGAGTTTTGAGTCCATTTTGAGTTTGAGTACATATGAGTAGCCTAGCAGGCAGCTATGGTTGGCTGCTAAGATTCATGCGTCACTGTGGGCTCGGAATTCGGGTTACCTGCGGGTATGGCACCAATCGCGATCTGCATGATCGGTTGGGAGGGAGTGGGTGTCTGATTT